>NC_142867.1:105129318-105441590 GCF_051225735.1 Oryctolagus cuniculus
TTTTTTAATTTTTACTTTATTTGACAGGTAGAGTTATAGACAGTGAGAGAGAGAGAGACAGAGAGAAAGGTCTTCCTTCTGTTGGTTCACTCCCCTAATGGCCGCTATGGCCGGTGCTGTGCCAAATGAAGCCAGGAGCCGGCTGCCTCCTCCTGGTCTCCCATGCAGGTGCAGGGACCCAAGTACTTGGGCCATCCTCTGCTGCCCTCCCGGGCCACAGCAGAGAGCTGGACAGGAAGAGGAGCAGCCAGGACTAGTACCTGGCACCCCAACCCGGTGCCGGCGCTGCAGGCAGAGGATTAGCCAAGTGAGCCACAGCGCCGGCCAGGGGTAGAGGATCTTGATGTCTGCAACATGCTCTAAATGCTTCCATAACCATATTAATAAAATTCTGTACATATTTATGGAGAGGGAGAAAAAACACCAGGTGAAATAATGATAGCAAAGGATGGATTTCAGTAAAGGATATGAATTTCCTAAATGAATATACTTTGCAGCTTTTCTATACGTTTGAAATTTTTCAAAATAAAAATATTTTTAAAAAGCCCCAGAATCCACCAAGAAGAGGGTCATATTGATTTTTCTTCTGGACATGTTCATGTCTGGTGTGGTGCCTGAAATGGCTGAATCTATTGGCATAGGTCTAAAGACGCAGCTGCACAGCGGGGCTGTGGGATGAGTTTTTGATTTTGGCATCATTGACTAGTTCCAAAATCTACACTATCTCTGTTCTTCTCCTAGGTTTTTTTAAAAAATGGCTTAAGCAGGTTTAAATCAGGGTTTTAGTTTCTTGTAGCTGAAAGCATGCTGCATCAATCAATATACTATTGCAAAGCTGTATGTTATATTCATCAGGTTAAAATTAGTTTCATCTTTGGTACTTCCATGCCATATACATATGAGTATCTATAAAAGTAAATTTAAAAATTTGTATACAAACTCTAAGGCAGTTTTCAAGTTAAATGTATGGCATTTTGCCTGAGATTCTAATATATAACAGCTGACCTAATTGTCCCTTTTGAATGTCTCTGTTTAAATGGCATTTTTCAGAGACAGTTATAAAAAGTTTAGGTTTTCCCCCCTGATTTTTTATATAGCTCTCAGCAAATATTTTTTCTTAATACATTTCCAATTTTTGTGACCCTTGAATATTTTTTAAACGATTTATTTTATTTATTTCAAAGAGTTACAGAGAGAGGTTTTCCATCCACTGGTTCACTTCCCAAATGACTGCAACGGCCAGAGCTGAGCTGATTCGAAGCCAGGAGCTTCTTCTGGGTCTCCCATGCCAGTGCAGGGATCCAAGGATTTGGGCCACCCTCTACTGCTTTCCTAGGCCGTAGCAGAGAGCTGGATTGGAAGTGGAGCAGCCGGGACTCAAACTGGCATCCCTGTGGGATGCTGGGGCTGCAGGCTGGGACTTTAACTCGTTGCAGCACAGTGCCGGCAACCTTTGAGTACTAACACTATTATGCCATATAAATGGTATATTGCATAGGTCTGGGGAACATAGTGGAAATATATTGTGGTCTTCAGTTTAGAATACTTTCAGACCATATATTTTGCATTTCCTGGAATAAATAAAGCAGAGCTGTACAAAATATAACTTGGTGCTACCCTTTGAAAAAAGAGAACTATTAGCTCAGGCAAGCCATTGGAGAGAAATAGCATTCTCTCCAAGCTACGGCTCTGGCTCCACCTAGTCCGGCAGAGGCCCAGGGGGACTCCTCTGTGCCGAGAGCTTGTGTCTGATAGCGAGAGAGCCAGCTTGTAAAGTTATTCCCACGGGGCTCATGTCGTCTGCCTGGCGTCACCCCCGACACAAACTACACAGCCCTGTGGCTCCTTCATCTCTTTAAGATGAATGAACACTGCCATAAGGAGGGACTTTTACTGAAGAGTGTGACGTGATGCAGAAAGAATGTTGTCATGAAATACAAAACTGTATGTTCTCCAAGTAGGTGATGGAAGCAGTTCGGGTGCGTTTTCTAACGTGTGCCTTACAGTAAGATGTTGGAGGACTCAGTTGTAGTAAAAGGCTGAGTCTCTGTAATGTTCGCAATAGCTGCTGGGTTTCCCTGAGACTCTGTGGGTTCTAAGGACACAAATACTTTCAGGTGAGCTCACAGCTGTGCCATTCAGGGAAGCAGAGCTCGTGGAAATCTGAGACTGCAAATTGGAGTCCTGGGCCCAGTAACATTGGGAGCTCGAGGGGGTCAGTCTGGAGCCAGAGCTGCTGGGCTGGGGTCCCTTGCGGCAGGTGCTTCGGGATCTGCACTCAAAGGTGCAGGTGGGCGGGGCCCAGCAGCCGTCTCCTGCCTGTGCCGCTGCCAGCTGGCACCCTGCCTTCTCTTCTCAGTTTCGTCACCTTGCCGTCTCAGCCCCCTCATGGTTTCTCATTTCTCTTAATGTTCCCTGGGTCTCTCTGGTTCGCTGTGTTTTCTCTAGCCATTTTCTCTGTCTCATCCTTTCGGCTTCTTTTCTTGTACCTGACTTCATGTCCTTTCAGATTTTTCTAGTTCAAATCTCTAAAAAGACAGACTGGTGGCCCGTTTGTCATTGTTCACCACGCCGTGTTGCAGCGTCTCATCCCTGTGCCAAGTAGTAGTGGTGGGCAAGCAGGAGGGGTTAGCTGGGACAGATGATGGTAGTCCGTCATCCAAGGCAGCTTCCTTCTGCAAGAGCTGTGGGCATAGAAGACATGATTGGCAGGCAGGTCTGGTATAACCAGGATTGCAAAAAATTTTGATTGTGACCCTGTTATGTCATGGGTGCTTTAAGAGAGATAGCTTTTAAGATGCAAACATGTAACCAGGAGCAAGTCTTACACTTCAACTCTAAATGTGGGCGACGGCACCTCTCCCTTAGGGTGTTTGTCGTAAGAGGAAGGCATCGAGAAGAGCCCTCATCTTTGAGATACAAGTGGTAGGATGAGAAGACTTCCATTCCGCTGCATGAGATTATCAGGCCTCCAGGGCTTTCCTGTACAGTGAGCTTGGCCAGGGTGATGGTGGTGTGCCACGTTTGAAATACTTAATTCAAATTGATTGGCATCCAATAACAGCTTTAATTGGAGCAAGCCAAGGAGATGTCCATAAATGGTTCAGTTTATTACACCCCTTCACAGATCTGTTTAGGAGGTTGGATTCACGAGAACAATAACCGTGATTTAGGGACCTTTACTGTATGATAAGTCGGGCACTGGTCCAAGAACTTCCACACACCACCCCCTTAATCCTCAGGACACCCTTTTGAGGCAAGCTTATTATAATGCTTATTATCTCTGTTCTGCAACTGACAAAAATAGGCTTTCAAGAGGCCGGGCGACTTTCTCAGGTTCATGAAAATGGTGCTTGAGCTGCGGATTTGAAGCTGGGTGTCTGTTTCTGGATGGTGCATCTTTCTTCTTCTTTTGCAAAATTACTTCATGAGGCCATCAGAAGCACTGAGTATAATGAAACTGTAATCCAGGATTAGATACAATTTAATAACTGCTCAGTTCCAAAATAAAAGTTATGGTAAGTGAAACCATGAAATTTCCTTAAACACTTGTGCCAATATTCTAAAACATCTCTGAGGAACCAATGTTTACAGTAGGTGGAGTATTTATAAAAAGATCTGACATCAAGTATGGTCATAGTGTGTATGTGTGTGTGTGTGTATATACATATATATACGTATACACACACACACACACACACACACACACACATATATATATATATATAATCCAAGAATACTTGAACTAGGAAACAGGTTGTATATCTTTCATAGCAATACCAGAGTGCTGAGCTTGAGACTTGAATTTATAAACGCTTTTCAGAGCATAAGGTTTGGAAAAGGGGCAGTCATCATGTTTTCAAAACCTGAAATTTTTCTCAGGACTGAAATAAAAGTTATAACTACTACAGAGGAAAAAAAGAAGTTTTTCTTACCGTAATTCTTCATCTGTGTTGAAAAGTGCTGATTCCCTGAGACAGGAACCACTAAACCAAGAAGGGAATGAATAGGTTCTCCCAAATAAATATTGTTGCTTGATTATACCTACTTCCCTGGTCGCCAGGTGTGAACTTTGTATTTCCCAACCCAGTGCTTGGCAACATCAGCACATTTCATGGCTCCTCATGAACCCAGCATCTGCCATCTTCATGCAATAACCTTGCATGAAGAATTTCCTACTCCTTCCTTTCTTGGACTCTCTCTCTGTCTGTCTTCAAGTGTGCTTTGCTTCAGTTGCCACATCAAAGTCTCTGATTTTTCAACTGAAAGTGACATCCTTCTAAAGGCAGCGAGACTCATTCTAATCTTCCAACTTCCTTGCCTTCTTGATTATAAGCAATCTTTTTGTATCAACAAAGACTGTATTTCCCTGTTGCATATTTTGCCTACATTACACCATTCCATTCCTCTTCAATTGAGCAACAAGTCTTCTTGTCATTTGGAGAAAAGATCTAAGCAGTGATTCTGTGTTCTTTGTCCCCATGGAGAGGTTTAGTGTGGAAGGTGGTATTTGCACTATACCCCATTTTGGAACAATCAATACTGCAGTCTCCTACTAATTCCACCCCAGGTGTGTCTTTCTCTCTGAGGCTGCTCCCATTGCCACCTCCTCCAGCCCCAGCTGCTTGTAGTGGGGAGTGAGGATGGTTTACCATAGAGATTTTAGGGTTCTGCCCAGCAGGATAAGATGGAACCTGTTGGGAAGAGCATCCAACCTGGGAATGAAGGAGACGTGTGGGGACAGACACAACTTTTTAGGGTGTGCACCTTACTTTGTGTGACCATCTCCTCTTGAGCCTCTGCTGGTGCTTGCTGGTGGCCCTGAAGACAGATAAGCAGGTAGGGTGAGTGTGAGTAGATTGATTCTGTTGCTCTGAGGGAAGGTGATGGGGCCCAAGGTGGAAGGGGCAGGTCGGCCCTCCAGCTTTCCAGATAATTTGGGTGAGATGGATCAGAAAGAAGACCAAGGGTTATATGTGAAAATGGCCTTTACCAGGCAAGCTGGGGGCATAAAAGAGTCTCTCACTTTCATGCTTATTTTTCTCTGGTGAGTGTTTGCAGGAAGAGAGTGCCTCCAATGACTGTTGTATTAAAAGGAACCTTTTAGCTCTAAGATGAGACCTAATCAGTTTTCTCACAGCTTGGACCATTAAGCCTTCTTTAATTCAATGGTTTGTCTGTCCACCTGCTTCAGTGGCTCACAGATTAGAGGATAGCGATTTGTTGCCTTCTGTGCATATTCAGCAGTTCTCATAGTCGTGGAAGAAGCTGCCCTTCTGCCAGAGGATCTGAGATAGGTTCTACTACCACTACAGCTTGGGAGAGTTTGTTCTTAAATCCTTTGGAACTAGAAGAGGTGAAGGTGGCCTACTCAGAAAAAAGCAATTTTAATACACTTGAATGGCAATCTAATTGTGTTTAGATATGTGCAGGGTTGGTTTTTGGAGCAAACATAAAGTTACTGTGCTCCTCAAATCTTTGGAATTTATTTTTGAAGACTCTCCTATCTCTAACCTTTAAAGAAGAACAAATAGAAATAGCAGCCATTATAGTGACTCTTGGAGAAAACCATGACTATATTCTCTGGGATCATAGGCGGTTTATTTAGCTGCTAAGTCATACCCAGAGCCATGGTGACTTCATCAATGACTCCAATGTACAAACAAAAACATCCAAACATCCTTCACTGTGTCTATGAAAATAAAATTAATTATACTTTTATGTTGGTAGTAAAATCAGCCATCAGTTTTGTTTGTGTGTGTGTGTGTGTGTGTGCTCATGTGTGCATCCATGCATCCATGAGCCTTGAGCTTAATACGTTAGTGAATGCTAACCAGAAGCTGTGGACTTCAAAGGAGTAAGGAATATGTGCAAAGGAAATAGGAGGCTTTGTGCTTTGAATTTGTAGGAATACTAAACCATCGCTTCTCAGCCTTTTGGCTAAGATCAAGTGTGGAATGCTAAACCATATATTTTCTTATATTTATATCAGATGTTTTTGTCCTAGCACGTTGTACCAACAACATGTCCCCCTTGAAAATTTCCCAGTCTTAACGAAATTCGGATAGACTGTGGTCTTGGCATATTGTTAGACATGCATTAGCAAGTCATAGTGTGGAGTTTAAGTTAAACGGGATTGCTTTGATCCCTTCAACAGATAGCTGTAGAATATTAGAAGTCAAAAAAGACAAATCAAATGAACCCCAAAACTCTCTATCCATGTATATACTATTTGCACCAATTTTGTTTAGAATAAATTTCCATTGGCCAAAGTACATAAATTGAAATATATATTCCTCAGATTTAAATCTCATCTCCCTTTTTTATTTTTAAAGATTTATTTTATTTTATTTGAAAGAGGGTTACAGAGAGAGGTAGAGACAGAGAGAAAGGTCTTCCATCTGCTGGTTTACTCCCCAGATGGCCGCAACGGCCGGAGCTGCGCCAATCCGAAGCCAGGAGCCAGGAGCTTCTTCCAGGTCTCCCACATGCGTGCAGGGGCCCAAGGGCTTGGGCCATCTTCTACTGCTTTCCCAGGCCATAGCAGAGAGCTGGATCGGAAGAGGAGTAGCCGGGACTAGAACCAGTGCTCATATGGGATGCTGGCACTTCAGGCCAGGGTGTTAACCCGCTGCGCCACCGTGCGGGCCCCCTAGATCTCATCTCCCTTACACTGTCCCACTGGCCTATGTCTTAGCCAGGTTTGTGGAATTCCCTGACATATTCACTTTATCTCTATTTAATTTAACAAAAATTCTAATTGTTAAAAAAAAACCTCATATAACATTTACCATTTTAATTAGTTTTTTTTAGTTTCCTTTCAGTATCTATATTTGTTCATATTCTTTTACAACAGCTTTAGTACTCTAAGTTCTACATTTGCAAAATTTCTTTTTTCAAAAAAAGTGGGAAATTAAAAGGGACTTTTTGGCAGGTGCCTATATTTCCAGTAGAAGTTACTTCTCAATGATGTAACTTGTTGATCCACACTTGTGAACCTGTTATGGGAGCTCTTCCCTTGGAACATTATTCTCATGTGCTGGGCTCATGGTGGGAAGCATCGATTTCTGCCTCTGATGGCTCCTGAGTTGGTGGCTCTTGAATGAGGCTACATATGTGGAATTGCCAGAAAGTTCCTCTGAGTTTTAGCCATGTCCATTCGATAAGCCCGAGTCAGCCGCTGCATAATAACCTTGAGATATTTAGCTCTATTAGTGATTGATTATCTAGATAATGGCCTTAGAATCAATCAGCCATGCAAAACACTGCTTTGGTTGTTCTCAGTTTCTATTTTGTTTCAGTCATTTAAAACAGTCATAGTCTTAAGTGCTTTGTCTTAAAAGATCTATTTAATAGAGCCATTATAAAATTGCTAAGTGGGCTAGTTTTATTGGATTGTTATTTTTGATAGGGAGCTTTCACTGCAGAAGTTATTATTTTTTTCCAAACTGGGACTCTTTACAAGAAATGGAGAAAAGTACTTCCACAGATTCTACTCATGAACAAAAGTGAAAGACTAAGTTTCTAGTTTTCAGGAGCAGTGGGAAGTGTTTTCCCTTATTTCTATGTCCTAGCCCGAGAGAAGAGGAAGCCTTCCATGTAGAAATCCCATGAATGAAAAGTGACACTGGGTCATTCTTAGGGTGGGGTGACACCTGTGTGTCACTTCATTGACAACTGTATTCAGCACATCCCTGCACCATTTGGTAAACTGTGGTCCTTCTGCCACCAACCAACCTACCAGGCGCAAAGCTGAGCGTATCTGTGTCGGTGGATCACACAGATGTTTGGTGAATTCACTCTGCTTGCCTTCCAGGGCTTCTTGAGTCCCAACAGTTTTCTGAGTTTAGTAACTGGTGACAAGCTCAAGCAGGTGCTGTCTCCTTTTTGAAGAATTTCTCATTTCCACTTTTTTTTTTTTTTTTTTTTTGCTTGTTTACTAGACGTGCTGTCTCCTGAATAATTCCTATCTCTGGTTTCCTTCTCTGGCCTCTTTTCTCTATCCATCCTTCAGTGCTGATGCATATTGGCTGCCTTCTGTTTTTATACTCTCCTTGGGCCATTATTGATACTCTTGTGGTATCCAGCGTCACTGAAAGTGATGTGTAACAGATAACACCCTCTGAGCTTGATGTATAGAAGCAGCCCTGGCATAAGACAGGCTGTTTGAATTGGAAGACATTTCATTACTGAACTCATTGCATCAGTGACTATCCCACTGTTAGGGCACAGTTTGCCCTCCCACCTACCCTCTTAACTCTAGGGTCTTGGGTGCTTATATTCAAGGTTCCTTTGCATTTCACATTTGAATCATTCTTAGATTTTTTTTTAAGATTTATTTATTTATTTGAAAGGCTGAGTTACAGAGAGGCAGAGGCACAAAGAGACAGAGAAAGACACACACACACACACACACACACAGAGAGAGAGAGAGAGAGAGAGAGAGAGAGAGAGAGAGAAAGCTCTTCCATCCGCTGGTTCACTCCCCAGATGGCTGCAACAGCCAGAGCTGCACCCATCTGAAGCCAGGAGCCAGGAGCTTCCTCTGGGTCTCCCATGCATGTGCAGGGGCCCAAGGACTTGGCCGTTTTCTACTGCTTTCCCAGGCCATAGCAGAGAGCTGGATTGGAAGTGGAGTAGTTGGGATTCAAATTGGCGCTAATATGGGATACCGGCATTGCAAGAGGCAGCATTACCCGCAACACCACAGCGCCAGCCCCCGTTCTTAGATTTTTAAAAATATTTTGATTTTGGAGGCTATAGAGATTACTTAATAAGAAGAAACATGGAAGATGGTGACATGAGTTAGTTTACAAATTTAGAGTCCAATTTAGTTTGCTTCCAGAAAATCCCCAGCGATGAAACTGACCTTAGGATTTGAAAAGCACTTCTATACCTACCATTTCATTGATTTGCTCTTTCATTTGAGGTAGTTGGCAATGTTTTACTGTTTACGGTTTTCTTAATCGGTGGCTCCTACTAGTCAGCAATTACTAGCTTGCAGGATAAGAAATTAATAGCAATAACAGTAATACAATTGCATGCTTCTTTCACAGCAGGCACTGTTAAATCCTTTGCTCATATTTGAATGTCTGAACAGACTGAAGGAGTCAGACCATCACTGCAGAGGGTCTCATGAGTTAGAATGCAGGGGTCCATTCTCTGTCCATCCAGGTTCACAGAGCACTCTTATAGGGATGCAGTGAATGGAATCACTTGTTAGGATGGCCTTATGGAAATGTCTGGTCAGGAATCCAGGAAGTTAACCATGAATAAAGAAGACATTATATAAATGTCTCTAGGGACATATTTGGAAGCCTTAATCTAATAGGAAATGGAATTAAGCTATGGTAACATCCTTTGGCTATTCATTTGAGTTTAAGTCATATAGTAGTTGGTATAGGAAAGTGATCTTAACAGACAAACAAGAGTATGCTTTCATTCTTTCTGAACTGCAGAGACAATCAAATTAGCTTAGGAACTTCTGTGAATTTTTCCATGCTTAATAATGTGAGGAAAATACTTGTTATTTATACATGGTATCATTAAGAGCCTTGAAAATAACTCTTTGATACCAAATACAACTAATAAAGCCATGGTGATTTTCTAATTGTCACTAAATAAGTTGGCTTATGCAGGCTTACACAAATTATTATTATTATTATTTTGCAAGTTTATAGTATTACGAGAAATATTTATGGCTTTTAAAAGCCTGTTGTAGGCATCGGCATTGTGGCATAGCTGATAAAGCTGCTGTCAGCAATGCTGGCATCCCATGTGGGTGCTGGTTTGTGTCTTGTTGCTCCACTTCCAATCCAGTTCATTGCCAATGTGCCTGGGAAGCAGGAGGTGGACTAAGAACATGGGCCCCTGCCACCCATGAGGGAGACCTGGAAGATGTTCCCGGCTTGGGCACTACCCAGCCCAGGCTGTTGCAGCTGTTTGGGGATTGAACCAGCAGATGAAAGATACCTCTCTCTCTGTCTCTTCCTTTCTTTCTGTAATTCTCTGCCTTTCAAATAAATACATAAATCTAAAAAAGAAGAAGAAAAGAAACATGTTGTAGTCCTCTGGCTGTGTTTGGCTAGCCTTCAGGATGTTAATGCCAGTAACTAGACTTTACTAAACCTCTAAAATAGCAAGGGTTGAGAATCAAACCAGTTCCCAGCCGTGGCAATGGGGAGAAGGTGGGAAGCCTGATAATGTGTTGAGCAGAACCAGCTTTTCATCAGTGTGCTAAGACTAATCTGCAGATTTTTTTTTTTGGAATATTATAGTCAATGCAGTAAAATTACCAGAGACTCATAACCACAGGGCTGTTGTTAATCCACTCACGCTAAACTTGAGTTTAAAAGATGTGTTGGAACTCTGCATATGTTGGAAAGGAGTTGGTTTAAACCCTCGGGCCTCTAACATATTTCACCTGAGATAATGCCGTGCATGCAAATACCTTGGCTTGGGGCAGTCCATCTAATTCTCTGGCTCATGGTTTAGAGAGCCAGATGTGTGGTACACAGAGGTCAAGAATTTGCTGGTTTATGAGATGAGTGAGGAAGACAGAGTCTTTCTGAACCATCAGAACTCACGAGTGCTCTCCATCTTTGTTGTTTCCATTCTGGACAGGGTAAAATCTCTGGGATTACATAGATAAACTCCAGTGTTATTCTAAGTTTATAGTATACTTGCCGCATAGACTTATGAGATAAGGAATATAGCCAGTGGCTTTTTATAAACTTGCCTGATAGAATTTAAAGGTCAGATTTGTTAGAATTGAGCATGAATGATTTTGAGAATAGAATTTGATAGAGAAGCTGCCTTGGAAGCATGAAGTAGAATGTAGTGTCTACATTAGGATTATGTTTGGCCACAGTTGACCAAAAGCCTAAAATAATGATGACTTCAACAACATTGTTTTTTTTTGTTTTGTTTTGTTTTGTTTTGTTTTAGATAAGCAAAATCCAAAGCTAGGTAGATAGTTCGGGATTAGTGTGATGATTTCAGTGTCCCATCAAGGGACCTGGGATTCTGTTGTTTTGACTCTGAATTATTAGGCTTCTACTTCGTGGTCCAACACTGCTGCTGCAGGTCCAGTCATTGCATCACATGTGTATCTATCCATGTGGAAGGAGGAAATGACATGTGCAAGTGTCTTGGAAGCTGTATATCTCTTTGGTGCCAGCTTGGTCATGTACTCAGTACAGGAGAAACCAGAGAATACAGACTTTTAGTTGCGTGACAGTGTCCCTCACTAAAACTGCAGCTCTTGTTACCACAAAAGAAGAGACAAATGGATTTTGGGGAATGTAGCAGACTTCGGCACAGTTGCCACTGCTATACTGTTCATACAAGAGTCAGAGTAGCAAGAACTTTAATATAAGATGATGACACAAAGATATGGGTTATCTCTCACCATGGACACAAACAGAAAATCCGTTGAAGAAACTCTTGCCAGACTGGGGCTGGTGTTTATGGCAGAGTAGGTTTAGTTGCCGCCTGCAATGCCGGCATCCCACATGGGCATCGAGTCCTGGCTCCTCCACTTCTGATCCAGCTCCCTGCTAATGGCCTAGGAAAGCAGCAGAAGATACCCCAAGTTCTTGGGCCCCTGCACCCATGTGGGAGACCCAGATGAAGCTCTTGGCTTTGGCCTGGCCCAGTCCTGGCTGTTGATACCATCTGGGGAGTGAACCAGTGGATGGAAGTTATCTTTCTCCCTCTCTCTCTCTCTCTCTCTGACTTTCAAATAAATAAGTAAAAAAAAATTTTTTTGAAGAAACTCTTATGAGAAAAGAAATATTCAGTAATTGACTGAAATTGGACATTAAAACATCGAATCCCTCTTAGTAGCCTGACATTTCTTATGCAAGCCAAAAGGAAAGATGTGGCCCAGGAACAGAGAGACGGAAATGATTAAATGCCAACTCCATGACTTTTATAGCAGTTCATTCAGATGCCTACCCACAAAGCACTTCCCAAGGCAGTTACAGCCAAGAATTCACTTGGCTGGCCTTGTCCATTTTTCATTCATTTCAATGACCATCTCCAGGAAAAAAACATTTTGAAAGAAGAAAATCCGTTAGGGGACTTGGGGAGTATGAACAGAGTTTTCCTTTAAAAGGAAATCTGAAAAAGAAACAGTCTTAAAACACCTAGCTTTGATTAGGAATTTTAGGGCTCTGTTTGTCTGTGTTTGCACATCTAAGTCAATACAAACATATGCATAGGTATTCAAGGCAAAATGAGTAACTTCACGGAACTGGGGACTTTGCCTGATTCCTTGTTGTAATCATATTGAATAAAAACAGAAACTAGGAGGAAGTTCTGTTAAAACAGCCTTGCCAAAAACATGAAAAAGCTTTTTGCAGTCAGTAAACCACATCTCCCCTTCCCCCGTTGGGGAGGTCACTGCATGTTTAATGCATGGAGCAAGTTTTTGGTTTTATCTTTCACAAAAACACATTCTGTAAACCTCAAACACAAGTTTGTACCAGCTTCTTGGGCAGACCCCATGATTCTCCGGTCCTGGAAGTTTGGTCCAGCTCCACCTCAAGGCAGGGTGTTCTGTTGGGCATCCTTTCTGGCTGTAGGTAGGTGAGTGGGAAAGGTATGAGTCCCCCTGTGCTTGTGAATCATTTGACCTGGGAATATCTGCTCCTTAACAACTTTTAGCCTCAGGGCCGGTGCCACAGCTCACTAGGCTAATCCTCCGCCTGCGGCACCAGCACCCCGGGTTCTAGTCCCAGTCGGGGCGCCAGATTCTGTCCCAGTCGCTCCTCCAGGCTTTGGATCAGCGTGGTGCACCAGCCACAGCGTGTCGGCCACAGTGGCCGTTGGAGGGTGAACCAATGGTAAAGGAAGACCTTTCTCCCTGTCTCTCTCTCTCACTGTCCACTCTACCTGTCAAAAAATAAAAAAGAAAAAAAATAAAAGAAAAAAAAACCTTTAGTCTCTCAGAGGTAAGGCTGCTCCAAGGACCAGCCGGTATTTATTAGTAGGAGCTGGGGCGGTGTGTTGTGAATGTCAGGCTAACTTAGCTGCCACTGTCTTCCACTTTGAACTTGAGCTGAAATTTGGAGCCAGCAGGCAAATTCCCATTCTATGCCCAGTCATCCATGTAATGGGCTTTATATCTTTATATCTTAGACTCTGCAGTTTATTAATTTATCCCTTTTTGTTGTTTCATTTTAATTCACTGCTTCATTGTGTTAGAAGTGTTGTGAGGTTTATCTGTTCTTCTGTATTATTCTAGGAGTCTCTTGCAGTCTAGGAAAGGAGATTTGTATCTGCTAATGTTCTGCAAGCTTCTGTATCTGAGTGTAATCTAGTAGAAGGTTTCCTAGACCTTAGTCTATCCTGACACATTGTTTGCAAAAATAATACCAGAATATGTATAGTTCTACCACATATTTTCAGTAGTAAAATGGGAATTATGAAATGTAAGACTTTAAGTGTGGTGGGGAAAAAAAATAAGCAATTGAAGCCAGGGTAATTTGCTACTTGGATTGTTCTTAATATCTACTGAGAAAATTAGAAATTATCCCCCCCCCCTTTGCCTAAGCATGCACAGTATTATGAAGGTTGTCTTGGATCTCACCACTAGTTGCTTTGAAAAAAATAAGTAATCTGCTGCAAGATGGTAGGTGCTCCCAAAAGCCTTTGTCTTCTGGAACATCTGGCCATTTGTCAGGTATGGACAGTTAGTTTGAAGCAGTGCTGAAATAATCTAAATCTCATTGGCAGTAAATAGCCAACATCTTCCAAATGGTCTCATCGTTGGTTCCAGGAAATGCCATAGCCAGTTGAAAATGGCTTTGTCGTTAAACTGTTTGATCACTTAGTATGCAAATTGCTGGAATTAAATAATTTGTTTTTCATACTGAATAACTTAGATATTGCCCAAATCATTGTACATCAGGAAAGCACCTAAAGTGCTGATAGAATTGTACTAAATACTTTGTGCCTATGTGTTGGGTTGTAGTTTTAGTTAGTTTGGAGACCTACCTAGAGAACAAGTATAAAAATAGCTGTATTTATTCATCTCTCTCTTACTTCATTCACATTTTATTTGCTGAGCACCTGTCTGTGCACCCTTGTAGGTGTGGGGGTTACAGTGGCAGCCTATAGGTTAGGACCCTGTTTTTTTTTTTTTTTTTGCCAGGCAGAGTTAGACAGTGAGAGAGAGAGAGAGAGAGACAGAAAGAGTTATAGACAGTGAGAGAGAGACAGAGAGAAAGGTCTTCCTTCTGTTGGTTCACTCCCCTAATGGCCCCTATGGCTGGCGCTGCACCGATCCAAAGCCAGGAGCCGGGTACTTCCTCCCAAGGACCCTGTTCTTACAGAGCTATCACTCTGATTGGAGGTGGCAGCTGCTGAAAAGGTAAAGGAATGAATGAATTGATGACTAAGAAGTTTCATATGGTAAGAATTCCTGGGAAGAAAATTAAGGGCTTTGTGCTATAGAGGGGACGTGAAAGGTATTGTATTAATCAGCCTTTCATTACTACAATGGAATACCTACGACCAGCTACTTAGGAAGGAAGAAGGTTTATTTCAGCCCATGGTTTTGGAGGTTCACCATCCAAGACTGGACAGTGCTGTTGGTTTGACTTCTGGCAGAGACCCAGGTGGTGGACAGGATCATGTAGTAAGAGAGGGAGTACATGTGTGTCAGTCTGTGTCTCCTTATAAAGCCCCCACGATTCAGTCATGGGGGCTCCACCGGAACGACGGAATCCAATCTAATCACATCCCTGAGGCCCCACCGCTATACTCCCAAATTGGAAGAAGTCTTTGCCTTCCTAGTACTGTTAATTTATGATTTTGGGTTTTAAACTGCTGCATGGATTAGGGAGCCAAATCATGGAGTTCAAACTGTAACAGGGATGGTCAAAGAAAACTCCCTCTGATACTGGAAATAAGACAGAGGGGTTAAGAGTGTTGGGGTGTGTGCGGTGGGGGGCATCAAGGTGTTAGCATAGAGTAAAAGAAGGATCAGCATGAGTTGATGCTTTAGGGAAACTCTAGCTTTTTGGAGGCTGGGCCCATGTTATGCATGCCAATACCATTCGTATATATTAAGTGGGTTACCATCATCAGCTACTGCTTATTGAACTGTCAGCAAATACTTATGGAGAGCCTGCTGTGCTCAAGAACACTTATTAAGTGCAGAGCTCTGTATTATGAGTTAGAAGGATTTTTCAAAAGATAGGATTCAGTAGTTTCAGAGAAATATTTCAAAGGAATTACAAATTAATTTCAAAAACTCCAGGGCCTCCTTTGAGAAGCACTGTACATTGTAGATACAGCATATAAAGCCAACAGATGAAACCAGATGGGCCATGATTTTCTTTCTCATTACCCTACTGATAAGAATTGCAGAGTGGGCAGGGACGCATATTTAGGGCCCACCTGAAGGTGTAGTGGCTGTAGGAAGACGTTGGCTTGGCAGGTAAGGTTTTCATTGGTTGTCTTGCTTTTGTATTTAAGTCAATGTGTCAGGCGTACAGAGTGACATTCTTGAGAGCATGGCACTCGTGGTTGTGTCACCCTCAAGGATGCAGATGGGAAAGAGAATCTTATTATTTTGGAAAGATAAGAAGCAAATTTTGTATAAAGTTTAAACAAAAGCTATGGAAAGATACTGGACACTTTCAAATGTCCTTGTTTAGATGAACATTTTGTAGGGCAGAGAGCACAGGCTCTGTCCCCAGGCAGACATCTGGTGTCGCTCCCCGTCTTCGTGGAGGAACGACACAGGACCCTGCGCTGTTCTTTCTGTCTGCTCGGCCCTCCCCGGGCTTGCTGCTGGTTCTTCCCGGGTTGGCTACTATCCCTTCCACCTCCGTGGAAGGGCAGTTCCCCCTGGCCGCATTCCCCACTTCCGCAGGGGAGCGGCACACCGCCGGCCGGCTCTCTGGGGGCTGCACGGGTTCCCTTAGATGTTCCCCATAGATGTTCCTGGTGCGTGCCGTCTCTCTCCTCCTTTATAGTCCTTCTCTGCCAATCCCAACTCGGCTGCCCACACGCCGAGTACGCTGCTCTCCAATCAGGAGCAAGTCCTACAGTTAATTGGTTGAACTGGAGGCAGCTGTGCGGAAGCTGTTTACTTCTCTCCCAGCGCCATATTGTGGGAGAGCAGATGCATAGAATAAGTCCTAATTCGAGTAACTTAGTCTGGTCCGGATTGCTCCCCACAGATCCCCCTTTCTTTTTATTTTTTAGCGTTGATACGCGCCTGTCCTCGGTGTCCCGCGGCACACACTCTGCTCTACTTGCTAGAGCCGCCACAGGCTCTTACAAGTCCTATCAATCAGGAAAACCGAATCCGGGTCCTCTCTTCGCCATGTTGTGAGGAGGTTTTTAGGCGCTGATGCGTGCCTGTGTTCGGTGCCCCGCAGCGCATGCCCTGCTCTGCCCGCAGGGGACTTACAAGACCTATCAGGCAAACCGAATCCAAGCCTTCTCATTGCCTTATTGTGGGGGAGACTTATTAGTGTTGGTTCGTGCCTATCTTCGGTGACCTGCAGCTCATACTCTGGTCGAGCTTTGCTGGCGCTTACCGCCTTAAATCAGGCAGACCGAATCCAAGCCTCCTGATTGTTGCATTGTGGGGAAGCTTTACTGATGTTAATTCGTGCCTGTCTTCAGTGACCTGCGGCTAGCCGCCCAGGTGCTCATCGCCTCACTAATCGGGCAGACCGAATCCAAGCCTTCTAATTGGGATGTTGAGGGGAGGCCTTATTTTCTCTATTTCTCTATCTCCGGGCATTCCTATTTCTCCCATTTTACTTCTATCTTCCAGCATTCCCATTTCTCTTTTACTTCACTTCCAAACTTCTGTTTCTCTTATCCCCGCAGCTTCCCGGCACCTCGCCGCTTCAGCCCGCGCGCGCGCCTCTCTCATCTGCGCAGCTTCCCGGCTTTGCGCGGCTCGGCTTGGCTTTGCGCGCTCCGCGGTCTCCACGCTTAACCCTTTCGCGTCTGAACCACGGCCTACGCCAGCGTTCCCTATCTATTCACGCCCCGTGCTCTCTCTGCACGCGGCGGCTTCCGCGAGTAACACAGCGTAGCTTGCGTCTCCGCCACTAGGATTCAATCTAAGTTCCCCGGGCTAGCCTGGCGAATTCAACCCAGCGTACGTCTCCGCCCCACGATTTGGCTTCCCGTCCTTTGCTCCCCGGGCTAATCAGACGGATCCCAATCTGGCTTACGTCTCAGCTTCTGGTTTCAACTTTTCGCCCCCTATTCCCGGGCTAACTTGAGAACCCCAAAGTGGCTTTCGTTTCCGCCTTGGCCTGCCCCCCGCGGCTTCAATTTCCCTAACATTTTTCTCTACCCGGTATGTTTCCCCAAGCTTTCCTCCAACAATACTCCTCCCTCATTTCTCCTGGCCTCTCCCCACAGTCCGCGTCCGAGTCTGTTTGTTCTAGCTTTCACTTTCGCTTTCGACCTTAGAGATTTCTCCCAGCTTCCCCCCGTAGTCCGTATCCGAGTCTATGCCTAGGCTTTCAATAGCTTCTTCCGGCTCCTTTTCGTCCGGTTTTTCCCTAGGCTGTTTCGAGTCTATCTCTCCGATATTTTCCCTAGTTCTTCCCGTTTCTTCCCTCCTAAGTTTCCTATCCGTCCTAGGTTTCCTATCCAAGTCAGGTTTCCTATCCGAGTCACGGCACCATTATGTCGCTCCCCGTCTTCGTGGAGGAACGACACAGGACCCTGCGCTGTTCTTTCTGTCTGCTCGGCCCTCCCCGGGCTTGCTGCTGGTTCTTCCCGGGTTGGCTACTATCCCTTCCACCTCCGTGGAAGGGCAGTTCCCCCTGGCCGCATTCCCCACTTCCGCAGGGGAGCGGCACACCGCCGGCCGGCTCTCTGGGGGCTGCACGGGTTCCCTTAGATGTTCCCCATAGATGTTCCTGGTGCGTGCCGTCTCTCTCCTCCTTTATAGTCCTTCTCTGCCAATCCCAACTCGGCTGCCCACACGCCGAGTACGCTGCTCTCCAATCAGGAGCAAGTCCTACAGTTAATTGGTTGAACTGGAGGCAGCTGTGCGGAAGCTGTTTACTTCTCTCCCAGCGCCATATTGTGGGAGAGCAGATGCATAGAATAAGTCCTAATTCGAGTAACTTAGTCTGGTCCGGATTGCTCCCCACAATCTGGTTAGATGAATGATTTATCATCTTGGAGCCTATGTTTACTTATTTTTGAGGTCAACATCATAATGATGATTGGTATCATTTATTAAGTACCTGCTAGTCATCTTAAATACATCACAGCCATGCTGAGTTATAAGTTTTTGTTTGTTTGTTTGTTTGTTTGTTTTGATAGGCAGAGTGGACAGTGAGAGAGAGAGAGAGACAGAGAGAAAGGTCTTCCTTTTGCCATTGGTTCACCCTCCAATGGCCGCCACAGCAGGCGCGCTGTGTCCAGTGCACCGCGCTGATCTGAAGCCAGGAGCCAGGTACTTATCCTGGTCTCCCATGCGGGTGCAGGGCCCAAGCACTTGGGCCATCCTCCACTGCACTCCTGGGCCACAGCAGAGAGCTGGCCTGGAAAGGGGCAACCCGGACAGAATCTGGCGCCCCGACCGGGACTAGAGCCTGTTGTGCCGGCGCCGCAAGGCAGAGGATTAGCCTATTGAGCCACCGCGCCGGCCTAAGTTATAAGTTTTAAGTCTCTATTTTATAGCCGGGTAAGCAAGCTTAGAGTGAGTAGGCAACTCATACTCCATGTGTGGCCCAGCTGGACCCACACCTGGTCCCCTCAGCCTCAAAGGCTCGCAAGCTTCTTGGAAAGGTTAGAGCACCAATGGTTGAAAAAAGGCTGCCGGGCAGGCTGGCAGGATGCCACGGTGAGCTCCAAGCAGAGGTATATTCCATGCTTTCTCCTCCCATGTCCAAGGACTGGGGTCATCTTGAGATCCTGTAAGAACAAAGGCACAATTCAATATGGGAAATCTTAATTTTCTGTATAATTAAATGTTAGAATGCATGACTGCTTCCATTGTCAGCTCAGTACAAAAGTAGAAAAGTGTGATTATTTGCTTCCCCAAAGAAGAAGTGAAATTTGGGAGCTTCAAGAGTACAAGCAACATGTTGCTTCAGTGTGTAGGTGGAGATGACCAAAAGGTGACTGAAGAGAAGCAGTGTTGTAGGAGTTTAAAATAGTAGGGTCTTGTCTAAGAGACGGGAGTAGCACGCAACAGTGACATTGCTGGCGAAGTTCCGTTCCAGTCTGCTACGCCCCCTGTAGGGATGGAAGCTGCTGCTCAATATGAGGTTCCTTTTGGACCTCAAGATCCTCAAAGATGGTCTCTTGGATTTGAGTCCTCGTAATCACTGTTCTGCTTCTAACAAGGAGCTGAAGAGTAAAAAAAATCATTGATGTAGATATGCTGTTGGCATGAAAGTTCATCTCAAATGAATTTTTACCTGAGTGTCTAAAAACTGTCTCTCCCTGAACTGTCACATGGAGGAAACTCTTAGACTAGGTACCTCCCAGTAACCAAAGACCTGAGCCATGTGACTTCAGTGAGCTAACTTCTCTAAGAATACTCGTTTAATAAGTTTTTATTTCAATTTAAGGTAATTAAATCAAATGTTTTACCTTGCTAGGCTTGAGGTCATCAGAAACTACCTCTCAGGATTTAGCTTCATATAGAATAGAGTGGGAAGCCCCTTCCAGCATTGGTAGCAAAGGACATAAATCACACAAGTGCCAAAAAAAAAAAAAAAAAAAAAAAAAAAAAGGTGTTTCTCTCATGCTTCAGAGACTCCTAAAATTACCAGGCATGTTGGGTTTGACTCACGCCAAACCGCATCCATGAATTCATGTTTTCTGGAACGTTATATCATGGGGAGAAAGCTGTCTGCATAATGATTTAGATTTCTTTGTCAAATCCTGTCTGTATTTCTAAGTTGTTTCGCAGTATGGTATTATGGGGCTATTTGATAAGTCATATAAATATATACACATTTTAAGCAATTCGGGAGCAGTACATTCATGTACTATGAGGGTGATTTTTCTCTGTAAGTTATTTTGGCAATTACTTCAACTGACCATTTTGTTTTTTCTTTATTAACATTGGAATGAAATAGAATAGCATAACACTAGCTGAGCATTTACATCTGCTTTTAATTTTCTTTTTATTCTAAGCAACATGCAATACAATCCCTTTAACTAAAAATCTCAAAATATCACTGTGGCTTGGAAAATAATACATCCGATATATAACTAGCAAATTTATTTCTTCTATGTTGTGAGGTGATCTCTTAATCCTAGCAGGTTACAGCATGAGCAGAACTGGAAATAAAGCCCGCTAACATTGCTCCTTTAGCATAGACATTGTGAGTGTATCTTTTCTATGATTAGTGTAGATCATGTAGGATGAAGCTTACACGTAATGATTGATTTGATGATACTATCAGATGGTAGCAACATCCTACATGACCATGATCACAACTCAACACTGGTTGAGAATTAATAACTCTGAGTGTTTTTGTAAGTTATCTAGCAAGATGAGAGGAAGAAAAGTCACAAAAGGAGGTAAAAATTCATCTATCCCCAGAGGGTAGTAGAAGCCCAGAAGGATGGGGCTGACATTGTGATGCAGTGGGTTAAGCCACTGCTTGTGATGCCAGCATCCCATATGAGTACCGCTTCAAGTCCTGACTGCTCCACTTCTGACCCAGCTCCCGGCTAATGCACCTGGGAAAGCAGAGAAGCTGGCCAGGGTACTTGGGCCCCTGCCATCCATGTGGGAGACCCAGACGAAGCTCCTGGCTCTGGATTTTGACTTAACCCTGCTCTGGCCTTTGTGGTCATTTGAGGAGTGAACCAGGGCATGGAAGATATCTCTCTCTCTCCTCTCCTTCCCGTGAAAAAGAAGGGTTTAAGAGGAACCAGTTTAGATGGATTCAGGACTCCTCAAAGAGATGACTCTGGTTTAAAAAAAAAGGCCTCTAGCCTGTAAGATAACCAAATGTGTCAAAAGAGTTTCAAAGATATTGAGATATGAGAAAGGCAAATAAAGCAAGGAAAAACAAAAAATGCAACTAGGAATTTCTGGAAGCTGTATAAAACTGTATAATAAAACTATATAATAAATTACTAATGTTTACTGTAGTCATTTAAAAGAAAGAATATAAACATGGAGATGGTGCTGTAAGGAAATGATTTGTCATCTATTGTGGCATGAAATTAAAGGATAATATCTAAAATTGATAAATCAATACATATGTATTTAATAGAACGTTTGTAGGTATGATGATAACTCCAGAAAAAAAATTCATAAAGACTGGAAATTTGCTTCTAGCGAGTGGGAACGAGGCTAGAAAGGGGCAGGCACTGCTTCGTGTTAACGGAGGAATTGTTGCTGACCTATTGATCTTTCAGTTACCTTGCATGCACTAATCAAATGGAGGACTTTATTAAGATATTTGTGCAGTTTAAAAAGTGATGGATAGACTGAGTTAGTAAGGCTGATGGAGGAAGAACTTGGCCACTCTTGGGAAGGCTGCTTGATTTTGGCCTGGGCCCCAGTGTATTCACAGGAAGACTCAGCTATGGTGGGGAAAAAATTCAGGCTTGGGCTCCACAGAGAATGGCCTCTTCCTAGTTGTGAGGCTGTGGGTGATGACAGCTTAGCGTGATGGCAGCATGATCTTTGGCAGGTTATTTAAACTTTCTGCCCCTCAGTTTCTTACAGTGATATGTGCAGTAGTTGTTCAGTGAGGTTTCTGTGACAGTAAGGGGTAACACCCCATGGGCCTCACTATGTCTCACTTGTAAACACTACACAAGTACTAGTAGTAATTATTAAACTGTGGTTTTAGCCATGCTACTGGATAGGTGTTGCACTTAGTTCCTCTGTTTTCTAGAAGATGAAAACAATAATTCCAGGCTTGGTAACTGTACAGTATTGGGGAGTATATTAGGAGTATGCATTGGAAGTCCTCTCAACTCTTGATGATAGGATTTGGTGCTATCAGGAAAAAAAGTGTGGGAGAACGTTATCTATGTGCACCGTCGCAAGCATGATCCCTTCCAGAACTGAGATGATCTCTCACTGATTACTATAAAATATTTGATAAGTGAATATATGCATGTTGTTCTTTTGTTTAGCTTTTGGTAAGATTGTCAGTCTCATTGGAGAGCAAGAAGAGTCTTTAGATAGTTGGTAAGGAAAACATTAAAATCCCTTGTATGTTAGATATATCACCATGGCTTCCAGGTCTTTTTAAGGTGCCAGAAAATCCCTTTATCCTTTGTTATACAATGTTCTACTTGAACTGTTGCAAAAATATTCTCCATTTGAAATTACAAAAGAGAAAATTCAGCTAATCTCTGTGCTTCTAGGGCTTTGAGGTAGGATACAAGAGCAAATAAAGCAATTACTTTGGCTCCACTGTGCAGCTTCGATTTATGAAAAATCCACCCACATATTTAAAGGAAATCATGTCTAAAATTGTATACTCCTGTATGCATTGGAGAGTTTAACATGAATTATCTTGTATGACATAACTCTTAAGGATACTGTTACAGTCAGTTCTCCTCATTTTTGGTAGTTATACATTTTAAAGTCATCGCAGACACTGAATTAATGAATATTAAATCTTTGTTCCTTGAGTAACACAAAGGTAGATTTTGGCAAGCCTCTGGTCCCCATGTAAAGGTATTTCAAAAAGTTAATGGAAAAGCAGAACTAGAGGATAATGCACATTAACTCTTTGAAGTACCCTTGTATTTCTGATCAACCCATAGCCTTATTTTATGTGTTTCTGATTAAAGAGTCCTTATATAATGTATATTGTTGGTTCATTCCCACTGAACCCACAGCCAGTAGCAAGACTAATTTGTAGCAGAATAAAGCTTACATAACACATGGCTTTTCTTTGTAAGGCACATCACAGATTTCTTGCACTTGGGAGCACTAGATAGCTCTTCAGCACTATCTTGGGGGCGATTTTCAACAGCAGAGTCACCAACAAAAAGCACAGAAATGTGAAGAACACAGCACTAAATAGACCATGGAAAGGATGCTTGTTGACGGTGTAAGAGTTGAGGCAAGAAGGCAGAGCTTAGCCTTGTTCAACCTCAGCTGGGAACCTGGGCTTCCAGCAATGCTGTGAGCGTGACCAAGAAGTCACTCTAAGTACTGATTGGGGAATTACAAATAAATTTTAGCCATTAGGTGGGCTTGTAAATGCAGAATCTGCAAAGAGTGAGCCTTGGCTATGTCATCATCTTTTACTACAAATTAAGAAACGAATTTTAGACTGGGTGACTTGCCTAACTTCCATGTAAGCAGTAGGTGGTAGATCCAGTTTCTATACTTTCTGCACTTCCTTAGTCAAGGCATACTATCTGCTGAAACAACCTCTCCCTAACTCCCTGATCTCAGGGACTTGACACACGCCAACAGGGACTGGGAGTGCAGCAGGTTCTACTTCTTACAATCATTCCGGAATTCAAGCTCACATAATCCCCTAGTCCTTCCCAGAATCCCCTGCTCCAGTCAGCTGACCTACAGAGAAGAGGGACCGTGTAGAAGAGCAGGGAGGAGGTCTTACAGACATGGACTGGGCATGGTTTGCCCCACTTCCCTCCATGTTCCATTGTTAGAGGAGCCTGGGAAACACTCGTTTCCCGTGCACCCAAGCAGAAGAAGGAACAGGGTTGGTGATGTTAATGATGCCAGGAGGACATAGTGATGTTTTGTTAAATTTATTTGACAGGCAGAGTTAGAAGGTGAGAGAGACAGAGAGAAAGGTCTTCCTTCCGTTGGTTCACCCCCCAAATGGCTACTACTGCCGGAGCTACGCTCCGATCCGAAGCCAGGAGCCAGGTGCTTCCTCCTGGTCTCCCGCGCAGGTGCAAGGGCCCAAGCACTTGGGCCATCCTCCACTGCCTTCCCGGGCTACAGCAGAGAGCTGGAGTGGAAGAGGAGCAACCGGGACAGAATCTGGCGCCCATATGGGATGCCGGCGCCGCAGGCAGAGAATTAACCAAGTGAGCCACAGCACTGGCCCCTGTATTTTAATGACATTCTTCTATTTCTTCTGCCGTTTTCACTTGTTTCTTTAAAATATGTTACTTATAGGTTTCACTTTTGGAATTCAGTTGCAGACACGAGTGGAAGTTGAGGTTTTGTAAGCTGTGCAGTAAAAGTTTCCTTGCCTGCCAGCGAAAATGAGCTGATGATTTCCTTATACTTAGCTGGGTATTCCAACAGACTTTTCCAAAATTAAAAGCGCTTTCCAAATGAAATGACTTGATTTAAAATTAAAATAGATACAGAGAGGCATTCTCTCCCCCTCAGTAAATTTTCTGCAAGCAGGTTCTTGCCTTCCATAATTGAAGGCAACCATAATATCGAATTTGATTGCATGGCTTTTCCTATTACTTTTGAGGTAATTGCCAGATTGGCATACACAGTAATTTGTATGTGAGAGGTGATCAGATGTGAACATTTCCATTCAATCATCTCCATGGAATTCAGACACATTGCTGCTTCTGGCTGCAGAATTAGGGCCAGTAATTGCAGCTCTGGGAGGAGGCATCCGTCTGAAACAGGCTGTTCCATGTGTGAGCGGTCATACTGCCAGACTGGCTTTGGGGGGCAGAGCTGAGCAGATTTCTTGCCCTACTGTGTAGCCTGCGATAATAATTGTAGTAGTTCTTGATGTTTTGAAAGTATCACAAGCTGTGTGCAGTTGGGAGCGGGAGCAAGAGGTTAGGATGAAAACGCAGGGGTTTCTCACTTTGTCTCTCAGTCCTAAATTCGATCCTGGGTTAATATTCCCCTTGGTTGAAGGGGAAACATGTTTTTCCTCTGCTTTCCGAAGAGAACAGGGCTTATTCTCTCTGGAGAATTCAAAAGCCCATGTGAGTTAAAGGTAAGTGAGCCATATGGTTTTGGGTTTCTTCTTCCTTCAGGGGCTGTCTTTATGAAGGGTTATGCTTTCCCAGCTTTCTTGCACATCTTAATAAAGTGTGTGCTCTGAGAGGCCGCCTGGAGCTTTTGCATACTTAGCCCTTTAATTTTTTTAATTGATAAAATTCTAGCTATTTATGGTGCCATACACACTTACCCAGGCCCCTACAGTCACCACGTTAAAGCAGAGTTATTCATTAGATAGTTGTAGTTTCCTATTTCCCTTTATAAGTAAAGGTTTTCTTTAACCTCTCCTTATCTCACTCTCTTGTCCTCCTGTCTCACTGATGACAGTGGAAAAATGGGCTTGTGTTCAATCTGTCCATAAAAAGGATGAAGAATCACATCTTATATTATCTTTATGATTTGGGTTTTCACCATTATGAAAAGCACTTTCATTGCCATTTATCCTTTGTTGAGTAAGAGGCACTTATTGAATGTCCACTGTTTCACAGCATTGTAACCAACACTGCTGGTGTGTACCCAAATTAGATCCATCCAGCTTACATCTAAGGAGAATTATAAACTCTCTTGACCAGCAATATTTTCATCCAGTAGTCCTATTGTTATTACTATTTTAGATATATGAGGGGAATTCAAAAAGCTTGTAGGAAGTTGTCTAAAAGGTAAGTTACTTTGGTGCAAAAGTTTTTTGAAATCCATGATTCAGAGTTTTGGCGTAATGAATGATTTCCACGAACTTTTTGAAGACCCTGCGTGTTCCATTTGGTGTCATTGGAATCCCTGGGAGGGGAAAGCTGCTGGGAGTTGTAATTAGCTTTTGCTCAAGCACTGACTTGCAGTTTCTTTTGGATTTGGCCCAGTTTCTTTGAGAGTTGGTCCTGAGCGCTATGCTAACTTAGGTGATTGATGAGCTTTTATTTTCTGCTATTGACAGAAAAGGAAATCTATCTCAAATCCAGTTGTCATAATGAGATTCTAGCTTTACCCACCCATTTGTCCATTGTCTTGGCTGCTTGTCTGTCCAGTTGCATTTACATGGTCTTTATGTTTCTACCTGGACAAGTGAAGTCTTCTTGGGGGGAATTTGTCCTGGAGACAAAAGACCTAAAAACAATTTTTTTTTCCATTTTCACATATCCTAGAAGAGCTGTAAACTTGGTGCGCAGATTTAAAAGAGGACCTTTAAGGCCTTCTAGTAGCCTCAGTTGTTTAAAACATAAAGCACACTAATGGATAAATTGAGGGCAGTCTTGGGACCAACCAAGGCTCTTTTACTTCATCAAGAAAGGAAGCCATTGTTAAGCTGTATGATAAAAACTAAATATCCAGTCACATTCTGCTCCCCACCAAAAAAGAAAAGATAATTTATCTGTACCTGTGAATTGCTTATGGGGTTTTGTGGTTTTTTTCTTTTCTTCTTGCTCATCTTCTTTTTAATGGGCTTGGTTTCTGAAGGCCTATGCATTGTGTGGTTGGGTGACAGTTCCAATCTGTTCACATCTCATGGTGTAGGATGGAACAGAAGATGAAGATGAAATATTATTTTAATATTCCCTTTCCTGAGTTGTCAGCAGCTTTTGGGATTCACAAATAGCTTGTGGTTTATAAATATTAAATAAGGGATTCATTATTGGAAAGCGTCAGTATGACTAGCCAAACCCAGAACCCAAGTGATTTAAGTAATCATGATGCCATTTGTGATGAGAAATTCTGGGCTGAAAAATAGTTGTTATTCTTTTTAGACATTTAAGAATGCATGGACATATTCTGTTATTTTAATAAAACAGTCTGGAGTCCATGTTAAGAACACCGTGTTCATAACCTTGAACCAAGACTCTGGCACTCTTAATGGTGGAGAAGGCAATATAATTACACCACATTCACCTCGGGGGCTCTGACTTTTTTTTTTTTAAGATTTATTTATTTATTTGAAAGTTAGAATTACACACAGAGAGAAGGAGAGGCAGAGAGAGAGAGAGGAGAGAGAGAGAGAGGGAGAGAGAGAGAGAGAAGTCTTCTATCTGCTGGTACACTCCCCAATTGGCTGCAATAGCCAGAACTGTGCTGATCCGAAGCCAGGAGCCAGGAGCTTCTTCTGGGCCTCTCACGTGGGTGCAGGGGCCCACGGAGTTGGGCCATCCTCTACTGCTTTCCTAGACCACAGCAGAGAGCTGGATCGGAAGTAGAGCAGCTGGGACACGAACCAGTGCCCATATGGGATGCCGGTACTGCAGGCAGCGTCTTTACTCATTTTGCCACAGTGCCGGCCCCAGGGGCTCTGACTTTTAACATCGCATTTTTTTTTTCAGTTTGTAGAGAGCAGACAATGAAACACAGTGAAACATAGAGACACAGAATAAAATAGTTGCCACAGAAGCCCTGCCCTTTACTTCATAGGAGACATGTGGAAATATGCCCTAGACATTTCAACGAGAGCCCTCTTGTTTTATTCGTTATGAAAACAGTGATTTCTGGATTCATAAATTTGATTGTGTCTATTTTCCTTCCCAATCCTTAGTTCTTCCAGGTTTGCATGGAGGACACATTGTAAGGCACATCTCGACCTGGGATGAGACACTTGGCTAGGAAGGAGACAGGAGAATGACGAACGCTGACAGCACTGAGGTCTGTGACCTCCTGTTCAATGGTCAGCACCCAGCAGTGTTGCTCTATCGTATTGTCCAGCAGAGTGGCACATTTTTGTAGCGATGACACCAAGAAGATAGTAATTTGTACTAAACCTGCTATTGCTTTCTTTTTAAAAGAATAGGCTGTTAAAATTATTTTTCAAAATTCTCTAGAAAGAACACTTCATTTGGGTTAAATTCATGTGTGAGAACTTGTTATCAGGGGGCAGAGCTGTATCAGAGGAACTGGGGTGTATTTTTAGATGAAACAGAACACTGTCCCTGCCCTCCTTCTTTGTACCATTAAGTATGATTACAAGGGTGGGGAGTGTCTGGCCCACAGACCATTAGAGGATATGTAAGGGGCCGACGCTGTGGCATAGCAGGTAAAGCATCCCCCTGCAGTGCCGGCATCCCATATGGGCACTGGTTGAGTCCCGGCTGCTCCACTTCCGATCCAGCTCTCTGCTATGGCCTGGGAAAGCAGTGGAAGATGTCCCAAGTCCTTGGGCCCCTGCACCCGTGTGGGAGACCTAGAAGAAGCTCCTGGCTCCTGGCTTCGGTTTAGCGCGGCTCCTGCCATTGTGGCCATCTGGGGAGTGAACCAGTGGATAGAAGACCTCTGTCTCTACCTCTTTCTGTAACTCTGTCTTTCAAAAAAAAAAAAAAATCTTTAAAAAAATGTGCTGGCTATAGATCTATTGAATTATGAGTCCTACTTGCAGTTACCTTGGCAGGGACAGACCAAGTGATTTTGCCAGCCTTCTTTTTTTATTTTCGTTTCTTTTTTTAAAGATTGATTTATTTATTTGAAGGGCAGAATCACAGAGAGGCAGAGATAGAGACAGAGAGGTCTTCCATCCACTGGTTCACTCCCCAGTTGGCTGCAATGGCCGGAGCTGCACCGATCCAAAGCCAGGAGCCAGGAGCTTCTTCCGGGTCTCCTATGTGCGTGCAGGGGCCCAAGCACTTGAGCCGTCCTTCAGTGCTTTCCCAGGTGCATAAGCCAGGAGCTGGATGGGAAGTGGAGCAGCTGGCAGTCCATGGAGTCCAGGGAGTCCACGTGGGATGCCAGCACCACAGTCAGAGGCTTAGCCATCCATACCACAGCATATTTTTCCTCTTAATGTCATCTTTCCAAGACAGAAGAAGAGCAGGAAGGGATGCACAAACTGCCCCTCTCTCCCTGGAATAAGCTCTTACCTGGGAGTCCCCGACTATGACCTCGCCCATCCACCCACCAGCCAGTCTCAAGCGTGTGACTCCAGTACCTGGAAAGCCCCGGTCTCTTTCAGAGCCTGTCCATAACAGGGTGGCCCGCTCACCTCCCTGTTCCTGCACCATGTGCCTGGAGAGAGTCTCCAGTTTGAAGCCAGGTCTCAGGCATTCCTTGGAGACTGCCAGACCCCCTGTGCTAGTCCCCACAGGGGCTTTTGCAAGCCATTTCTATGCCCCCGCAGCGCCCAGTCCCCACTCCGTTCCTGCTACTCTGCGTAAGTGCGCACTCCTCCAGTTTGGAAGTTCTCATCTGCATGACACAAACTGCTTCTTACTTTTTGCCTCCAGCTTCAGTTTTGCAGTCCTTGCAACCCTCCTCACCGGCACTCAGCAGAGGAGCCACCTGTCGGGCTGGGCTCTGCGTGGGGCCCTCTACCTCCTCAGGACCTCTGACTCATCCTCTTGCCTTTCTCTCCTGCCTGTCTGGCTGCAAACTCTGCTGTCCCCTAACTGCACTCCCCAGCTCCAGTGCCTCCCCCTACAACTTCTCCTTTCCTCCTTGCCTCGTCTTCACCACTCACCCTCCATCCTCCCCTTTATCTTGGCCACCTCTGTCCCCTCTGCTATAGAGATGATTCCTGTATCCCCTACTCCTTGTACTCTTTTAGGATCCACTCCTTTTGCCTGTTCACTCCATTCACTAATTCTGACCCCTTTCCCTCCGTGTGCTTAGGGCTCTTTGCTGTCATCACAGTCCTCAAGTCCTTGTTACCACTCCACCTTGCTACCTAAGTTCCCTCACAATCGCACCGCCCGCATCTTTGCAGGAAGAGGTCACTGTGTCCAGGTGGGCTGAGATCCAGGACATATTTGCATGTCTCCAAATGCCCTGGGGGTGCCTGTGTCTAGGATTATATGTACCATGAGGTTCAATAACTCAACACCAAATCATGAGTAAGTAGTGCTCCTGGACACAACGGGTCTTCTTGCTCACAGTGGCATGAGATAATCAGCCTCGGGAGGTAGTTACTCAGAGGGAAGCCTGATTTACCTGTGAGAAGTGAAGGAGACACTGGGAAGGTAGTTCCTGAAAAGAAATCACCTCTTTAAGAAGCAGTTTGCTAGGGATTTTATAGCAAAAGTTAGACGACTTTCCAGGAAGTAGAAAAGCGGGACGGGGACGGCCCTCCTTGCTTGCAATGTACATCTTCATATAGGTTTGAAATCTGATTCATGGGGCTGGGAAGAGGTTAAAATGCCTGCGTTCCATAGCAGGTGCCTACTAGATTTAATACCCAGCTCCAGGCCGGCGCCGTGGCTCACTAGGCTAATCCTCCACCTTGCAGCGCCGGCACACCGGGTTCTAGTCCTGGTCGGGGCGCCGGATTCTGTCCCGGTTGCCCCTCTTCCAGGCCAGCTCTCTGCTGTGGCCAGGGAGTGTGCAGTGGAGGATGGCCCAAGTGCTTGGGCCCTGCACCCCATGGGAGACCAGGAGAAGCACCTGGCTCCTGGCTCCAGCCATCGGATCAGTGCGGTGCACCGGCCGCAGTGCGCTGGCCGCGGCGGCCACTGGAGGGTGAACCAACGGCAAAAGGAAAACCTTTTCTCTGTCTCTCTCTCTCACTGTCCACTCTGCCTGTCAAAAAATAAATAAATAAAAATAAATTAAAAAAAAATACCCAGCTCCAGACTCCATTTTCTCTCAATGCAGACCCAAGCGATTGAGTTCCTGCCATCCGTGTGGGAGACCTGGATTGAGTTTGTGATGCTGAGCTTTGGCCTAGCCCAGCCTTAACCATTGCAGGTGTTTTGGAGTGGACCAATACGTGGGAACTCCCCGTCACTGCCCTCCCCCGCAACAATTAAAAAATAAAAGAAGTCTTACTCAAATTGCTTTTGCACTTTAACCATTCCTTGTTTGTGGTGGTCTGGCCCCCTTGCAAGGTCAGCTCTCCTGAGGCAGCCTCTGAAACACGAGCTCAGATTCTCTGTATGTGTTCCAGGGCCTCCCTTTTGCGCAGAGCCTGCACTCTTAGGTACAGTAGTAGGCACAGAATGGGGACCAGGGCTGCCTGCTTCCCAGCCTGGTGTTTCTTCTTTTGTTATTATTATTCTAATTGTACGTATTTATGGGACACAGCGTGATAACTCAGCCTATGTTTTCAAAGTGTGAAGCCCAGGCCAGTTTTTCCCAGTGCCCACACTGTTCTGCCAGGAACACTTTTCTGTTCTTTCTGGACTCTTTTGTTATTCCTGTCAGTCAGTGTGGGTGTTCGCCTCCCTTCATTTCTTAGCTTTTCTGCTCTGCTTTCTCCCTTGGTCCCTTCATCTACTCCTGTCCAGTCTCAACTACGATGGCTTCCGGACTTCCTTTTAGTGCACCCCTTTCCTGGCCAACGTGCCTGAGTTGTTATCAGGTACCCACAGAATTAACCGCCACATCAAAACCCATTCAGAATGCATTGGGAGAGTCACCAGGAGCTCCCACATCCATCGGCTTATTGATTTCTCATCATAGCTTAGGGAGGACAGCGTTATTGGCCGACTTTAATGATAAGGCAGTTGAAGCTCAGAAGTTGCAGAAATTGCTCAAAAATGAGAGTGGGTTTATGAATTGGGAGCATTTTGTTCTTTCCTTGCTCCAGGCTGCTGAGGGCTGTGGTCTTGCCTAGGCCAAGGCTGAAATGGCTGTGATCTCCCACCACTGGTGATGAAATACGGAAAACAAAGCGCAGCCCAACAGCAGCCTCACCCTAGGGTTGAGGTGTTCAGGAGGGGACTGTCTTGGCCACAGAGACCCGGCTGCTGTCATCCCTGAGGCCTGTCACCCTGCACCGTTCTGCATATAGGAGTCGATGCTCTGTTGATTTTAGCTGAATTGTTTAGCGTTCAGGCGCAAAGCGTGGCAGTCATTTTGGGCTCCATCCTTTCTTTCTACCAAGACATTGAATAAATAAATCCTGTATATTTTTCCATATTCAGTGCTTCAGGTATGTCCAAGCTGCTCTCTCTTTCTGCTTCAAACACACATACTCAACCTTGCATTTTGATCTATCCCCCTGCCATGTCCCTGTGGCCCCCTCCCTGAGTCCCCAGCTTTCCAGGCTCTGGATCCACGCATACCAGGTAAGTGTCCCTACCACACGGCTCTCCTCCTGGACTCAAGCTTTTACCTAGGGCGCATAGGATTGTAGAGATTGTCCGATCCAGCCGACCTCCAGGGAAGGAAAAAAAGGAAAATGTGGTCCTTGAGGAGGGGCTCACTCTTGCAGATGGACCGCCCCCTTCTCAGGGCCTTCTGAGGCCCCGGCAACCCCTGGCTCTGTCGTCCCACATCTTGTCATTCCCTTGGTCTGAGATTGTCACTGATTCTCCCGAGGCTGCCAAATGAAGTGCAGGTTTCTGTGTCCGGCATTGTGAAGCTCTCCGTGACTCAGTCCCAACACGCTGTTTGAATTATCTCCTGCTAATCCCTAAACCGACCTCCCAGCCAAGATGCACTGCTTGCTATTCCTTCCACGCACCCTCTGCATCTTGCCTTTTTTGGGTAATTCTCTCTACATAGAATTCCTCCGTCATCCTCCTTCTTACTCTGTCCTTCCCATGAAAATCTCCCTGACTTGCCTGTAGTGGGGAAGGAGAGGCCTTTTCTACCTGTGAGAGCTCATGGCACATCACTTCACTCTGGATCTCCCTTGGTCCACCTGCCATCATGTTTATTCCGGGGCTCATCTGACCTACCTGTGAATTCTGAGCATCTCGAGAGCAAGGGAGAATTGTTTCTGCTTCACCTTGGCATCCTTTGCTGTCGGCAGAGGAAATTGGCTTAGGATGGGTACCAGTTTGGTGATGGGATGGCTGACAATATGAAGAAAGCCAGTGCTGGGGAAAGCTCTGATCAGTGTATGGGGAGCCTTGGACTTCAGTTCATCCCCTAATCAGCTCTGGGATTTGAACCCAGAATTGAAATTAGCTGCAGTATGTTTTTTAAAAATGTTAACAATGATACTGAAAGGGAGAAATACTTTGCGTCCTCTATTTCTTGCATACCCACCCTGTGGTAGTTGTTCAGTGTTGAGTGATGAGACTCCCTCCTCCAGTAGTGACAATCACTCTGCTTCCATCACCGTCACACCTAATGTGGCCAACTGTGCATCATTGGGAGACACGAGTGTGTTCTGGGAAGTGGTGTCATAGTTCAAAGACACTGTTGGCCCCATGAGGAGAACAGTCATCCCCAGGCAGCACAAGTCCAGCATGTATGTAAATTTCACCAGTTTGTCTAATCATAAGTCAGAGGCTTATCCAAAGAGGAAACTCACTGATTAAAGAGAATACACATTCCGAACTTGTTGACCTTGAGGTGTTAAGTGAGGTCAATAGGATGCATGGGAAATTGTGATGATGTTGGATGATGCAACATGGTGTAGCGTCCAGATCTGCTTTTCGGTTTGGCACATGTGAGCTCACGTGAGCTTCTTGTTTCCTCGGGCAAGGTTTTTTACTCTTCCTTCTCACCTCACTTGCATGTTTGTGTTCTGTGGGCAGCTTGCTGTGGGTGAACGCCTGTGCTGCTTTTAGCTGTGTAATGAAGGGAGATGAAAGGATGTATTTGGCTTTCACCAAAATTGATTGCTCTTAGTTTGATCCCAGAGTCGTATACTGTGTCTGTGTGGAGCTGATAATTGAACATTTTTGCTCATTTTCTTCAGCCATTTCAAGGACCAAATAACCAGACAAGCTGTACATTCCAGTTACTAAGCAAACCGAAAAGTAGAACAATCACCTATCATTTGCTGTCTGAATCCCAGGACTCTCGCTCAGACCAGGGTGAAGTTGAGCAGCGTTGTTTATAGGGGCAGAGCTTAGGGAGACCCAGATTTCACAGTATTACTTGTTGAGGGCACCAGTACTTCTCAACAGAAATAAAACGGGAGCTTCATGTGCATTTATGATTTTTCTAGTAGCCACATCTAAAAAAATAACAGCCGAAGAAACAACTGAACTCATTTTAATAATGTATTTATGTAGTCCAACGTTTCAGAAGTATTATTTTGACATGAAATCAGGGTCCTAACAATCATTGATGAGATATCTTTAGTTCATTGCTATTGTTAACTGCTAAGTCTTTGAGACCAGGTGTGGGTTTTACATGCCTTGTTTGAGGTTGGCTGTGGCCCATGTGTGTAGCTGATGAGCTGGTGACTTGGAAGCCCAGCAGTCCAGGCTGGCTGGGGTGTGATTGTGTGAGAAGGAAAAAGATAAAAGAATACTTGTGTCCCCCCTCATAGGGGTCAGCAGATTGTCAGTCATGGTCCAAATAATGCATATTTAGGTTTGTGGGCCATATGGTTTCCATTGCTGTGTTGCTGTAGCACAGAAGTAGTCACAGACAATACATAAACAAATGGATGTGGCTGGGTTCCAATAAAACTTTATTTACAAAAACAGGTGGTGGGAGAACTTGGTTTGTGGGCTGCAATTGCCCACCCCTGTTGTTTGCTTTGGAAGCCATTGGTCTGTCCTATAAATCAAAATTGTTTCTGTTTGGAGTTATTGTTTGTGGAGTGGATCATTCTGTTCCTATTTAGAAACCATGAATACAGCAAACAATGGAGTTTGTGGTTGGTTTTCTCTTTTATAAAAGAATTGTTGATTCTCACATTGCTGTATGTGTTGTTTGTTGGTTTAGAAAATGAAAATGTTGTTGTATCACTCTTGATTATAACTTACCTCTCTCTCTCTCTGTTTTCTTCCCTCCCACTCTCCATCCCTTCTGGCTGGAATCACATTTCTGGATGATCGGGCACTTGTCTCCCAACTCATATTATTCTGTTACAATAGGTAAGATCCTTTTCTTTCCTCTTCAAGAATGGTTCTGCTCAGTGTCACAAAAATTCATATGTCCGGCTTTGCTTTTAATTTAATTTTAATAGTTCCCTTGCATTTGTTTTGAGTTAACTTGTTTTCAGCTACAAGTAAACAGTAATTGATACAGAACCTATGGTGAGCTGGATGTCAGTTGAGTGTGGAATATCCTCTTGGGATATTTTATAAGACATGCTTTACACTTAATACACATTTTTTTTAAAAAGCACATGATGCAGAATCATATGGTCTCATTTTTTTCATTCCCTAATTGGCTATAAGACTCCCATGAACTCATCCATGTCTTCCTGTGTGTTACTGTGACTATGTTAAAAGTTTTAAAGACAGTCCTCACATCAGGAATGCTGGAAGGAGAGGTCTCCTTGTGCCTTGGCATGGAGGAGTGTGCTGGTGTGTCCTTTGAGGGGGGAGGATGGTCCTACAAGGAGCTGGCCCTTCGGTTATGTAATGGAGAAGGCTATCTGCAGGTTTGTTCCGACTGCACATTAGGAACCTGCTCATCAGGGCGTAAAAGGAAAATTGCAAGAAAGACATCATCAGCACCTTGAAGTCTCTCCTTGTCATGTCGTTTACTGTGTCTTTATAAAAAGAAAACCATTTTCAGAGTGTTCTCCCCCATCTGAAAGCCAAAGCCGTGGCAGCAGCCCCCTGACTGCCCTGGAGTCAGGTCTGCCTGGTTCCGCAGCGGCTCCTCCAGCAGGTGGGGATCCCATGGTGGTCCTGGTGGAGCACTTCCCTCCCACCCTTGCCCAGAAGAGCAGAAGCCCTTGGGGAAAGCTCCCTGGGCCTCTCGGCTCTTCCTCCCGATGACTCCTCTTGCCTGAATCCACTTTCCTCTTCACTCTAATTTTGGGGGAGATGGGGAGTCCCCTTCAGAGGCTCTCTGTGCGTTGTCCTCAGGCCTCCCTCTGGGACGTGGTGGCATCAGCTCAGCCTCTTCTTCCTGAGCACTGGGATGTGTTCTTTCCCAAGGACGTCCCACAGCCTCCTCGGGCCTGAGGGACATGGAATGCCTCCTGCCCTCTGGCTCCTTGCCCTTCCTTGCCTTGCCACTCGTCTCTGAAGAGACACCACCACCTCCTTTTCCTTCCACCACCAACTCCCTGCAAGCCACAAGCTTTCTGCCCACAGGGTCCTCCCAGGCCGTAGATGGGCGACCCCTCCCAGCCTCTGCCTCCACCTGCCTCACTGCAGCCCCGTACCCCTCATGTCCTGTGACTTCCCTTGCCCTCCTCTTCTCAGTTGGCCTTTCCCCTTCCTCATCTCCCCTCCCTTTGGGTCTGCTCTTAGAAGCTCTGCACTTGATCTTTGCTGCTGCCCCTTGGAGAGCTGTCTTCCTGGCCTTGGGGAGTCCATCTGCATAGACACCTGTGCCTATCCTGGTCTCTGCTGCCTCACCTGAGCTGTAGTCCGTGTTCCCCAGGCCTGCTCAGTAATGCCCCAGACAGCTCCCATCATCTCCTCTTTAGGGCCACTGTCACCCTCTTGTTCTCACTCTCACTGGTCACATCTGTCACCTGGGAGGGACTCAGGTGCCGCCTCCTCCCTGACTTTTCCATCCACTCCACCACCTGTGTGCTTTCTCGGGATCACTGCCAGTCTCTCTTCCCCACCCTGCCCTTGACCTGCCGCTGCCAGATTAATCTTCATAAAGTATAACTTCATCCCATCACTCTGCTGCTCCAAAGCCTTCCTGGGCTCCGTGTGTTTCCTGGTAAGTTGGAGCAGTGCCTGACGCAGGGTGAGTGCTCAGTTAATGTCGGATGTTTTCCTCTTCCTCTTCTTCATCCTTGGTGTCCTCTAGTTCTTATTTTGCCATTGAAAGCCTCCTGTGATCTGGACCAACCTTCTTGACTGCTTTATTTCCCACCTGTAGAAATAGAACAGGAACTTGGGAACTGCTGGTGGTTCTTCTGAAGTGTGAAATGGGTACAGGGTTGGAGAAGGAGTACAGAGGACAGATGGGAGGAGACATTACTCAGGTGTTTGAACTTCATCCTATGGGTGCCAAGGAGGCTTTTAGGTAGAGACATGACATGCGTGTGTGCCAATGAATAGAGACCCCTTGCTGTCTAACTCATCATTTCCACTCCCTCATCTGTTTCTGTGGGGGTCCTTCTGTGAGTCTGGAATACCATTGCTTTGGAGAAGCCTTTTGTGATCTCTCCAGCTGACAACAAACACTTGCTCTCAGAGTGTCCTTGTTGCTGCGAGCACTTCCAGCTTGCTGTCCCGTTGTGCGTCTCCCTGTGTCCATGGCACCTGACACTCACCAGCCTGCAGGGTCCTGGTCTAACACAGCTGCCAGGCCCCCGCAGTACCTAGCATGGTGTCATGCGCCCAGCAGAGGCTCTGCAGGTGGTTGTGGGAATTTAACCGTGACCTAGATGTTTTTGAATATTTGCTGTATTTTAAGATTTCTTAGCAGATTTATGTGGGATCATTCTTTTTGGTGTTATTTTTTATTACAATCTTGAAAGCCTTGGTGATATTTAGCCACAGACAATGAAATCTCTTTAATTCAAAGGAAATAAGGCTTTGCTGGATCAGCTGGAAATCAGGTAAGTCTGAGTAGTTTTATCCCCAGGCAAGGAGAACACACTGCCTGGCTCCTTCCTTTTGACTTGCTCTTTTTCATGCTCTACCTCATCAGACTGGTGTCTGAGCAACACGGTACCCATTGTTCTCAAAAACATGGTCATGTTCTAAAACCTGCTCAGTAGGATGGACCTACCAATTTTTACTTGATCTTTGAGAGAGTATAAGAAAATTTTCTCTTTCTAGGTACTTGTTGCATTGTGTTGTAGTTTGCCAATTCTTCCTACACACACACACACACACACACACAGAGAGAGAGAGAGAGAGAGAGAGAGAGAGAGAGGGAGGGAAGGAAGAAGGGAGGGAGGGAGAGAAGCTGTAAAACGTGATTTTTAGAACACAGCAATGAAATACCAGCTTGTGAGCTCCCCCCCCCCCTTTATTTATAGGGCATAGCAGGGAGCACTTTTTTTTAAAGATTTTGTTTATTTATTTATTTGAGAGGTAAAGTTACAGACAGAGAGAGGCAGAGGCAGAGGTAGAGAAGTCTTTTTTTTTTCTAACTTTTATTTAGTGAATATAAATTTCCAAAGTACAGCTTATGGATTACAATGGCTTTCCCCCCCATAACTTCCCTCCCACCCACAACCCTCCCCTTTCCCACTCTCTCTCCCCTTCCATTCATATCAAGATTCATTTTCAATTCTCTTTATATACAGAAGATCAGTTTAGCATATATTAAGTAAAGGTTTCAACAGTTTGCACCCACATAGAAACACAAAGTGAAAAATACTGTTTGAGTACTCGTTATAGCATTAAATCACAATGTATAGCACATTAAAGACAGAGATCCTACATGAGGAGTAAGTGCACAGTGACTCCTGTTGTTGACTTTACCAATTGACACTCCTGTTTATGGCATCAGTAATCTCCCTATGCTCCAGTCATGAGTTTCCAAGGCTATGGAAGCCTTTTGAGTTCACTGACTCTTATCATATTTAGACAAGGTCGCAGTCAGAGTGGAAGTTCTATCCTCCCTTCAGAGAAAGGTACCTCCTTCTTTGAAGACCTGTTCTTTCCACTGGGATCTTACTCATGGAGATCTTTCATTTAGGTGTTTTTTTGTGTGTGGTTTTTTTTTTTTTTTTTTTTTTTTTTTTTTTTTTTTGCCAGAGTGTCTTGGCTTTCCATGCCTGAAATACTCTCATGGGCTTTTCAGCTGGATCTGAATGCCTTTAGGGCTGATTCTGAGGCCAGAGTGCTGTTTAGGACATCCGTCATTCTATGAGTCTGCTGTGTATCTCGCTTCCCATGATGGATCGTTCTCTCCCTTTTTGATTCTATCAGTATTAGCAGACACTAGTCTTGTTTATGTGATCCCTTTGACTCTTAGTCCTTTCATTATGATCAATTGTGAACAGATATTGATCACTTGGACTAGTGAGATGGCATTGGTACATGCCACCTTGATGGGATTGAATTGGAATCCCCTGGTATCTATCTTTCTTTCTTTCTTTCTTTCTTTCTTTCTTTTTTTTTTTTTTTTTGACAGGCAGAGTGGACAGTGAGAGAGACAGACAGAGAGAAAGGTCTTCCTTTTGCCGTTGGTTCACCCTCCAATGGCTGCTGCAGCCGGCGCGCTGTGGCTGGCACACCCCGCTGATCCGATGGCAGGAGCCAGGTACTTATCCTGGTCTCCCATGGGGTGCAGGGCCCAAGCACTTGGGCCATCCTCCACTGCACTCCTTGGCCACAGCAGAAAGCTGGCCTGGAAGAGGGGCAACCGGGACAGAATCCGGTGCCCCGACCAGGACTAGAACCCGGTGTTCCAGCGCTGCAAGGCAGAGGATTAGCCTAGTGAGCCACGGCGCCGGCCCCTGGTATGTTTCTAACTCTACTGTTTGGGGCAAGTCAGCTTGAGCATGTCCCAAATTGTACATCTCTTCGCTCTCTTATTCCCACTCTTATATTTAACAGGGATCACTTTTCAGTTAAATTTCAACACTTAAGAATAACTGTGTATTAATTACAGAATTAAACCAATAGTATTAAGTAGAACAGACAAAAAAATATTAAGAGGGATAACATATTAAGTTGTTCATCAACAGTCGGGGCTATGGCTGATCAAGTCACCGTTTCTCATAGTGTCCATTTCACTTCAACAGGTTTCCTTTTTGGTGTTCAGTCAGTTGGAGAACATATATATTTGTCCCTTTGGGACTGGCTTATTTCACTCAGCATGATGTGTTCCAGATTCCTCCATTTTGTTGCAAATGACCGGATTTCATTGTTTTTCACTGCTGTATAGTATGGTAGAGAAGTCTTCCATCTATTAGTTCCTTCCCCAAATGGCCTCAGTAGCCAGAGCTGAGCTGATCCAAAGGCAGGAGCCAGAAGTTTATTCTGGGTCTCCCATGTGGGTTCAGGAGCCCAAGCACTTGGGCCATCTTCAGCTGCTTTCCCAGGCTATAACAGAGAGCTGGATTGGAAGAGGAGCAGCCAGGACATAAAACTGTTACCCATATGAGATGTTGGAGCCGCAGGTTGAGGATTAGCCACAATGCCAGCCCCTGGAGCACATTTTCTTAAAAAGATTTATTTATTTATTATTTAAAAAGCAGAAAGAGAGAGAGAGAGAGCGCTTCCATCACTGATTCACTCACCAAATGCCTGTAATAGCCAGAGCTGGACCACTCTGAAGCCAGGAGCCAGGAGCTCCATCCAGGTCTTCCACGTGGGTAGCAGGGACCATCCTCTGCTGCCTTCCCAGGTGCATTAGCAGGGAGCTGGATGGGAAGCAGAGCACCTGGGACTCTAACCAGTGTTCCAGTATGGGATGCTGCCTTTGCAGGCAGTGGCTTAACCCATTGCACCACAACGCCTGCCCCAAGGACCACATTTTTTAGCTTAAATATCCCCGTTGTTGGTATATTCTTTAAATATATATGAAGCAAATACCCAGATGTTTATATGAGCGGAAGACCATAGTTTTTTTTTCCTAGGGAAAAATTGCTGGAATGGAAGTTAAGTTGCCCCTGCCAGTAACAGTACCAGCCTGGGCAGATTCCCTCTGCTGCCTGACAGAGAGAGGAGATGGCCCTTGGCAGGGCTGCAGAGTCATTGCTGGGCAGTGAGGCCTGTTGGAAACATGGAGGGCGGTAGTCACAGCCAGTCTTCAGCCGCTGGGCGCGTGAGGGAGCACCTGCTGAGGAAGTACCAGCAGTGGAGGAAGGCTCTGCTCTCGGATGCATGGAGACCTGGGGGAGGCAAATCCCACCCCCCTTTCCTGCCTACGACAGTCCCCAGGGAGCCATACTCCCTGAGGCTGCCATAGGATCGTGCACGCCACGACTGCAGAATGTAAGGGAGCAGAACACACTGGAGCATTAATCTGAGGTCTGAAATGCCAGCATGCATTATTTATACCTCCTGATACAAAAATATATCGCAAATGAATTTAAATGAGAGAGATAATATTTCTTCTTTTCCCCTGGTGATAGATTCAGACTGGATAAATTCCTTTATTTTATTTCAACCTGTCTGCTAAAATAGGCCAACGTATTATAGAAATATGCTTTTCTCTTTGAGGTGAGTGAAGTGGCTCAACTCAAGGAAATTTTTCTTTGAATAAAAGAGGGGTTCTTTTTTGGTTTAAATTGGCGTTTTGACTGTGTTACATTCTCTACCGATGAGCTTTGGGAATGTTAGAAGTGCTGTCATTTAAAGCTTTGAAGTGAGATGAATGGAGTGCAAAGCTACAGGTACATTATGAAAAAAAGATGAATTGTGGTGTGTTTCTAAAGACTTGCTCCATCCCTTTTAATGGCATTTGGGGAAAATAATGTGGGAGAGAGAGAGCACAGTCTGATAATTATTTATCAGATGAGTGCTCGTTAGTCTATGTTAATTTGATTGCTGTTAAAGAACCAGATAAAAACTCATTTGGGGAAGGCCGAGGAGTACCATCGTTGCGTGCTCTGAAGGTGCCAGGTGCCCTTGAGCCACCCTACTTGTTTGACTCACGGGCGCCAGTGCCAGGGGTTTGGTGTTAGTCACCTCCTTGCACAACCTGAGAAGTGGGAGAGTGGAAAGGTTAGGTAACTTGTGTAAGAACACAAAGAGAAGAGAGGAGGTTGGGCTTTGAACACAGGCAGTCAGATACCAGAACCTGAGCTCTTAACTGATGGCTCTCCCACCTCCTCATCCCATGTTGGCAGGACTAAAACATCATTAGCCTAAGGCACATGGAATATTTCACCTGTGCTTAATTTCACCTGTGCACACAGCTCTCAGCTTCCTTAAATGCAACTTTGCTTTTATAGCTGTAGGTGAATAAGGGTTGAATCTTTCCAACAAGAGGGTCAAAAATACCTGGCTGGGAAGCTGTCGTTTATCACCATCTCAGATATGTGTATGTGGTTTTTGAAAAAGATTTTATTTATTTATTTGAGGCAGAGTTACAGACAGAAGGAGAGATGGAAAGAGGGGTCTTCCATCCTCTGGTTGACCCCCCAGATGGCCACAATGGCCAAAGCTGAGCCAATCCAAAGCCAGGAGACAGGAGCTTTCTCTAGGTCTCCCACATGGGTGTAGGGGCCCAAGCACTTGAGCCATCCGCCACTGCTTTCCCAGGACACAGCAGAGAGCTGGATCAGAAGAGAAACAGCCGGGACTCGAACCAGCACCCGTATGATGCCAGGGCCACAGGTGGATGCTTAGCCTACTATGCCACAGTGCTGCCTCCCATTCTTTTTTTTTTTAACTTTATTTATTTATTTATTTGAGGCAGAGTTACAGAAAAAGGGAGAGAGAGAAACATCTCACGTGTTTTAATCGTAGCAACATTGGAAATGCTAGATAGATAGATGATAGATGCTAACTTAGATTATAGATCAATTGATAAGCAGATGTGCAGACAGAAAGAGACAGATGGACAAGAAGGAAAGAAATAAGGAAAAGATGGGTAGAAATATAGGATATATACAGACAGAGAAGATGGGTGGAAGAAAGGAGAGAGAACTACTGAATGGCTTTGGTTGTTCAAGTTCATCTTTTAAGCTTTATATTTGTTAGGTCTTCATGTGAGCCATGGAGATGACAACCTAGGCGCTCTGGAGATGCGTGATTTTAGGCCATGGGGACATTGGCTGAGTGCATGGGTTTCTGTAAGGCTGGTAGTACAGGAGCTAACTCCTTCATGGGACCACGTTCTTCCTGAACAATAACGGCCAAGCAAAGGGAATCCTATTCTTCCATTAGAGTCCGTTATTTATTTAATTAAATATTGGGGAAATTCTCACCCTCCATGTAATAAAACCATGGAAGGGAAAAACATCACATACAAAACAATTAAAAATAAAATCACACTGAAAGTATTTAAAAATTGCTTTAGATTGTAGCCCTCAGATACAGCAATACTGGAAAAAAAAAAAAAAGCAAGCCTTGCAAATATGGACAATGTCTTGCACTGAACCCAGCAAGCCTCAGGATAGAGAATAAAACCTCTGCTTCCCAGTCCATGCCAAGCTGGGGACAAAGCTTCTATTGCGAGGAGAGTCTCAGCCTTATGGCTCTGTCCTGCCTGCTCCGGGGTGGTGAAAATCCTTGTGTGTCGTTCTGCATCCGTGTCGTCTTTCTCCTGACCCCTGTGTGAACCAGTCCCAGCTGGTCCTGCGCCCCAGCTTCTGCAGGGACACTTCGGTTGCAGTGTATCTGTTTGGCCTTCACGCTCCATGTCTGAAAATGAGCATCCTCGCAGGGCCGACCCCCGAGCTTGCTGCTGACACTGAAGTAAGCAGGCAGTGTGACACTGCTGTCCCCTGCTTTTCCTGAGAAAAGAGCTTTAAAATATTGAGAAGGAGGAGAAAAGACCATGTGTTTGGATTGGCATTGCCATCTGTTCCAAGAATATTCTTCTGGCAGAAGAAACATGGAACGCTTTTTCAAGCATGGTATTTAGGCAGTTAGAAAGTTCGTTTTTAGCTTCGCAGCATTATATGAATGGATTTTGTGCATCACTGCATAGGTCAGTTTGCCTTCTAGCAGTACCTTTAGTCCACCATACACTTCATGCAGACTTGCCGAGATCACCAGCAAATGGAACCTGGCCTGGGAGTTACTTTGGACTGATATAAACTTGTCCACCCAGCAGTGAACTTTACATCCTGACACTGAACTGTCTCAAGGCCTGCAGATTCTCTGCTTTTCTGCCCCACTGCTTTTACAAAACCAGCAAAGGACAGTTAGAGCTCTGAGCTCTAATTTCCTCATCTGTGAACTGGCCACTGGTCTCTTGTCAGATGGCGTAAGCCTTGAGTTATGCTGACCAGCTCAGTGACCTCAGACAAGTTGCTTCTATAAGCTTCAGGTGTCCCCCTGGGGGTCCAAAGGGATAATGTAACAGTTCCTTCACTTAGGAAGAGCTGGGTAAACTTCATCTTCAAACCTGGTCCTTCTTTCTCTTCCCCGTGTGACTGCCCCCTTCAGAATTCTAGATTCCAGAACCAGTTGCCTGTCTGCCTGCATGTGCAGGGTGAGAGAGGACTGGTAGGGGGCTGGTGATGTGGCATAGTGGGTAAAGTCACCACCTGCAATGCCAGCATCCCATATGGGCAGCACTTTGAATCCTGGTTGCTCCACTTCTGATCCAGCTCCCTGCCACTGCACCTGGGAAAGCAGCAGCAGATGTCTCAAATCTTTGGTCCTTGGGCCTTTACCACCCACGTGGGAGTCCTGGATGAAGCTCCAGGCTTCTGGCTTCAGCTGGGCCCAGCTGTTGTCATTTAGGGAGTAAACCATTTAGGGAGTAAACCAGTGGATGGAAGATCTCTCTCTCTCTCTCTCTCTCTCTCTCTCTCTTTCTCTCCCTTCCTCCCTCCCTCCCTCCCTCCCTGCCTCCCTCCTCTCTGTAACTCTTTCAGATAAATAAATAAATCTTTTAAAAAGAAAGGAAGGGCCGGCGCCTCAGCTCACTAGGCTAATCCTCCGCCTTGTGGTGCTGGCACACCGGGTTCTAGTCCCGGTCGGGGCACCGGATTCTGTCCCGGTTGCCCCTCTTCCAGGCCAGCTCTCTGCTGTGGCCAGGGAGTGCAGTGGAGGATGGCCCAAGTGCTTGGGCCCTGCATCCCATGGAGAAGCACCTGGCTCCTGCGTTCAGATAGGTGCAGTGCGCCGGCCGCGGCAGCCATTGGAGGGTGAACCAACGGCAAAGGAAGACCTTTCTCTCTGTCTCTCTCTCTCACTGTCCATTCTGCCTGTTTAAAAAAAAAAAAAAAGGAGAGAGAAAGAGAGAGGACTGGTAGTTCACTGACTTAGCACCAACACAAGTTGTTTGCAAATTTCTTTCATTGAATATCTTCCGAGGCTCTCTAGTGAGCTGGTTGTTATTCGAGGGACTAGGGGTACAGTAAGAGCTGAGACAGGTACAGTGTCTGCCCTGACATGGACCTCAGCTTAGACCCTCTGTCAACAGGCCTCACTGCCACACCTGCCTCTGAGCCCAAGATGCTGTCTGATTGGGGAGGAGTGCTTTGTAGGCATCCTGTTTTCTTTTGGGATCATGTTTTGGAGCTTGAGAGAGAAGGTGGTAGCCTGACATTATAAATATATTAATTGTCACTGAATTGTTCACTTTCAGTGGGTAATTCTATGTCATGTGAATTTCGCCTTAATTGAGGATTTAAAAAAAGATCCTATGATCAGCTGCCTGGCCTTCACTCCAAGTCATAATTCATCCTGGCCTTGATTCTTATTGACCTTAGGTAATTTCGACCTTGTAAATTCCTCTGCTTTATTTGGAAATACCTTTGAAACTCCTGGATCGGGGCCAGAGGGTAACCTATGTCTGGGACTTCAGGTTTCCCCAAGAGTGTTTGACACATGTAATGAATTAATGATAATGCTCTCTCTCTCTCTCTCTCTCTCTCTCTCTCTCTCTCTGGGTAATGCCTAACGTTCTGCTCCCACTCCTGGAGGTGGAGGGGTGATTCTCAGACACAGTGTGGAGGGCTTCCAGGAGTTGGACAGGGAACTGCCTGGGGCTGCCCTGCCTCAGAGAGCGCAGGCCTGCAGCACTGAAAGACAGAAGGGAGAGCAGCAGGTGCTCTGGGGCAGGCACCCCGCCGAGCGCCATTTTCCTGCCTTGCTCATGTCCCCTGAGCTGGAACTCAGTCCTGATGCCTTCCCACGCACCACACAGCTCTGTGCCACGGGCAAGTACTAGATGAGGGCCATTCAGGTGGCCTGGCTGATGCTTGTGTGAGGAAAACCTTGACTGAATCAGTTGTCTTCATGGGGCACAAATGAGACATTTGCAAGAGTCAGAGACCATGCGAAGCCAGCATTTGTGTCTTCGTGGCCAGTGTGGCCAGCTCAGATGCAGCTGATTTTGTGGAGTTTTGCCATTGCTGTCCTTTCCTCTGGAGAGAGAGGAATGGGGACCGAATGCAAGACACAGTTGGGTTTTATGTGCCTGGATATGACTTACTTTCACAGAGGCAAAGCAGCAAGTAGGCGAATGTCGTTGATAATTAGCGGTGATAAATAAACCATATTTAGAAATCAGTGCTCATGGAATGTAGACTGACAAGGATTCAAAACCACTCGCTCAGTTTCTGACCCATTTTTTAATTCCAGTTCTTTCTAAATCAGAACAGGTCATTCACTCATTCACTCTGGGAGGTTTGAGAAACTCTTCTCTTTGCCTGATTTCCTCGGGAAGAGTAGGTAGATGCTCCATTAAGTCACCCAGATGCCGTTTTCCTTTCTGGTGCAGGAATTTGTAAACCTGGGGTCACCTGGGGAGGTTGTCTTGCTCATAAATAGATTTTTTATTCCATGTCGTGGTGTAGAACGCAGAACACACTGTAGGGAATCCAGGGGCCAGCTTCGGGGTCTGTGTGTGAACCCTTGAACGAATGTCCTGAATTTCTGTGGGAGGTCATGTGCATTTCTCGGGAAACAGCAGCCATAGCATTCGTCAAAGATTTCAAAGGTAACTTTAGTGACCCAGAAAAGCTTAAGATCTGAAATTTCAGAGGGTCATTATTTTCACTAGTTAGAGGTTATTTTGATGTTAGAGGTTATTTTGATAGCTTTGTAACACATTTAATTTCTAATAAATTTAAAGGTGATAGTAATGTGAACAGTGATTTGGGAAATTCATTCCCCTTTTGGGTAGCAGAATTTCTTTTTCCCCAGGTTGACTTGGAAGCACCAGCATCACTCTGTGTGAAATGCAGGCTTGAGCCAGATTACTTTTAGGTGTTTTAAGTTCTCACTTTAACCAAATACTTTATATTTTATTATTAAATAAGCAATAATTGTTTATGGTAGAAATTTTACAAACGTAGACAAATTAAAGAGGAGAGGAAAAAAACTTGCCCATTAAATTACTTCCTACAAAATAAATATAACATTTTAGTCTTCCCTCAGGTCTTTTTTTTCTAGGTACAAATGCATAGGCTTCATAAATAGCAGTTTTGTGGCAATCTATTTTATAGCTTTCTTTGCTCACTATGTTTTTCTACTTAATTCTTTTTAGGGATTTATTTATTTATTGGAAAGGAGGAGCTACACACAGAGAGGGAGAAAGAGTTTTCCATGCACTGATTTACTCCCCAAGTGCCTGAAAACAACCAGAGTTTGTCCAGGCCACAATCAGGAACCAAGAATTGCATCTGGGTCCCAGCACTTGGACCATCATCCACTGCCTCCTAGGCTCATTAGTAGGGAACTCTTTGGGAAGTGAAGTAGCCAGCCCCCTTTACATAAGTCTGTATTTTCTGTTATTTATTTATTTGGGAGACAAAGAGCCAGAGAAAGACCTCTCATCCTTTGGTTCACTCCCAAATACCTGCAATGGCCAGGGCTGAGCCAGGCAGAAATTGGGAGCCAGGAACTCAATCCAGGTCTCCCATGAGAGTGGCAGGAACCCAGTTACTTGAGCCATCACCAGTGTATCTCAGGGACTGTGTCTGGCAGGAAGCTGGAGTCCAGAGCTGGATATGGGACTTCGGTTTCTCAGCTGGCTTCTTAACCACTGGACCAAATGCCTGCTCTACTGTATTATTTTTAACATCTGAAGCTACTTATAAAATGTTAAATTGTATAATTCATTTAATTAATTTTATCCCTATCATCAGGTGTTGTTTACTTCTAAGATCGTTCCCTATGGGCTAGCATCCTGGCACAGTGGATTAAGCCTCCACCTGTGACACCAACATCCCATGTAAGTGTCAGTTCCAGTCCCAATCACTCCAGCTCTAATCCAGCTCCCTGCTAGTGTACCTGGGAAGGTAGCAGAAGATGGCCAAAATGCTTGGACCCCTGCCATTCATGTGGAAGACCTGGATGAAGTTCCAGGCTCCCCTGGGCCATTTGGAGAGGCAATCAGTGGATGGAAGATTTGTTTCTCTCTGTAACTCTGCCTTCCAAATAAATACACATAAATATTTGTTTAAAAAATTAAGATCACTCTTCATAAACTGCATTGCAGTGAGCATCCTTCTAACCTTCTACACTGATTTTATTAGTACACATTATAAGCATATTTGAGATCTTTGATACCTGTTATAAGTTGATCTCCTGACAGGTAATACTAATGTAGATTCAAGATTCAAGGGGTGGCCGGCGCCGCGGCTCACTAGGCTAATCCTCCGCCTAGCGGCGCCGGCACACCGGGTTCTAGTACCGGTTGGGGCGCCGGATTCTGTCCCGGTTGCCCCTCTTCCAGGCCAGCCCTCTGCTGTGGCCAGGGAGTGCAGTGGAGGATGGCCCAAGTACTTGTGCCCTGCACCCCATGGGAGACCAGGAAAAGCACCTGGCTCCTGGCTCCTGCCATCAGATCAGCGCGGTGCGCCGGCCGCAGCGCGCCAGCCGCGGCGGCCATTGGAGGGTGAACCAACGGCAAAGGAAGACCTTTCTCTCTGTCTCTCTCTCTCACTGTCCACTCTGCCTGTCAAAAAAAAAAAAAGATTCAAGGGGTGTGTTGTCCTCCTCCCTGAGCTCTCACTGGTCTTCCAGGTGCAATGTTCCTCTGGCTCCCTGGACCCCTAGTACTACATAGCACCAAGGTGTTCCTTTTGGCAAGAAATCCTTTTAAATGTCCCTTCATAGAGAAGTGTTCAGCTTAATAACAAGGGGATTTCATCGGGGACTGAGTCTGCGTGGGGAGTAAGTTGTTTACCTGACAGTAATCGAATCCAATCCTTTGCTCGATTGCATGTGCCGGTGATCCCCACCTGAGGGAATTGCTGCAAGTCGAGTCAATAAAGCAATTTCAGGGGGAAGAAAACCTGAACTTCCTTTTAAAGAATAAACAGACAAAGGGCTTTTCCTCTGAAACATTGTTAATTAAAATGGAGTTTGAAGAACCCTGGAGCTGTGGGAAGCAGAGTTGATATTTCTCAGAAGTCATCTTTTTTGAAATGTGACTTGGATTTCCATCTCGTGCCTAACATGAATAGAAGCCTTGCAGTGGCCGCCCTCTCCCAGAGAACTGGGGTTCACTTGGGGTTCTGGGCCTGTGGGAAACCAGGAGTAGATAGACTGAGAAACACTGTAGCGTACCCCGAAAGGTAGTTAAGTTAGCACCATTTAGTGCAGTTCGATGGAAGCAGTTCCTTGCCTTATAATAACAGAAGTCTCCTGGTTTAAAGTAAATTTTGTGTCGTCTGGATTTATAAAAGTGTTCCCAAACCTTGTCTCAGGTGAGCTGATCTGCAATCTCATAACCTGGTCGAAGTACAAGAGAGCAAGTGCAAGAAGGAGGGAAATTGGGCCAAACTCCTGCTTTTTATCGGGAACACGTTCTCAGGGTACCTAACTGTGAGACGGTGGCCTGAACCCATTCACAAGCACAGAGGCCCCAGGCCCTGATCACCTGTTAAAGGCTCCGCCTCTTATTACTGTTGGAATTAAATTTCCGTGTGAGTTGTGGAGGGGGCATTCTAACCAAAGCATCCCCCAACATCACCCAGAGCTCCGCATCAAAAAAAGCATCTTTGCTTTCCCCTTCTCAGCCTTCTGTTCTCTGGGCCCAGGCTCAAGCCCGGAGGGTCTTGGCCAGGGCTGGATCTGTGCAGCCTCTGGCTTGCTGTGTGCAGAATCACTGTCTCCAAGCCAGGGTCAAGTTGATGAGCCTGGCTCTTGGCCTCTTGAGGGTAAAGTCAGTTGCTGGAAGCACCCCGGTCTCTTGTGTGCAGAGATAACTGATGGATACCGCATGCTCTGAGGCCGCCAGATGTGCTCAGACATAGCTGAATCCAGATGCAGGCTGCCAGTGTGGTGAATTAACCCACAAACAGGCAATTTCCGGATGAGAAACTGAGGCTCAGGGAGGTGAAAGGGCGCACTCAGCAGGTAAGTGAAGCTTGTTCCCATCTGAAGTCCTTGTCGCTTGCTGCTTTGAACATTCCTGACACCTCCCAGGCGCCCAGTGTCAGCCAGTTTAGCATCAGAGCCGGTGGACGTGTAGGCTTAATATAGAAGTCCCGTCCTCAGCACTTTGGACCTTTAACCTGTGACGTTAGCTGGGTCCTGTAGAACCTGGTCCTACCCTTGAGGATGACTACTTTTTCAGTTGAATCCTCAGGGAGCTATTGAATTGCATTGGGAAAACCCTAATAATTCATTGTCAATCCCGACTGAAATCACTGCGTTTGGTCCAGCAGTCGGGATACTACGTGGGATGCCAGCATCCCGCTTCTGAGTCCAACTTCCTGCCAATGCACGTTCTGGAGGCAGCAGGTGGTGGTGGCTCCAGTGGTTGGGTCCCTACCACCCACATAGGAAATCCAGATGGATGGAGTTCCTGACTCGTGGGTTTGGCTTGGCTCAGTGGGTGGGAGCTTTCTGTCTGATTCTCTTTCTCACTCTCCTGTGTGTGTGTGTGTGTGAGAGAGAGAGAGAGAGAGAGAGAAATAAAATAAAAATAGGAAAGATTTTTGCTCAAACATTCTCTCTGTGTTCCCTGAATGCAAAGCTAAAGAGACGTCTGAGGGACCATTTTTGTTATGGATACTCTGCCCTCCTGAAGTTTTTTGGGTGGGGTTGGCCCAGCTTCCAAGTCTTTGCAGATGATCACTAGTAGCTGTGAGGTTTCCATGAAAAGTCAGCATTGTTTTTCCCCTCTCTCCCCATGCACAGCGCTGCCTGGACGGCACGTAGGAGCTTCCCCATGAGGTTGCAATGAACCCACAGTCACAGAGAGCATGAGAACTGCTCTGGGGAAGCATAATATTTGTACAAAAGGTTCAAAGGCCTTTACAGGACAGAGGAAGGCCCAGGGTGAAGCTGCACCTTGCAGGGACCGCCAGGTCAGCGGCTGCCGTCGGGGCCGCCGTGTGTGGGTCAGCGAGCTGGCTGAGCCCTCGGGAGCACAGCCCAAGACTGCCGAGACAGTAAGCACAGGCTTTGTCTTAGCAGGTTTCCGCGTACTAACTTGACTTTGCCTTCTTTCCATGAAGTTCCTTTCCCCAAGGAAAGCTAGAAAATCACTGTTCAAAGATCTCTTCTTATGAGGTGGACATTTTCTTTTATGTGGTATTGGCTACCCATGATTGAGATGTGTTAAATAAAGCTCTGCCTCCCAGGTCCCAAACACCCTGAAAAACGGATAAAAAAAATGATTGAATAAGAATCCAGCTGACCTAAAGAGACAGTTACAAAAATAATGATGCAGCAAGGAATGTAGAACTAGGTCACCGTTTCAAGTTTAGTGTTTGATGCCAAACCCAGAATTGTGCATTACAGAAATCTTTATTAATTGTAGACTTGGCTAGTAACTGAAAACTCCATGAAGAGGAAAAAACGGTTTAAGATTATACATGGAATTTCTTACATAAACACACTCCTTCTCCACTTAACATGTCTTTTTTTAAAATTTTTTATTATTATTTTTTTTTTTGACAGGCAGAGTGGACAGTGAGAGAGAGACAGAGAGAAAGGTCTTTCTTTGCTGTTGGTTCACCCTCCAATGGCCGCCGCAGCCAGCGTGCTGCGGCCGGCACACCACGCTGATCCGATGGCAGGAGCCAGGTGCTTATCCTGGTCTCCCATGGGGTGCAGGGCCCAAGCACTTGGGCCATCCTCCACTGCACTTCCCTGGCCACAGCAGAGAGCTGGCCTGGAAGAGGGGCAACCGGGACAGAATCCGGCGCCCCGACCGGGACTAGAACCCAGTGTGCCAGCGCCGCAAGGCGGAGGATTAGCCTAGTGAGCCGTGGCGCCGGCCACTTAACATGTCTTGCTGTGTTAGCCACACAGACTTTATGGTGAGGACTCTCAAAACTAGATCTTCTGTAGTGGGTGTTTGGCCCAGCGATTAAGATGCCCCTTGATACACCTGCGTTCTGTATTGGAGTGTCTAGGCTTGAGTTCTTGTTCTGCTCCTAATTCCAGCTTCCTGCTAATGTGCACCCAGGAAGGCAGCAGGTGATGGCTCAAGTGGTTGGGTCCCTGCCACCCACATGGTAAACCCAGATGGTGTAACCAGCTCTTGGTTTCGGCTTGGCCCGACCCTGGCCACTGTGGGCATTTTGAGAACCAGCAGATAGGAACTCTGTCTCTCAATTTATTATTTTTTAGAAGACACTCTCTTTGTGGGGTTGACATAATCCGCTGTACAAAGTGACCCCCTCCTTCTGGTGCCCTTGTCTAAACCCTGCCCCTTGAGCACAGGTGGGACCTGTGACTTAGCTCTTAACGATATATTGCAGCATGGGCGATGTGGTGTCAAGTCTGTGAGGACATTATGTGAAATTGCAATGTCTGTTTTGCTGAGGGACTCTTACACTTGAAGCAGATGCTTTCCCTGTCAAGCCTCAGATGAAAACATAGCCCTAACCACCCCTAATGGCAGCCTGGGAGACCTTGATGGTAGAAGCTGTGCTTGGATGCCTGACCCTCAGAAACCCCAAGATGGAAAACTGTATTATTGAAAGCCACTGAGCTGGTGGTAATGCTGTTACCCAGCAAGAGATAACTAACATGAGAGTATTTCTAAAGAATCAGCAGAAAAATGGATTAAAAGGTAAGTTTATTTTGGTGCAAAACATTGAAATCTATGCATGCTTTTTTTTTTCCATAACACCCATTTACATGAACTTTTTGAGGACCCCTGTGTAAATACAATTTCAATTTTTTGCCCCATATTCACTTATCATTTAATTCCTTTTTCCATTAACTTTTTGAAGTGTGCCTGTTTATATTAAAGCAGGCATATCCGCTGAGATTTACCTTCATATAATCATTTAGCCTTCCGGTCATGAAAAATTTCTTGAGTATCTCCTGCAATGCCAAGGTAGGTGCTGGAGAATCAAAGAATGAGTAAGTCAGAGCCTCTTTAAACCACGTTAGTGCTGAGTGCTGCAGTGGTCTAAGTGCTAGAGATGCAGTGATAGCGCCTCACGGGGACAAAGAGTCAGGGAGCCTAGCTTCCAGGTGGCGGAAGATACAGAGCAATGGCAGGAAGAAGTCCTGGTGGCAGGCACATTTGAGTGCCGTAGTGAATAGACGATGGCCAGGAGATCTGTCGGAGAGAAGAGAGAGGTGGTGAGCACCCAGAGGCAGAGGGAGCAGCCCCAGCACAGGCACGGAGGGTCTGAGAGCCACCACAAGGAGGTGAGACAGTGAGGGCTAACACACTGTACTGAAGACATGGGTAGGGATCAGATCACGGAGGGTGTGGTGTGCAGTGCAGTGTGAAGGGAGGTGGGCCTCATCCCGTGCACAAGGGATCATTACAGCCAGTTCATGGAATGATGAGGACACATTTGTATTTTAGAGGGACCACACTGGCTACTGGAGGCTGAACTTGGAATCAGGGCATTCAGGCTGTTGTTGCAATAGCCCATGAAGAATGGGCAAGTCTCTAAACCAGGACTGTGGTGGAATGCAGAGGAAGGCTAAGGTTTAAAATGTACTCTGTGAGGGAAAAGCTTGTAATTTGCACTGATTGTGAGAGTTAGAGAGTGAGGGGCAGAAGTAACTCCTGGATTTCCAGCAGGAGTGTCCGAGCCGACCCTGCCAATTAAACAGAAAATACAAAATAGCAGGCTTCATTTGAGGGAAGATGATCAAACTCAGTTATGCACATGTTGGCTGGAATGAGGAAGTTCGAGGACAGTGGACAGTGCTGTCTGTGACATGGTTGCGATTCCTATCCCCTGCCCCTGTTATGGCCCTGTGGTGTGGAGAACAGAGGAGAATCTGTCATTCCTTGTATACTCCTATAGGGGAGGCACTGGCCTTGGAAAAGAACCTGGCTGTCATCAAGAGAGAAATGTGGAGAGATGCAAATCAGGGGTTGGGCAGGGGGCTGTCTGCAGTGGAGACTTCTGGACAGCCTGGAAGAAGGGGTTGTGAGAGGAGGTTGGCAGAGCACAAAGGGAAGAGGGAATGATGGCCGGGATAGAAAGGTCTTCCTTCGTGCAGAAGGAAGCGCTGGCCTCTTCATGTATTCCTGGCTTGCAGAATCTTTATATTGAACAGCATGGTTCAAATTAAGGAGTGGGACAAATGCATTTGCTGCTTTATTAAATTATATGTTTGCATTTGCTTTTGTTGTGTAGCTGTTTGGAACAGACTGCTTCTTCCTGACCTTTAAAAGAACTGTTGTAGAGAACAGGCCAGTCTCCAGCCCACGTCTGCTTCCTTATTCTCTCACACTGACCCCACCAGCTTAACTGCGTGGCTTTGGTGGCCAGCCCTGTCTGAAGTTGGTCCATACAGTCTTTCCCTGCTGCTACTGAGAGCAAGGTGCACTCTCCTGTCAAGACACCCTGGTTTGGGGAAAGTCACTGCTCACTCCCAAGGGACACATAAATTGATAGGATATCTATGGGGTGGGTTTTGGCACATAATTGATGCCAGTTGGGACACCTGCATGTCGTGCCTGACTGCCTGGCTTTGAGCCTCACTCTGATCCTGATTCCAGCTTTCTGCTAATGCCCACCCCAAAAGGCAGCAGATGGTGGCTCAGGTGATTAGGTCTCTGCTACCCACACAGGAGACCCAGGTTGAGCTGCCAGTTCCTGGCTGTGGCCCTGTCCAGCGCCCAGTGTTTTGGTCATTTGGGGAATGAACCAGTGGATGAAAGATTAATCTGTCTGTCTCGATCTCTGTCAAATTAAAAGACACTTCATATGATGAACTACCATATTCTTTGTCTATTGTTTTTTTTTTCTGTCTCCATTTATTTCATGGATCTATTCGTGCTGTGGTCAAGCATCCTGAAAAGTAACAAAGAGAAATGCTACACAGCTATAAAGAAGCAAGGGAGGGCCCAGTGCTGTGGCGAAGCAGGTAAAGCCACCACCTGCAGTGTGGGCATTCTGTACGGGCACTGGTTCGAGTCCAGGCTGCTCCACGTCCCATCTGGCTCTCTGCTATGGCCTAGGAAAGCAGTGGAAGATGGCCCAAGTTCTGTAGCCACATGGGAGACCCAGAGGAGGCTCTTGGTTCCTGGCTTTAGATCAGCTCAGCTCTGGCCATTGCGACCATCTGGGGAGTGAACCAGCAGCTGGAAGACTCTCTCTCTCTCCCTCCCTCCCCCCCTCTTTCTCTCTCTCTCTTTCTCTCTACCTCAGCTTCTCTGTAACTCTGCCTTTCAAATAAAATTAATAAATCTTAAAAAAAAAAAAAAGGCAAAGGAGCAGAGCTGGGTTCCAGAAATCTCCCTGTCTCCTCCATAAATTCTGTCCTGAGCAAGCCACTTAATCTTCTTGGGCCTCGGTTGGTCTGTTAGTAAAATGGGATAATTTATACTTTACCAATTCTAAGGTAGAGAGCACAACTACAGTCCCTTTAAATCCTTTTCATGTCTCAGACCGTTACAATGCTAAGACCCCGGGAGGGTGTTATGGTTGGTGCCTTTCTGTGTTAACAACTCAAAGTCCAGTGACTTAAAACAGCCCTTTTGTTTTGCCAGCATGTTTGTGAAGCAGGCATCCAGATAGGGTTGGGCTGGACATTTTATTTCTGGTCCTCAGGGCATGCACTTTGGGGACTGAGGCTGGAGGATCCACGTCCAGTGTGGCTTCTTCACTCATAGGTCATCAGCGCTCCTTGGCCCTGCTCCCCACATGCTGGCTCATCCGGTGGTGGCAGGGCGGTGGCTTCTGGTGTAGCAGCTGGTGTTCAAGAGGCAGGAAGCTGAATCTGCAAGCCTTTTAGGGGCCACACTGTGAGTTGCACAGGGCCATCTCCACCATATTCAGCTGGTCCAGGCAGTCACAGGACCCACTTCTCCGTGGCAAAGCCACCTTGTACAGGGTGTGAGAGGGTCTTTGGAAAATGTGATCTGCCACAGCCAGTGATCCCGTCGCATTAATGCAGAAGAAACTTGGTTTTAGGAACAGCAGCAAGTGTTAATGAACAGGCTCTATTTTGAGTCGCATGAAAATAAAGGGAGGCAGGGCAGGCGTGAGAACCAGGACCTCTCTCCCTTGCCAGAATTCCGCAGGGAGAAGAGCCTGGCTGTCGTTAAAACACAGATGAATGAGAACACATTGAAGAGATTGAACACAGGGTGGAAGAGTCTCAACATGATTTAAGTGAAGTTGAAACACTGAGTGTTTCTAAGGTTCACTTTTTTCTGGCTTCAAAATATTCATCTCTAGGTCTTATAGATTTTGGAGGCATCACTTAAAAAGACAATTCAGAAGCATTTCAGATAATATACTCAATGTGATCCCGACACACGTCCATTCTGCTTGCTACATCATGTGTTAGGATGCTGTGGGGGCTGATTCCAAGGTGACTGGATCAGTGTCTCTCTCTTCACATTATGAACTTAATTTGCATATTCATTGGGAAATTTGTGTATAATGTAACCATCTTTGTTTAGAGTACTGATGCTGGTCCTTAACAGAGTATATGTACATACCTTTTATTTTTTTTTTTTAAGATTTATTTATTTATTTGAAAGTCAGAGTTACAGAGAGAGAGAAGGAAAGGCAGAGAGGGAGAGAGGTTTTCCATCTGCTGGTTCACTTCCTAGTTGGCTGCAACAGCTAGAGCTACACCTATCCGAAGCCAGGAGCCAGGAGCTTTCCCTGGGTCTCCCGTGAGGGTGCAGAGGCCATCTTCCACTGCTTTCCCAGGCCACAGCAGAGAGCTGGATTGGAAGTGGAGTAGCCGAGTCTCGAGCCAGCACCCATGTGGGATGCTGGCACTGCAGGTGGCAGCTTTACTAGCTATGCCACAGGGCTGGCCCCTTTTAGATAGCATTTTAGATTCCTTTTAGATAGTACATTCCTTTTAGATAGCATCTGCATTTGGCAATGGGTAGGTTCAGCTTATCAAGAATTCTAGTTTTTAAAGCTGATTTAGAACAATCCCTCCCTTCTATGAACTCATCAAGTTAATTTATTCATGGTTGTAGAAAGGCTGTGTTATGTAGGTAAGAAATATAAGAAATTCTGATGGTTTCCCATTCCCCCTTGTTCAAAAACTGAATCTTAGCTTGTTGGCTGCAGATCTTTTTACTATCTCTATATTTACATTTTTGCAATTGGAAACAATGAGAGGGAATTGCTAATTGCCATGATTTTGTCAGCACACATTGTAAACATTTATTGTAATGTCACACTGTAACCTTTAAATATGTACAATGGTTAGTTATTAATCAGAATTTTTAAAAAATATTTAAGAAGACAGAAATGCCAACTAGTCTGATTTTATCTTCATACATTGAATTTGTGTGTTTTCACTGTACTCCACAAAAATGTGCAATTAAAATGAAAAAAGATGATGCATTTTTAAAATTTTTTTATTATTATTTATTTGACAGAGTTAGATAGTGAAAGAGAGAGACAGAGAGAAAGGTCTTCCTTCCGTTGGTTCACCCCCAAAATGGCTGCTAAGGCCAGCCATCCAAAGCCAGGAGCCAGGTGCTTCCTCCTGGTCTTCCATGTGGGTGCAGGGCCCAAGCACTTGGGCCATCCTCTACTGCCTTCCTGGGCCACAGCAGAGAGCTGGACTGGAAGAGGAGCAACCAGGACTAGCACCCGGTGCCCATATGGGATGCCGGTGCCGCGGGTGGAGGATTAGCCAAGTGAGCCACGGTGCCAGCCCCATAAAAGATGATGCATTTTTATCTTTTGCATTTCATTTCCTCAGTGTGCCCCATTATTTCCTCTGAACATATATTTCTGTTATTGTCATGGATCACTGGGAAATTTTCCTAGAGCAAGGGGAGGGTTCACAAGGTGTTGATTGAAATATTGAAGGTAAATGGAAGAACACATAAAGACTGCTGGATCAGAACATTGAATGAAAGACTTGTAGTGACTGAGGTAATACATATAGATTCAGCCATTCTGCAGTATGTACATATTTCAAAACATCATTTTGTATGTGATAAATATCTACGATTTTTATTTGCCCATGAAAACATAAATTAATTAGGTCTATCTCTTTGCAAACGTTAAGTGTACAATACCTGTAAATGTCACTCTGTGTGGATCTTCAGAACTTGTGTATCTGTGTAACCACAACTTTGGACCTTTGGACCTACACACCCGATTTTGCCCTCTCCCTAGCCTTTACAGCCTACCACTACCAAACTCTCCATTTCTGTAAGTTTGACTGTTCTCGGTTCCACATATGATATTGCATGTTATTTCTCTTTCTGTGTCTGGCTTCTTTCATTTAGTGTAATGTCCTTTAGATTTATCCAAGATGTAGCAAATGGCAGGATTTCCTTTTTTAAGGATGAATAATGTCTCAACATATATAAAAAAGAAAAGTGATGGTTAAGTGACTGGCCACCTTCTTAGCAGTCGTGTGCTTACTGGAGGGCTCCATATTACTGTGAAAAATTATAAATATGCTACATCTGAAATATAGTAAGATTTTACCTGTACAGTTAGTATAATGCCACATAATAATACTTGAACAATTCCTTCCAGTACCTCCCCAGTCTTCCTGACCAGTAGTTTCAGAAACAGAAAAATGACAGAAGTAATATTAGAAATAAAGAAGAAGCTGTTAGGTCAGGGTTGGGGAACATCTGGCCTGTGCACCGTACAATGCAAGTGAAATCATTGGGTCTGGCCCTGCCAAGGCAGCTGAAGGTGGGACTTGAAATTCAGCGTCTACGACAGGCTCATTTTTAAGTTGATAATTTTGTATGGCTCTTGAATGGAGTCATAAATATGCCAGTGACCCTTGCAGAGAAAAGATTCCCCACCCCTGTCTTGGATAGTCAAGCCATGCTCTTCTGTGGTATTGCACTACTGGTCATAGGACTGACACAGAAGAGGGACAGGAACATTTGGATAGAACACAGCTCCTTCTGCTTTGGACTTTCCCATTCCCAGCCCCCTCTGAACCAGCTTGGTTGGCTTTTCCATGGGACAAATACATGAAACTCAGCTCCTGTCCCCTATCTGCGTAAAATATATGAAATGCAGCAAACGCCATGTGTGCATTTCTGCTTGTAAGCAGCACAGCTTGTCCTGAACTTAATCTGAGCCTGGTGATTAGTGCTGATTATGACAACAGCAGAAAGGAGATAATTGCTGTGCTATGTTAACATTAGGATACTTGAACTTGGGGTTCCGTGTTTGTACATACTTAGCACACAAATGAGGATGTGGTTGTCCTTTGGGATGGTTTGGTTTTTGAGGACCTGGTCTGTCAACTGTCACATCCAGCAGACATGCAACCTGACATCAGTCTAAGGAGAAGCACCCGACCTCTTGGCTGGCATGTGCCGGGAGAGTGGAAGGTGGTGTGAGGTAGTGTGGGCATGCGTGTGTTCACATAGTCGATGTTCTTCCATTGTGGTAAAACACGCTCAGTGTAAAATGTGCCATTAGTGATATTTAGTACAGTAATAATGTCATGCAACCGTCATTTCTCTCCAGTCCCAGAACGTTTTCATCACTACCCAGGGAACCAACCCTGTACCCAGTAAGTAGTCCGTCCCCATTCCCTCCTCCCCTAACACGTGGCAACCACTCATTTGTGTTCTGTCCCTGTGCATTTGCCCATTCAGGACATTTCCTGTGATGGAACCGTGCATTGTGGGACCTCATGTGTCTGGCTTCTTTCACTGTGTATAGTGTTGTTAACATGGCTAAGTTTTACAGATGCTTGTGGTGTGCTCAGGCAACTAGATGCACAGTGACAAACAAAACCACCATGTCCCCTGGTGCTGGAATCAGACCAAAAAACAAGTAAATAAGCAAATAAATAAGATGATGACTGTGAACCATACTGTGGGCCGTGCAGACAGCACACAGGGCGCTGGGCGAGAGAACAATGAAGGAGTATGAGCGGGAGTAGGTACTGTTTAAGAGAGAGGGCAGGGAAGACCTCTCCAAGGAGATAACATATAAGTAAGAAAAAAATAAATTTAAAACATTTAGGAAGAACCAAGTCTTTGAAGAATGGGAGCAAGGAGATGTTGGAGAGAAGCACAGCATGTGCAAAGGCCCCAGGGTCAGGAAGAATCTTGCAGCTACTGAAGGGCCGCCACAGTGGCTGAATCAGCCAGGGGCAGAGGGTAACAGGATTCCAGTGAAGCATTTTCACAGGAAGGGAAATTTACCTGGTGCTGTGTGAGAAGTGAGGACAAGGTCGGTCACAGGGCTGTTCCTGTGGTTGACGGAGGGCAGGCAGCCTACACTGAGATTCAGCGCCATGCTAAGCAAATGAAATACTTGAATCCATTGTGGAAAAAATATGAAATCAGATTTAGTTTTAGTGATCTTTTTGAGTACCCGAGTACGAGGACACTTGAACAAGTTCACAGACAATAGAATTAAATGATAATTTTTAGTGCAAAATTTTTTGAAAACCATGTATACAAGAGGTCTTCAAGAAGAAACAAATAACTTAAAATTTTTACACCAAAAGAAGCTTATCTTTTTAAGTTAAAAATTTCTATTTTATTCAAAAGGCAGGTACACATGCACGCGCACGCACACACACACACACACACACAGATTTTGCATCCTTTGGTTCACTGCCAAATACTCATGACAGCCAGGTGTAGGCCAGGCTGAAGCCAGGAACCAGAAACTCAATCCAGGTCTCCCCATGTGGGTGTCAGGTGCACAGCTACTTGAGCCTTCATCTACTGCCTCCCAGGGTGTGTAGGAAGCTAGAACTGGACATAGAACTGAAACTGAAACCCAGGCACTTTGATATGGGATGTTGGCATCCCATGTAGCATATTTTTTTAAAAAATACATAAAGTAGTTAGAATTTCACACAGCATGAAATTCGACATATGAAAGTTTACATGTCCCAGTTGACACAGTTGACAGTGGATGAAAATGCAAAGCAGGTACTAAAACTGGTGTTATGTCCAATATGTAAAACCAGTTTGTAATTGGGGGAACATCGAATTCCTTAATTAAAAAACACAAATGAAGTGAAAACTTTAAACTGGTACACACTGTTCACAACTATATTTCAAGTTTGGAGATGCATATTTGCAAGCAGCAATACAAAAGTATTCATGAAGAATGAAAACATCCCTGCTCCTATACATTTCTAAATACAAACTATCATATTTGTCTCTTCTGTATAGCAGAAGTTCATTTTCACATTTTTTTAAATTTTTTTTTTTGACAGGCAGAGTTAGACAGAGAGAAAGAGAGACAGAGAGAAAGGTCTTCCTTTTCCATTGGTTCACTCCCCAAGTGGCCACTACACCGCTACACCGATCCGAAGCCAGGAGCCAGGTGCTTCCTCCTGGTCTCCCATGCGGGTGCAGGGCCCAAGCACTTGGGCCATCCTCCACTGCCCTCCCGGGCCACAGCAGAGAGCTGGAGTGGAAGAGGAGCAACCGGGACAGAATCCAGTGCCCTGACTGGGACTAGAACCTGGGGTGCCAGCGCTGCAGTCAGAGGATTAGCCAAGTGAGCCGCGGTGCTGGCCAATTTTCAAATTTTAATAACTGGGCCAAACAGCTGCCCCAACTTACGTTTTCCATGAGCTTTTGGAAGTGCCCTTATATGCATAAAGCATTGACTTGAAATGAATGAACTGGTGTGTCATCTTCCCAGTGACTGCTATCTCACTGGCGCTTCACGAAGCAGTCGTGCAGCGTCTTTGCCAAATGTAGTCGCATTTCTTCCTCCACAGGGTGGAAGACATCTGATGCTGTTATTGCACATTTACAGGGACAGGTTTTACAAGTGTTGAGACAGTTCTAATCAGCTGCATGGATGGAAATTACTTTCTGAGGGAGCCCTGACTACCTTGCATTCAGAGGTGTGCCTGGTAGTGAATGATTGACATTCTGATGGCGTGGAGGCACGGGGAGATTGATGCCCCATGTCTCGGTGTTTTCTCCTCTTCCTCACTGTGACAACTGCTTTAAACCCATTCGCACTCCTTGAAATGGATAATGATAGTATTGTTGAGGAAGTCACTTTTTTAGTGCCTTCGTGGAATAACCTTTCAAGAGAACGTATTTGGAGTAAAATAATACATCTGAATCAATGCTGGGCTTTAAGTTAAATGTTCGAAATGAATAACAACAGCCAAACAAAAAGAAGTTTGGACTTAAAGTCACACTGTTATAACTGTTATTTCTGTAAATGTTCTCCTTTCTATATATTTATTTCATCTATCATTTATTAAACATTTGTCATGTGTTAGATTCTATTCTAAAAAATGCAAATGCATCATCTTCTTCAATTCTCCAGCCTCCCTTTGCAGTTCTTGTCTTTACTGTCCCATTTTTTCACTCGAGGGGACTGAGGTTTACACACTCATGCCAGGTATAGCTGAATTCATTCTTGAACTCTGAAAAATCTCATTGATCATCAGTGCCACGTGCCTACTGAAGTGTAAAATGTAAATGACGATTTTCTTCTGAGGCACTTCAAAGAGCAAATTTAGAAGTGTTTGAAGTTTTCAGCAGAACTTAAAAATACATAATACTTTATATAAATGAATATGATTGCATAGGGAACTGTTGATTATTTTTATAGACATAGGTGAGCATACATACTTATGTCCCTTTATTGGCCAAGAGAGCTGAAAAGAAATGATACCCCAGTAGCAACAGGCACTCCCATCTCTTGGTTTCTTGGTTTCTAAAACCATGCTCAGAAATCATGTTGAAAGCACATATCCTTGGGGTGGTGTGGAGGCAATTCACTTCCCCACCGTGATCTTGCCACCCAAACCCCACAACCCCAGTCTAATCATGAGGCAAACACCAGACAAACTCAGTAGAGGGATAGCCTATAAGATCCCTCACCTGTTTGACCAGTTCTCTTCAGAAGTGTCCAGGTCCTGTAAAGCAAGCAAAGTCACAGAAATTGCCACACCCTGAGAAGACGTCAGACACATGACGACTTAATGTGGAGTGGTGTCCTGCATGTCGGAGCGCTGAAGAACGTTAGTTGTTTGTTTTAAACGATATTTGAATAAATGGCAGGCTTTTGTTCATTATAACATCAATATTTGTTCATAAACTCTAATAGGTGTACTATACTAACATAGGAAATAATGAAAGGAAATCTATGTATTGACAGGGTATATGGGAAGTCTGTGCTATTTTCTCAATCTAAAATTATTTAAAATATAACATCTTTTAATTTAAAGCAATGTATGTGAGCATTTTAATGTAATTTATGAGAAAAGATTATTTGCTTGGTTCCTGTCCCTTCATTTTCGTAATGCATCTACAGGATGATTCCATGGTTAGGATGGATGTGGATGTGAATTTATTTAATTAAGGTTTGTCCGATAAGTAATTTTCATTAAAACATTCATGTATGGGTCCCTTTGAACACATTCCACCTTAGAGAATGAGCAGTTCAGTGGGAAAAAAACATGTAGGCAAGAGGTAATTCTATAAATTAATTTTGATCTTATAAAAGTCCACATAAAGGTATGAAGATTATTTGTGTACAGAGATGTATTTATTTTTTGGTAATAATTTTAATGAATATTAAATCAGCTTTTTATCTTTCCTGCTTTGCTTCACTAGTTACATAACACGTTACCTATTACATTGGTTTATCTCCATTGCATCCAGTGGGGCAGAGGAAGGAGAGGACAGAAGGCCAAGAGTCTCCCTAAGGTCACTGAGAATCAACACCGGACCACCTGTGTGCATTCTGGGCTTTGTCCACCGTGAACATATTGGCTGATTTTCAAATTGCATACTCTTCTAATCAGCTTTTCCTTCCTATTTTTTTAAGATTTATTTATTCACTTATTTGAAAGAGTAACAGAGAAGAAGAGAGACAGAGAGAGATCTTCGTTCTGCTGGTTCACTTGCCAAGGGGCTGCAGTAGCCAGTTCTGGAGCCAGAACTCCATGCGAGTCTCCTATGTAGGTAGCAGGGGCACAAGCACTTGGGCCATTTTCTGATGCTTTCTTGGGAGCATTAGCATGGAGCTGGATTGGAAAGGCAGCAGCCAGAGCTCGAAACATCAGTCTGCAGTGGGATGCTGGTGTCAAAAATGGTGGCTAAGGCCGGCGCCGTGGCTCACTTGGCTGATCCTCCGCCTGCAGTGCGGGCACCCTGGGTTCTAGTCCCAGTTGGGGCGCCAGATTCTGTCCTGGTTGCTCCTCTTCCAGGCCAGCTCTCTGCTGTGGCCAGGGAGTGCAGTGGAGGATGGCCCAAGTGCTTGGGCCCTGCACCCGCATGAGAGCCAGGAGGAAGCACCTGGCTCCTGACTTTGGATCGGCGCAGTGCACTGGCCATAGCAGCCATTTGTGGAGTGAACCAACAGAAGAAAGACCTTTCTCTCTGTCTCTCTCTCTCTCTCTCACTGTCTAACTCTGCCTGTCCAAAAAAAAAAAAAAAAAAAAAAAAAAAAATGGTGGCTAAACCCACTGTGTTGCAGTGCCGGCTCCAGCTTTCACTTTCTTTTAGGATTTTGGGAGGCGAGTTTCATTATAGGTGTGCATGGAGGATGAGGACTGTGACACCTTTTTCCATCTCCCTTCCCTGTAGAGAGAATGTGAGTGCAAGAGCTCACATAGCACCTCACACGTTTGCTGTGACAGCACAAGTTTGTGTTACATCTCTGTCTGTGGCTTTCTTCCCACCAGAATCTGAGGTCCTTGCAGGAAGAGGCTGGCTTTCTGTCTTAGAGCTTGACTCATATTAGGTGGCCAATAAATGGAATTTCAACAAATAGCACAGAGTGACACCATGGAATTGCCTAGTAAGTCATTTGTAACAAAGGCACTTGTTCTCCAATTTTCTTACAATTGGATCTCCCAGACACATCTGGGTATTGGAAGGTCAGGGTTCTTTAAAGCATCTGAGTGTCTTGGAGAGGAAGGAAATGTGACAAGACTGAAAAATAGCACCAGTGCGCACTGACGTGACCTCAGAATGTGAAAACCACTTATGCAGCCCTTACCGACTCCTCCTCTTTGGAAAATTGTCATCTTGAATTGGCTTCTTAATTCATGGGCTCAAATCAAGCAGGGTATTGGTGTTTAATTCATGATGAAAAATACTTTTTATTTGACTCATGAATACTGACACCATCATGTCATCTGACATTTGAGATTGTGACATAAAGGCCTCACTGGCCCCATCACCTGTAACAAATACTACAATTAGCTCCTTCCTGCTTTCTGGTCTCAGTGAGTTCATAATACCTTTGGTTATCATCAGAAGCCAAGTTGTGTTCTGCAAAATGTGTACTCTTTGATCTGTCACAAATGACTCCATCAGAAAAGGCTCCTCTAGTCAGTAACTTGGGAAATATTGTGTTCAGCAAAGTCTTTCTTTATAGGAAGACTTTTGAGAGTCCTTATAATGTTAATGACCTCGGTAACCTCCAAGAAGTGCGTTAGCCAGGTTTCCAAAACTTGCTGCAACATGGACTTTTTCCCAAGTGTAGCAGCAGCAGTTAATAATACTGGTGGTAGAGTCATGTTCACCTGGATTATGGAACCTTGGGGAAGTTTTATAATTAAGCTGCAGTTTCCTTGTCTTCAAGGTGGGTGTAATAATTGCAGGGTTATTATGACAATTAAATGAAATAATTATTTATGAAACACTTGAAACCATGACTGGTATGTGGAGTGTCCTTAGTAAATGGTAGTTAATGATAAAATTAATATTTTGGAGAGTCCTAGAGTTCTGCAAAACACAGTTTTGGAAATGCTGATCTCTAATTCATATTGGTCATTCATTGTAATTTTACAGATGAGGCCAAGAATAAATTCTTGTGGTTGATTCCAAGGTCTAATCCTTGTTCTATTCCTAGTGCAAATGCCAATTCTGTCATTTTACAGAGCATATTGTCATGTAAACATTCTACTCAAAGCATCTAATTTTAATACCTGGCCTTCTGCCTGTTTTGGGAACATTGGGTAATGTAGGGTGTTGACAAATTGGACCTAGTGTAGTGGTTCATTTACACACTTTCTCTGTTATAGCCTTACAATATTATCTAGTGTGTATTAAATGTACATGATACTATGTGGTCATATCCTGTCAAGAAGGCACATTATATGGCTCACCAGTAGAGAGGGGAATATCCAGCTAAACTTGATGAATGTGCTTAATTTCTACATACTTGATATTTTTCCTGGATTAACAGATGTCTTGGCACCTGGTACTTTGTTTGTATTCATTAATTAATTCACAAGTGTTGAATGCCTGCTTCCTATGTGCTGGGTATGGGGGAGGTAAAGATGAGTAAGTAGCCCCTGTCTCCAGGCCATAGAGTTGCCTTCTGGAGGCAGAGCTGAGTGGGAAAATCCGAGTGCAGTGGAAACACAGGAGAGGGAGGACAGAGAGGGTGGCATTCAAACCCAAGCAGGAAAATCTTCAGAGTAGGGTGGAAGTTTTCTCTGCAGCCAATGACAAAAAAAATCTTTGGGGACCTTAAAATGGTTTGATGTAGACCCAGTGGCAGTGGACAAGAGCAGACTGTGAAGAAGGCTCTGTGACAGGGCAAGGTGTTTGTAGGATTGGGGCCTTGGAGTAATAACCGGCTTGTTTTTAAAGCAGATAACTAAAAGCAGTGTGGAGAAGGACCGGGAAGGAACCAAAGCGGATGCCTTTGGGTAAAGGTGCTGAGTTGTTCAGGACTGGGCTGGGCAAGACGAGGTACATGTCTGTTTAGGAAAAAGAGGCATGTGAGGGTTTTAAAAAGTCAAGCAACATCATTGTAAGCTTATGAAGAAGGACTTAAATGACAGTGACCTTGGAGTTGGGGAAGTGAGGAGAGGCATAAGAGATTCTTGAGTTGCTGAATTGATAGAACGTGGTGATGGCTTGTTGTTCACGTTATTTTGGTGGAAAGTAGGGAGGGAGGACACCTAGGATGACTCTGAGGTTCCTGGTGGATGACTGGAGGAGCGGGAGGCCATTGACTGGGCCAGGGGACGTGTGTTTTGGGAGGGGAAGGTCTACTGAGTCTGACGTGCCTGTTGGGTATTCAGAGAATTTCTCCAGTAAAAAAGTACAGATATGGCTCTGACACTCCCAATAGCTCTGGGCTGCAGATGTGAATACAGGATTTGTCAGCCGGTGTGGGGAGAGGGCAGGTCACAGGAGGGGAGCAGAGGGGACTCAGGCTGAATTGGAGTTAGGGAGTTAGCCAGTGAGAAAGCCATAGCCAGGAGGCTCCAAGCACCGGTGCACATGGACTCGCTGTCACGCTTCAGAGTGGCCTGGTTTCAATGCTAAATGATGTGATTACCCTTGATGAAAACCTAGGAAACATCGGCATTTACAGAGAGAAGGGGGACTGAGAATAACGAGCCAGAGAGTGTATAGGAAAAAGCGAGCTGGCAGTGCCTTTGGGACCACAGGAAAGATGTGAAGACACTGCCCTTCCAGGCAGTTTGCCTTGAAGGAGCTGGTGAAAGACTTGCTGTTAAAGGAGACCCTTTACCCCAAAGAGGACTAGGCCATTTCAGTGGACTGGAATCAGTCAGTGAGGGAAAGATGAGAGAGAGGAGAGAGAGAGAGGAGGGAGGGTGGCAGAATTCAAGGAAGACTGGAGATAAAGGGTATACCTGGGAGAGGTAGCCCTAAATAGAAGCTCTGACTTTTTCTTTGTAATTGGAGGAATCAGGGAAAGAATGAATAGGAATACAAATACATTTGAAGGTAGCTGGGAAGAAGACCTGAAAGCTGTTCAAGTCAATTTTGCAGTGGCCTCTCGGAGTATTTCCATGATAAAGGCAGAGATGGGGTCATTTGCTGATAGGGCTGAAAAGGGAGGATCTGGGAGCTTGAGGAGGTGCTAGAAATTCGGAGAAACAAGGAACGGAGCTGACTGGATGCCTCCCTCACAAAAATGTTGTGAGGATGCGTTGAAAGAGAAAACCATGGATTTATCACAGATTCAGTCTGCATCATTTATTTTTCTGCTGTAGCACTTGGCAAGCCCAAGGCTGTAGGGGCCTCTATAGGTAGTTGGCTTGAACCTATTCCTGGAAGTGGCTATGTGAGACAGAGGGACGAGGGGCGAAGAATTCAAGTTGAGGGTGAGTGAGCCCTGAAGTTGAAAGTGAAGTCAAAGAGGCTGGTAGGAAAAAGAGGGACAGGAAGAGGGATGTGGTCCCAACAGGTGGCAGGAGTTGGTAAGGCTGGAACAGGCAAATGAAAAAGAGGGGGGATGCTAATGATTGCACTTGGATGTGGGAGTATCTGAATAAAAGATTGCAGAGGTGGAACAATTGCCAGTGGTAACAAAGTGTAGGATGCGGCAGTAGGAATTTGTTGCTTAAGTAAATTCAGTGAATGTTGGTCCAGTGAATAGCGTGTTCTTCCCTGGGGCTTTCGGTTTGAGCAGCCTTCCCAAGTGTGACTTTGGGATTTGCTGCTGCTGTCAGGAATTGCTGAATCTTTTTCTGACTTGCTTTGCTGGCAGTGGGCAACTGCAGGACTCAGTTTTCATTTGTAATTCTAATTAGGTTAAAAAATGAAGACTGCTAGTTATTTAGCAGAGTTTCATCAATAATTAGTAATGGTCATAAAAATGATCACTAATAATTGATCACCCGTAAGTTTTCCTAGAAGTTATCATTTGTTTTGTTGGGTTTTATTTTGACCAATCAGTGCATTAATTTTGATTAAGTGTATTAATAAAGGCTATAATTGAAGATTGGATTAAAGGTCACCATTTTGGGGAAGGCAAAGGCTATTGTCATATTTAGAATAAAAAACATGATCTGTGAAACATTAGTCTCAGATAAATGTATAATGAATTCAACAAATGTTTATTTTTAATTGCCTAGTTAGTGATTTGTGTCAATATCTTTGACAATGAAGATAGACATCTTATAGAGACTTTGTAGTGGCACTTGGGATATGCAGAGCTAAAAAAAGAAAAAAAAGCCAAATCCATGCCTGTTTCTTGAATTATTGTGTTTGATTAAGCCTGTAGGTTTCTTGTGCATTGCCTCTCTATGGAGGGGGTCACATTTTGGGGCCACCCTCAGTTGAGGTGCATTTATTGAACTACTTTAAATGCTCTGCATGTTGACTTAGGTACTGTTGACTCTATGTGCATACCTCAGACACTTCCTGAGTTGGTTGCTATGTTGCCAGGGTCATCTTTCCTTACTGTCTTGCTAAAGTAAAGTTTCTTCCATGGATTTTAGACCCATAATCACGATTTCTCCATGTTTCACATTACTCCTTATGTTTTGATTGTGATGAAAGACATATTCTATAAAATTTCCTAACCATTTTTAAGCGTAGACTTGAGTGGTATTAAATGCTTTCACAATACTGTGCACCTGTCACCACCATCCAGCTCCAGAATGCTTTCCTTCTTACAAAAATGAAACTCTAAATCCATTAACCAATTTCTTCCTCCGCGAGTCCCTGGCAGCTACCATTCTACTTTCTGTCTCTGTGAACTTGACTGCTGGAAGTGCTTCTTGGGAGTAGAATCATGCAGCATTTGCCTTTTGTAACTGGCTTATTTCACTTAGTGTAATGTTGCAGCATGTGTCAGAATGTCTTCCCCTTTCAAGGATGAATAGTATCCCATTGCATGCATTAACCATATTTTTTTCTTGCCTTATTATTTTTTTTCTCCAGGTGAGTACAGCTGCATCTCTATGCAGAAAATTTTTAAAGAGCCTCTTTAAAAGAAAAACACAGCTCACTTACACAGAGTCCAGGATGCATTAACCGGAGCAATAGAGAGCTGCATATAGAAAAGTTTAGCTTAGAACACACTTCATTTCTCACAGACCACAGGAGTGTCTCTGTAGAGATGCGTCTGTCTTTACGCCTCTGGCAGTTGCTCCGCCTTCTGGCACAGCAAGGGTATTTTTAGCTGACATTTGACTTCCTCCATTTTTTAATTAGAAGGTTATTTTATGTTAATTTTGTTATTTTAAAAAGTTTTACTGACTTGTTAATGTCCTGGGGCCATATGGGAGCATCTTATTCCAATTTAGGCTCATGGGGAAGAACCTTTAACAAAACATTTAAATACACATTGCACATTTTGAACACCTGACTTGGATGGGGATGATGGGAATGTGTATGTGTCAGAAGTGAAGAACACACCTGCCATTCTTTTTATTCTTGATCAATTAATTTGCAATCCTGTGCAAAGACTGTTGTAGAAAGAAATCAAAAGCATTCACCTATAATTTGAATATTGAAAGTGTTCTCATAAAGTGTCCCCATCTGCTGGTTATGCTCTGTAAGAGGCAGTCCGTAGCTGTTTTTCTGAGTGGGTTGATTTCTGCTGTAGAGTAAATAGTAGATGTTAGAGAAGCATTTGTAATGAAATTTGGAAAGAAAAAGGTGCCAGTGCAGAAGTAATAATAATATATAAAAGGAAACACCTTGACTCAGGTAAGGTTTTTAAAAATAGTTTTTGATGCTGTTGCTGTATGGTTTTCTCTGAGATCATTTTTATGTAAGGATATATTTGAGAGGCAGAGCAACAGAGCTGACGAGACAGACAGATCTTCCATCTGTTGGTTTACTCCCCAAATAGCACACCAGCCAGGTCTGGGCCTGGCCAAAGCCAGGAGCCAGGAACTCCATCTGAGTCTCCCACGTTGGTGCAGGAACCCAAGCACTTGGGCTGCTTCTGCTGCCTTTGCAGGTGCATTAGCAGGGAGCTAGATCAGAGGCAGGGTAGGCTGGGACTCAAACTGGGATGCAGATGTGTTGCAGGTGCTGGCTTAGCCTGCTGCGTCACAGCACTGGCCCCTCCAAGTTCCTTTGAAGCAGTATTAGGTCCTAACTGTTCCTTAACACTGAGGATAACATGAAATACTTGAAGAAGAAGCCATAAATTTGTGGTGATCAGAGTTGGAATGGGCAGCCATGATACCAGATACATTGCGATGTGAATGGTACCCCTGGATTCATATAATGTGGTGGCCCTGGGTATGGTGTACAGGTGCTACTGTGGAAACAGTAATTTCTTCAGCTTGCTCTCCACAGTGGTGTGTTTTGCATCTCCTTTCAGTAACAGTAGTTCTTTCTGAGATATACCTAAAATTAAAATCTTGAATTATTGAACATACAAAGCACCCTAATAGAACTTCCTTCCATGGGGAAATATTGTGTATTTATGTGGTCCCAGGGGCACCCACTTGTCCCATGTAGCAATGGAGCCTTGAAATGTGGCTGGTGCCACTGAGGAATTGGATTTTTAGTGATACTCAATTTCTATTGGTTCAAATCAAAATTGAAAGGGCCACCTGTGGCTAGTGGCTACAGCACTGGACAGCGCATGTCTGAAAAGAGAGCTGCTCCCTGAATTTCTCCCTCCATGTTCCAGGTCCTGCTCACTCTGGGATCATAAACCCTCCTTGCTTGGGCCCTTCCCTCCCTCACTCATGGGCCATGAGGAGACCTGCATGTGCATGGACTGGCATTGGCGGGTCTTTATGGAATGGCTACCTGGTGGTATTCCTTAGAGGTCTTTGATGGGGGGGGTGGGGAAGCAAAGGTTCAGACTTGTAGTTCTGGAGTCACTTATTAGGAGTCACTCTGTAGAGGAAGACTCACTTTCTCTTGGCTGCTGCTAGAAATAAAAGATTGAATAGGACTGGCCGGCACCGCGGCTCACTAGGCTAATCCTCTGCCTGCGGCGCCGGCACCCCGGGTCCTAGTCCCAGTTGGGGTGCCGGGTTCTGTCCTGGTTGCTCCTCTTCCAATCCAGCTCTCTGCTGTGGCCCAGGAAGGCAGTGGAGGATGGCCCAAGTGCTTGGGCCCTGCACCCGCGTGGGAGACCAGGAGGAAGCACCTGGCTCCTGGCTTCGGATCAGCGCAGTGCGCCTGCGGTAGCAGCCATTTGAGGGGTGAACCAATGGAAGGAAGACCTTTCTCTCTGTCTCTCTCTCACTGTCTAACTCTGCCTGTCAAAAAAAAAAAAAAAGATTGACTAGGACTACATTGGGAGAACTTGTTAAGGTCCTAGGTGAATCAAGCCACCCAGGGTTAAAGGAAAGATGATGGGATTTTGGATAAGGAAAACCACCGGCATCAAGAACTCCTACTAGCCAGGGAATCTTGATACATCAACTTGGTCTCTCAGAAACTAACTGCTGTGCCTGCTTTTGTGGGTGACATTGAAACAGTATCTACTACAGGATGCTGTTTAAATGTGTATCATCATCCTTGTCCTTTAGCATCCATTCCCTCTGACTTCTCATTAACTAGAAAGGTAGCCAAAATGAAAAGGAATAAACGAATTTCATGTACTTAAAGGAACTGCCTAAAATTGGCTTCTCATTGGCACAAAGGGAAAGTCCGGCTGGCTGCTGGGCCAAGGTCCCCAGCCCTCTTGGGAACTGATTTGTGTCTAGTGAGTCTGGGACTGTGGCAGAGCTAAGACGGGGCAACGTCTCCCAACTCAGTGGCCCTGGTCAGAGGGGCACACACAAAGGGACTCCTGACCCTGATGGAAAGTGTTTGCCCGAGGAGAGGGAGGAGCCTTTTGTGTAATCAGTGGTACGGGGAGCAGCAGTGGTTGGCGGGTCAGCTCTCCTTGTCCCCGGTAGTCAGCATCAGCATTGGAACAAGATTCATGTGTGCTCAGCCCGTCCACTTCGGGATTGTATGCTGCGAATTGTGGAGGCTGCTTGTTCATTCTCCTGCGAAATGCATAGCAATGGCCCCTGTAGGCCTGTGTCAACACATCATTAGTCGCCTTCAGAGAAGAAAATGGTGTTTGAAGAAGGAAATGGCTTCCCCATTTCTGCACAGGTAATGTGTATTTCTAAGGCCTAGATGCTAAAAACAGGCTGGAATCTGCCTGAGCGAAGCGGTTGAGGGACTTTTATTTGAGTCCTCAGCACCAAACTTCATTCTCCTAATACTAGTCTGCTTCGATAGCTCTCCAATTCAAAGCATTCCCTCCATCTAGGGCCTAGGTAGAGATATTTATGTGTTTATTTACCTTCTGGAAGCAGTATAGCCTGTTTGTTTCTAGTGTTTAAAAGAATTCCATTCAGCAGAATTGAAATTGATAAATATTACTCCTTGTTTCATCATGTTCAGGCCATTTTATTCCTATATTTACATCCAGTATTGCGAATGACTGTAATATTGGCATTGAATTACAGTTGAGCAAAGAGAAAAACAGTTTCTATTTGGAAAGGAGAATATGATTCAGTCTGACTACTCTTAAATATCCAACCTAAAAATATTTTAGTGTTTAATTACTATGCATGTGTCAACACAGGATCCTGACTCATAAATAAATAGCCTCGACTCAGTCACTCGAGAAATGTATTGAGTGTCTCTTGCCAGGTCCTAGGGACTCTGGGATGCATCAGACACTGGTCTCCTCCCTAGGAGCCTGCAGTCAGGTGGAGGAGGCATGGTGGACAGTGAGAACGGGCAACACTGCATGATTAGCATCGTTTGAAAGGTGAGAACAGGCTGATGTGGATGGATAGACGAAGAAATCACTGATTTGCTTAGGGAGTTGATCAGCACGGATTTCAAAGTGGTATTTGATCTTGACATAAAAACATTTGCTGGGGGGCTAGTGCTGTGGTGTAGCAGGTAAAGCCACCACCTGCAAGGCCGGCATCCCATATGGGTGCCGGTTCAAGTCCCAGTTGCTCCATGTCCAATCCAGCTTGCTGCTAATGCACTTGGAAAAGCGGTGGAGGATAGCCCAGGTTCTTGGGCCCCTGCACCCATGTGAGAGACCCAGAGAAACCTCCTGGCTCTTGGCTTCGGATGGGTGCAGGTCCAGCTGTTACGGCCGTCTGGTGAGTGAACCAGCAGATGGAAGACCTTTCTCTCTCTCTCTCTCTGCCTCTGCCTCTCTGTAACTCTGCTTTTCAAATAAATAAAAATAAATCTTTAAAAAAAAAGACATTTGCTGGGTAAAGAAGCAAGGAAAATACATTGAAGTTCTTCTGTGTACAGTGGTCTATTGATATTTATAGGGGTTTGGCGCCAGTCCCCCTTTCCCTTGGGGATACCAGAATCTGTGGGTTTCAAGTCCCATATATAAAGCGGCATAGTATTTGTGTCTAACCTATACACCTCCTTCTGTGTCTTTTAGATCACCTCTAGATCACTTACAATACCCAGGACAGTGGAAATGCTGTGTGGGTGGTAGTTATACTCTGTTGCCTAGGAAAAAATTGCTAGAAGAAGTCTGTTCATGTTTAGTACAGATAGATTTTTTTTCTGAATGTTTTCCACCCATCGTCATTCGGATCCAACGATGCAGAGCCCTCAGGTAGAGAGGGCTGACTCCGCTTGTATCCTCTGAGAGTGTGTTTGACTTAGCTGTACACACTTGCTCCTGGGTTGTGATGCGCTCGCCCCAGGAATCCAGCCACAGAACAGCAGCCTACTTTACGCATACACTTCCGTTACTTGAGCTGGCCCTTCCGTGTGTTCTGACCATACCATCACCTGAAGCTGGATGCCAGGCCGGCCCTAGTGCCAGAGTTCATTTTGAATTCCCCTTTTCTTTGTCATCTCCAGCATGTTTCCTGCCTTGCTCAGGGCTTGGCCTGCGGGAGGTGCTCAGGATGAACTGCTTGAATGGGTTACCCAGCTGCTTATTTTAGAGACTATATTAGTTTCCCAGGACTGTCGTAATTAGTCCCAGGACCTTGGTGACCTAAAACAACACATTTATTCTCTCCCAGCTCCTGTGCTGCAAGTGTGAAAGCAGCGTGTCAGCGGGGCTGTGGTGCTCCCTCTGGCAGCTCCAGGGGGCATCCTTCCTTGCCCTTTCCAGCTTCTGACGCCCAACGACCCCAGGCATTATTAGGTTGTGATAGCCTTGCCCCTACCTCTGTCTCTTCTTCACACATCTTCTTCCTCTGCCTGTCTTTCTTTCTTTCTTTCTTTCTTTCTTTCTTTCTTTCTTTCTTTCTCTTTTTCTTTTTCTTTTTCTTTTTCTTTTCTTTTTTTGACAGGCAGAGTTAATGAGAGAGAGAGAGACAGAGAGAAAGGTCTTCCTTCTGTTGATTCACCCCACAAATGGCTGCTATGGCCAGTGCACTGCGCCGATCCAAAACCAAGGAGCCAGGTGCTTCCTCCTGGTCTCTCATGCGGGTGCAGGGCCCAAAGACTTGGGCCATCCTCCACTGCCCTCCCAGACCACAGCAGAGAGCTGACTGGAAGAGGAGAAACCGGGACAGAACCGGCGCCCCAACTGGAATTAGAACTGGGGTGCTGGTGCCTCAGGTGGAGGATTAGCCAAGTGAGCCGCGGCGCCGGCCTGCCTTTCTTATTAGGATGCCTGTCACTGGGTTTTCGGCCCACCCTCAGTTCAGGATCTCAATTAGAAGTCCTTAATTACATCCACCAAGACCGTTTTTCCAAATAAGGTCACTTTTACTGGTTCTAGGGTTAGAACATACCTGTATATTTTCAGGGGGTCACTATTCCACCTGTTGTAGAGTCCTTGCCAGGGCCCAGGGCAGAATAGAGCATGGCAGAGAAAGCTTTGTTTGGATAGGTATTATTGCAATATTGAGATCAGAGTGGAGGGCAGTGGTGACAGAAAATTTTCAAAGAGGTCTCATTGTATTTCACTCTTTATTAATCCACTGCCTCTTGAGGAAGCGTGTTCTGGAAGAGCATTTCACTTAGTCATTGAGGCCATCCACTGTGGTTGGCCTGTAGCTCCTGTGACCCATACAGCCTTGCTTTAGACCATAGCTGCTCACTCCTGACCGTAGCTGATATGAACTGGGTGGGAGACCTGTCCCAAGGACACCCAACTCAATGAGTGTCCAGTGGCCTGTAGTTGATGGTCTTATTAGCAAGTTCAGGTGATACACTTATATTTATTTCATGGGATTTTGAAGCTTGAAACTCCCAAGACTGAGTTAGTTGATCGTGTGCTCTGTAACCATTAGGTCCTGGGGAGCTCTGCCAGCTGCAGAGTTGTCAGGAGGGAGAGCTGATACAGCTGATGGTACCATGATAGAAGGGGTGTGTGTGTGTGTGTGTGTGTGTGCATCCTCCAGAAAGACCAGCCTCTTTCTAATTGGCATGAGGTTGTGATGTCATGTTTCCTATTCTTGGATGTCCATGAAAAATATACCTACAACCCATTTGTGTTTTAAGCACACAAATGTAAGTACACTGTGTACTGAGCATTGTACATGCATTATCTGATTTGTTGCTCATGTAACATATGTGAATATGGAGGGAACAGAGGTGAAGGGACTTTTTAAAACCAGTCAGCTGATAAGTGGTAGAGAAATGTCAAACCCAAAGGGTTTGACTCCAGAACTGTGCTGCCACCGACACCCATCCTTTTTTGGGACTTATGTTTCTGAGAAAGTTCTTATCTGCTGTCTCACTCCTCACATGCTTGCAACAGACACAGCTGGGTCAAGCTGAATCTGGGAGCCTGGAATTCAATCCAGGTCTCCCACGTGGGTGGCAGGAACTCAGTTTCATGATGTTTTCCAGAATCCACATCAGCAAGTTGTCTCTGATAACCCACGGAGGTGTGGAAGTTTTATGACATGTTTCAAAATATGTTGACACGTTTCTTAATAAAGTCAGTTAACATTTTTAAAATTGAAGTAAACTTGGTATTTGGTGATACCATGACATCTTATCTTAGCACCTCCAACAAAATGAGCCAGTCCAACCAGTCTGTCCACGATGGCTGAAAATCACTGGCCTGCTTCTCCAGCCATTCCCCTTCACTAGGAAGGCATGATCACTATGTCATGACAAACTCTTTTGAGCAAGAAATGAACTCTTGCTCCAGATTGCTTTTTTCTCCCAATGTGAAGAAATGTTCTTCCTGTGTTGATAAGCTTTATACACAGAGGGATCTTGTAAATGTATGAAATTCCAATAATATTGCAGTTTATTGTAATTTAAATATGAAATCTTCACGGATAATATTATAGATTCAGAACCTGAACTCCTACAGAGAACAGTCTCAGATATCTGATTGTGTTTCCAGAAAAGGGAGTAGATTTGGGTTTGGAAAAGGCATGTGAAATTACAAGTTACCACTTTTTTTCTGTCATCCATTTATGTGATAATGAAAAGAAAGACTGATAGAGGATAATATACGCTATTGAGTCAGTAATATACAGTGTGATTTTCAAGTGCCCACTACAGAATGTGCCTGATCATTTGAAATGGGTCTCACAGGTCTTTCAGGTAATCTTTTTCCAAATTTTGAAATGTCCCTGAGAGAAACACCATTTCCTGGTGAAAATTTTGGTTTACAAAGCAAATCTATAAAAGCATTTCATCTAGAGCACATACAGGTTGTGTATCCATGAAAACCTGAAAATTAAATGCTCTGGGAAGAAAGAGTTCTCGTTTCTTCACTAAAAAAAAAAAAAAAAAAGGCCTGCCAATCAAGTTGGATGCAGTACTCTTATGCAGCCTTTCTTTTATATGTACAAGCAAGCATCTGTCCACTTGAGCATCTAATTGGTAATCATGGTATGTCAAGTTAATTATTTGAATGGAGGCTTTAACTGATAGAATTTCTAAAGCTCTAGATCACATAACAGTATTTTTATAGTGACAAGAAAAGAGACATGGCTGTGACTAACTTGCCAAAACATTGGGTCATATAATTGGAATCATATATAGAGGCAGATTCGTGCTGGCTTTGTTTTCCCAGCTGCTTGAGGGGCTCCTAAGTGCCAAGTGAGTGTATATTTAGTTGCCAAGGTAAATGTAAGCCATCGTGGGGACAAAGTAGAGTGGCTTCTGCTGTGCTGTTTCTCATGTGGTTTTGCACGTTGCTTGGATCCAGAACCACATGACTGGCATTTGAGTGAAGGTGAGCACTCTACTTGTGAATGTGTGTTTAATAGTTACTACTTTGTATTGATAATTTCTTACACTTGTTTAGCCTTTACATTTTATAAATTACTTTCACACGTGCAATTTCATTTGGTTCTCCCAACATGAAAAGGTAGTATGATTTGCCCAGTGGAGTGAGGGGGACATCCCTAGTGACCACTGGGGATGCCCAGAAGCCAGGAGACTGGCACTTTGCTCCCCAGTTGCATGACTCCTGCCAGAAAGTGCTTACCACCCTGCCCTTGCAGAGCAGAGAAACAAGGCAGGAAGGCAGGATGGAGGACTTGTGCAGAAAGGGGACCTAAGACAGACTCCTATCTTTCACTCGACCACGTCCCAGTTCCCAGGAAGTACAGACAGTGGTCCCCATGTGTGCTTGCAAGTGCAGCCTAGGACATACAGATGAGGTCTGTAGTTTTGGTGAGATGTCTGCAGCATGATGGGGAGAGGTAGTCACCAGAGAAGGCGGTGGGACCATCAACCACAGGTCTGCCTGAAGATTGACTGCTTCTCACAAGGGACCAGAGACTTTTTTAAAAAAGCTAAAGAAAATCTCAACTGGTTGACTTTTTTAAAAATGAACTGCACCCAACTCAAATAGTGCTTTTACTCTCTCAACTTGTAGATAAATTCAATTGTGCATGCATACATACATACACACACACACACACACACACACATTCTCTTTATACTATGTGCACATAAATTGAAATTGGTATTGACATTGTGTTTTAATTTGTTCATTTAATATCCTATTTAGATTATAAGTACACCAAATGCCGTGATTGCCTTTTCTTTGTCCTTTTATCTTTCCACTTGGCCCAATCCCTAATATAGCCTTGGTAAACTTCATGGAATGTCTAGGAATCATCTTGACAATGGCAAGTTGTCATTGATAACTGAGGGAGTTGTTGTTAGAGAAAATAGACCAAGAACCATACACATTATTTCCATATATTCTTAAGACTACTTAGTATTTAAATTGGAAAAGCCACAGTTACACATTTTTTGCTATGCCCGTGGACGTGTGTGTGTGTGTGTATCTCTTGAGATGCAGATTAAATTTGGAGAAACAGTTTTGAACAATAATTTAATATAAAGCTGTGGTAGTCTTATTGTAAAGTCAACAGGGCTTAGTGGAAATTTTTGTTGTGTCACCATAGCTACCCAAATCTAATTTGATTACTCTTGTGAATAGCTGCTAACTATAATCTGATATTGACTGTTACTGTTCATCAGCTGGAAGTACCCTGCTAATTGAGCTGGAGGCAAGCCAGAGGAATCTTTCAAAGGAGTAGTTTTATATACAGCAGTTTTAATAAGCAATTCAATGAAACCTTTTATAAAAGCAACAAAGGCAAGAAGGGTCTGGACATGGTGAGCACGCTTGACACAGCTACGAGTGAACACGAGACAATACCAGGTCATGTCGGTCACTCAAACCCAGTTTGGCAAGGTCAAGTAAGAATAGCTTAATTTATTCAGCAACCAGGAGTATACTTATTTGCTTAACAGCTCTGTCAAAAGAAGGCCTCCATGTCCCTGGAGCTCAATAACTGAGTAAGGTGCCTCTTGTACCATCAGGTTGTGGACATCCATGGTCCTAGGAGGAAGGCATTGTTTATTGTTTGATTTTTCAATGACAATTAAAGTTGTATCAGATACCTTTCCTCATAAGGGAATGTTTTCAAAGAGATGATATCTTTGTCTTCAGTCATCTAGGAGTGTAAATAGATGAATAATCTCAAGACATGGTGAGTGAGTTAGTGTTTTTTCTTGAAGAAACTGAAGCCAAGGGCAGATTGTTAGGCCAAAGATTTGTCTGGGTTTATTGCAGCAAGTCTCTGCTGCTGGTCATGCAGTGTAGTGCATTTGTTGAGCCTTTCAATGTGTCAGACTCTAAGCACATTACATCTCTTATATAATTTCAGCCCTACCCTATCATCTCCTATTTTATTGATGAAGAGATTCAATTTCAGAGAATTTAATAACTAGCCAAGTGCACACAGTCCCTTGTCTTTTGTCTTCACAACTGTACTGCCTCCCACCATGGTCTGATCACCAGATAGGAGAGAATGGGGGACAAATAGGATGCTGTATACAGGGAAAAGTTGACAAAATGTTGCCCCCTCAGTGTGAAGCAATCAGTGTACCACTTCTGCTTGGATCGCTGCATCTGAATGAGCCATGGTTTGCTTCTCCATAGTACTGCCTGCGATGGAGATGCTATGTGGAAAGCACTTGACATGGCTGAGGAGTCTTCAAAGAAATGCATATTACAAAACCCTGTGGCTGGCGCCATGGCTCACTAGGCTAATCCTCCGCCTGTAGCGTCGGCACACCAGGTTCTAGTCCCAGTCCGGGCACCGGATTCTGTCCCAGTTTCTCCTCTTCCAGTCCAGCTCTCTGCTGTGGCCAGGGAGTGCAGTGGAGGATGGCCCAAGTGCTTGGGCCCTGCACCCGCATGGGAGACCAGGAGAAGCACCTGGGTCCTGGCTTCGGCTCAGCGTGGTGTGCTGGCCACAGTGCACCGGCCGCAGCGGCCATTGGAGGGTGAACCAATGGCAAAGGAAGACCTTTCTCTCTGTCTCTCTCTCTCTCTCACTGTCCACTCTGCCTGTCCAAAAAAAAAAAAAAAAAAAAAACCTATGCATTTATACCAAAGCTTTAATGTCTTTTAATGTCATCTTCCTAAACCATTTTTTCTGTCTTTTAATTTCATCTTCCTAAACCTTTTTTTCTTAATATTGATGCATAAAAAATTGTGCAGATTCATGGGGTACCAAGTGATGTTTTGATACAGATACACTTTGTGTAATGTCCAAGTCAGAGCAAGCATAGCCATCTCCTCAAACATGGACTGTTTCTTTATGATAAAAGCATTTGCCTTCTTGTTTTACGTGATTAACATGTAGCGGTTATTCAGATTGCTTTTCTATGTGCTCAGCATGGCTTTGCTCAAACTTGCTCTGCTTATGGGCCCTTTAGGAATCTTGTGAAAATGCACATTTTGCAAGTCTGGAGTGCATTCTGCGTTTCTAAACTGCTGCCAGGCAGTGCGGTGCTGGTGGTCCTTGGACCACTCTTTGAGGAGTGAGAGCCTAGCCCTTGAGATCAGCGATGGGTGTCCAGTGAGTCGGGGGTGTAGTTTTCCACTGAGATTCCACAGAACCAGCAGCCTAGAGGCGATGTAGCCTCGGTCTCACTGAAACTCTGGGCATTTTCACAGAAAGGAGAAGCGGCTAGAGAAGGACCAAAAATGAAGAGAAAGGTTGCAAGGCAAGGAACTACATCACCCCAGGAAACATGGAAGCAGCTGGAAAAAGTCTTTCCTACGTGTGAACAGATCATCGTACAGAAGACAAATTCTCATACTTGTGGGGAGCAATCCGGACTGGACTGAGTTACTGGAATTAAGACTTATTCTATGCATCTGCTCTCCCACAATATGGCGCTGAGAAGGGAAACAGCTTCTACACAGCTGCCTCCAGTTCAACCAATAAACTGTAGGACTTGCTCCTGATTGGAGGAGAGCAGCGTACTCGGCGTGTGGGCAGCCGAGTTAGGATTGGCGGAGGAGGACTATAAAGGAGGAGAGAGACGGCATGCACCAGGAACATCTATGGGGAACATCTAAGGGAACCCGTGCAGCCCCCGAGAAAGCCGGCCGGCGGTGTGCCGCTCCCCTGCGGAAGTGGGGATGTGGCCAGGGGGAACTGCCCTTCCACGGAGGTGGAAGGGATAGTAGCCAACCCGGGAAGAACCAGCAGCAAACCCGGGGAGGGCCGAGCAGACGAAAGAACAGCGCAGGGTCCTGTGTCGCTCCCCCACGAAGAGGGGGAGCGACATAATGGTGCCGTGACTCGGATATGAAGCCTAGGCAGGGTTCAGTGTTGCTCCTCCACGAAGAGGGGGAGCGACACATACTCCCTCGTTGCTTTCTTTATCGTGCTGCTAGGATATAAGATTTAAGTGCCCAGCCTGCACTTGCACCCACCGAGAGTGCAATTTGGATGGCAGGCACCTCCCTGTCCCCATCCTAGTGCAGCCTTGTTCTTCCCATCCGTGTCACCGAGAGCTGTCAGTCTGGGCAGGACCCGAGTAATCATGCAGTCACCTGTTTTAGAGATACAGAAAATGAGCCCCGGGTAAAATGGCTTGTTCAGTGTAATTAATGGTAAAATGCAAGGGTCCTTTAAAGAGGTATAAAGTTTTGGGAGTGGGGGAGCCCACCCTAGAGGTGAAGATACCTGCATCTCCTATTGGAGAATCTGGGCTCCAATCTAGGCCTTGGCTCCTGACTCCAGCCTCCCACCAGTGCAGGTCCTGGGAGGCAGCAGTGATGGCTCACGTCATTGGATTCCTGTCATCCACTTGGGAGTTCCAGTTCCCAGCTTGTGAGTGAACCAGCAGAGAGGATCAATCGCTCTCTCTCTCTCCCTCCCTCTCTCTCTTTCTAACTCTCTGTCTCAAATAAATAAATAACTATTTTAAAGTTCAAGAAAAAATTGAATTAAAAGATAAGTTTATTTTGTTGCAAAAATTTGAAATATATATCTAGTTTTTTTTTTAAAAAAGATTTTATTTATTTATTTGCTTATTTGAGAGGTAGAATTATAGATAGTGAGAGGGAGAAACAGAGAGAGAAGTCTTCCTTCTATTGGTTCACTCCCCACATGGCCACAGTGGCCAGAGCTGGGTCTATCTGAAGCCAGGAGCCAGGAGCTTTTTCTGGTCTCCCACGCAGGTGCAGGGGCCCAAGGACTTGGGCCATCTTCCCCTGCCTTCCCAGGCCACAGCAGAGAGCTGGATTGGAAGAGGAGCTGCTGGAACTAGGATGCCAGTGCCGCAAGCAGAGAGGATTAACCTACCGCGCCACAGTGCCAGCCCTGCTTTTTGCAATATAGTTTCCATGATTTTTTGGCCATCTCTTAATAAATTCTAAGATGCACATTTTAAATTCTCTTGAAATTAAGATTTTCTTGTGGTCGATGGCTTTCAGCCATGATATTATCATTTGGCAGCGTTTTGTCTTTCATAGTAGTATAAAAATCAATACTGGCACATCTTGTCATTGACAGGGTTTTTATAGGCCATGAAGTACGGACGTAGAGATCTAGATATCCTCTCTTCTTACTCGGTGCTGTCCTGCTGAGTACCTCATGACATCATTGTACTGATGTCCTGGTGTCTCTTGGAGACAGCTTAGCCTGGTGGTTAGGACCGTGGACTCTAGAGTGCTCTGCCACATCCATTTACATCCTGTAACCTCAGGGTGACAAAAGTGTTAACTGCCCAGCGGTGTCCTTGTGAGAGTGAAATGAGTTCATCCACACACATCCGTCAGAACGCTTGCTGGCCCGCTGTAAACACTCTGTAAATGTCCTGTTGTTAGTGTCTCCCTGATCCAGTCATCCTGGACCCCCAACAACACGCACAGAGTTACTCGGACATAGCAGGTGTTCTTCTGTGCACACCCTGGGATTTGGGGGTATCAGTGTGAGTCAATGTTCATGCCTACTACTAAGGGAAGTGGTAGCATTTCCATCTATAAAGCGTATTAAAAGAGCAAATTGGCCAAGATCTGTCTTGCCTGATACAGATGTCGGCCTGTCTGCAAAGGGAGCTGTGCCAGGTGACATCAGCAACGGCGCTGATTTTCTGTAATCCTGCAGTGCTGGGGAGTTCTGATCCGATGGCATTTGTTGTAAGACTTGATCACATGAGACGTAGTTTAGCACGGTGCCATCCTCTATTCTACCTTCAGCTCTGCAGTTATCATTCAGATTTGTTCCATTGTGTGGTTGCCTAATACAGTCATCTTGAGTGTAATGGATATGGACACACTTAAGGGTTTTCTCCATCTTTTCCTTTCTCCTCTCGCAGTCTTCGTGCTTAACGGGGTGAACTGGGGATCTGGCTCATGCCCTTCCTAAGCTTCTTCCTTCCACCTGGCAGGAAACAGTTTCACCTCCTGAACGCCCAGGCACTTGGCAGGCGTCTTAGACCATTTTTCAGGAGCTGCCTCACATTAGTTGATGTGTTTACCTGTTTTCTTTCCTTTTTGGAATAAGAATCCTTAAAGAAGGGATCTTGGCTTCTTCTTTTTATTACTCTATGGGGCCCAGCAGAGGATTTTACAATTCACCAAGGAAGCTCATTGGATAGATACTCTGAGTCTCTGAGCAGACAGAGAACAAATTTATTTCATCCATTTTGTATGTACTGTATAGATAGATCTGAGTTTATTTCATTCTTACTAATATTCAATCTTGTAAAAGTTGGACAAGGATTCTCGCACAATGTAGCAAGTTATACCCTACTTCTGTGAATTGCATTATCTATCAATAATAACAAGAATAAGTGAGACTAGATGAGTTCAGATACATTTTATTGTTTTTAAAAATATTTATATTTGTTTAGTATTTATTTGAAAGGTAGAGTGATGGGGTGAGGCAGAGACACAGGTTCACTCCCCAAAATGACCACAACAGCCAGGGCTGGGTCAGGCCAAAGCCAGGAGCCTGGAACTCCATCTGGGTCTCCCACATGCATATCAGTGATTCAAGTACTTGAACCATTATGTACTGCTTCATTGGCAGAGGGCTGCATCTGAAGTGGAGTGGAGGGGCTGGAGCCAGCACTCTGGTATGGGATGTGGGTGTTCCAAGCAGCAGCTTAACCCACTGCGCCACAACTCCTGCCCCAGACAGATTTGTTTATTTTTTGACTTACCTATTTATTTGAAAGCCAGAATTACAGAGAGAGAGAGAGAAGGAAAGGCACGTGCGCATGCACACACACACACACACACACACAGATCTTCCATCTGCTGGTTTGCTGGTTCACTCCCAAGATGGCCACAACAGCTGGGGCTGGGCCAGGCTGAAGCCAGGAACCAGGAGCTTCATCCAGGTCTCAAATATGGGTCCAGGGACCCAAGCACTCGGGCCATCTTCTGCTGGTTTCTCAGGTTATTAGCAGGGTTGGAAGTGGAGCAGCCAGGACTTGAACTGGCACCCATATGGGATGCACACAACAAACCTCACAATGCGCTGACACCATTGCCTGTGAGAAATCTCTTCTGCTGGTTATGGGAGTTGTAAGGAGATAGTTTAAGGAGTAATCCCAGAAAGGGAGGTTGAGGGAGGAGGAGTCTGCTGTTTCACTTATGTAGCTGTGAACAAGAAGGAGCAGCCTGCAAGGGGCTGTTGGCCAGAGATCTCCTGAGTGGGATGTTGGTCTTCCAGAACCCACAGAGTGGGGAACACTTTTGGACAAATGGTCTGATAGGCACTTAAGACTTCCGGTGAGTCTTCAGGTAACATTTACTAAGTTTGTGACCCATCAGTCTTCTTAAATACACGTCATTCATCAGTGGAAGCATGTTGGGAGGGGTAGAACAATCTGACATTGACATTCAATTTGATTCTATCTGATTCAATTTGGAGTGAACTCCTAGTTCAGATGCCCTGGATGGATTTTGCTTCTAGGTTCTTGTTGCCAGTCTAAGGAAGGTAGGTGTTAAAAGTCCATTCATCACTGAGCACTTCATTGTCTCTTATTTACCTCTTTCACGTCAGAAAGTGTGAGTCACACATCAGTGCTCCGACTCATGTGTGGCATCCACTTTAGGTGAAAGAGGCTATTTCTGATTTGGAAAGTTGGGAAGAGGTGTGAACAGAGTATTTGATTAGTAAACCTAGATAAATTTCTAGCTTCTGGCAGAGTCTTTATTAGATAATTTAAAAAACACATACTTAAAAGTGTTAAAATTTCTTAGAACATAAATCATAATCTCGAGGTACGAAAAATAATACTAAGGTTGTATTTTAGCTGACTAACTGCCCTTCCATTTTCTCGGCCATTTACAAGTTGCTGTACTTGAAGCCCTGTAATGATGAGGGTAAGTAAATAATTCAAATGTGGCAAACTGCAGATTAGTCCATGCCCACAGAGATTATTTGACTGGGACTTTAGAGTCTGTTTTTCTAAGGCTTTCAACCAGAGGGAAAGTACATGACTGTCTTCCAGTCATTCATTCATTCTTTCTTTGTTTTGAAGATTCTTTTATTCATTTGAAAGACAGGGCCACAGACAGAGAGAGGGAGAGATGGAGAGAAAGGTCTTCCATCTGCTGGTTCACTCCCCAAATGGCCGCAATGGCCAGAGCTGGGCTGATCTGAAGCCAGGAGCCAGGAGCTTCTTCTGGGTCTCCCACATGGGTTCAGGGACTCAAGCACTTGGGCCATCTTCCACTGCTCTCCCAGGCCACAAGCAGAGAGCTGGATTAGAAGAGGAGCTTCTTGGGACTTGGGGAACTTGAACTGGTGCCCATATGGGATGCCGGCACCAGAGGTGGAGGCTCAACCTACTACGTCATTCTTTCTTGCACTGGTTTTCCTTCGCAAACAGACCAGTGTGTCCCTGGGGGTATGTGTGAGAAACAGAGAGGCGGGGGAACTCAACTGAGCATAGAGATTCCGAACGTGTCTCCTAATTGCTGCTCTTTCTCGTTTATCTCAGTATGTTGTTAGCATTCACATTATGGACTGAGACTAGGAGTTCTGGGGCCACAACTATGGCACAGTGAGTTAAGCTGCTGCTTCTGACACCAGCATCCCATACCAGAGAGCCAGTTTCAGTCTCAGCTGCTCTGCTTCTGATCCAACTTCCTTCTAATGCAACTGAAAAAGCAGATGATGATGGCACAATGTAAGAGATGCATATGAGAGATCGGGATGAAGTTCCAGGCTCCTGGTTTTGGCCTGGTCCAGCCCAGGCCGTTGTGGCCATTTGGAGAGTGAACCAATGCTTAGACAATCGATCAATCAATCTCTCTCTTTCCAATAAATAAATAATTTTTAACAATATAAATAAATAAAAATGAGAGACTAAAAGACAGAAGCCCAAGCCTAGGCTGACTGATTTTTTACTTTCTTAGTTCTTTGTATAGATCTGGCATCTTCTGATTTCTGAACTGCTTTGGTAATTTTACATTTTTTTTTATTTGACAGGTAGAGTTATAGACAGTGAGAGAGAGAGACAGAAAGAAAGGTCTTCCTTCCATTGGTTCACTCCCCAAATGTCTGCCACAGCTGGTGCTGTGCCAACCCGAAGTCAGGAGCCAGGTGCTTCTTCCTGGTCTCCCATTCGGGTGCAGGGGCCCAAGCACTTGGGCCATCCTCCACTGCCTTCCCGGGCCACAGCAAAGAGCTGGACTGGAAGAGGAGCAACCGGGACTAGAACCCGGAGCCCATATAGGATGCCAGCACCGCAGGCGGAGGATTAACCAAGTGAGCCACGGCACCGGCCCCTGGTAATTTTACATTTTTAATACACATTGGCCCAATTACAGCTGCCTTGCAACTGTATATCCATAATTCTATCTCCCCGAGTTCACAGTTACTGCAGTTCTCTAGCAGTTTGTCAGCCAGTCCAGTTTTGTCTGTCTGTGAAGCTATTCTCACATTAGAGACCCAGAAATGCCCTTCCTGATGGATGCAGGTAACCCACGAGTGTCAAACTCCCTATTGACAGGAGCTATTCAACTCGGCAGCCTGGATAGAGGGAGAGTGTGAAGCATGAATAACTCTCAATTTGTTCTTCTGGAACACTTAGGGGTCTTCCTAGCAGAGCTCTCTTTGTTATCATAAAATGGATTTGCATTACAATGCTGTTCACTGCACTTTCAACCTTTTAATAGAAAGCACATTAAATCTTGCTTAAAGGAGGATGGTTCTTTACACCTGCCATTGATTTGTGGCATTATGGAGAGCAGAGGACAGAGCCTATCATTAGCTGCTCTGATCACAGGCCATTCTCTGCAGGACTTCAGCCAGCAAAGTAGCACCGCCAACCAGTCCTGTCCCATTCCAGGTGTCCTAGCAATCGCCTTCTAAGACATTCGAAAAGTAAACTTATCTTTAACCACCTTAACAAGCAGTGGCTTCTGTCCTGTGCTGGCCCCATTATCTTAACAAAATGGACAGTTCATCAGGGATACAAAACACTCCAGAATTGGAGTTTAGTGTTTGTCTTGAGTTTGTTCATTTGTTGAAGTTGCTTTATCAGAGAAGAACTGTCGCTCCCCGTCTTCATGGAGGAACGACACAGGACCCCGCGCTGTTCTTTTGTCTGCTCGGCCCTCCCCGGGTTTGCTGCTGGTTCTTCCCGGGTTGGCTACCGTCCCTTCCACCTCCGTGGAAGGGCAGTTCCCCCTGGCCACTTTCCCCACTTCCGCAGGGGGAGCGGCATACCGCCGGCCGGCCAGCTCTCTCGGGGGCTGCACAGGTGTTCCTCTTAGATGTTCCCCTTAGATGTTCCTCGTGCATGTTGTCTCTCTCCTCCTTTATAGTCCTCTTCCACCAATCCCAACTCTGCTACCCACACGCCGAGTACGCTGCCCTCCAATCAGGAGCAGGTCCTACAGTTTATTGGTTGAACTGGAGGCAGCTGTGTAGAAGCTGTTTCTCCCTTCTCAGCGCCATATTGTGGGAGAGCAGATGCATAGAATAAGTCTTAATTCCAGTAACTTAGTCTAGTCCGAGTTGCTCCCAGTTGCTCCCCACAAAGAACTAATACCCTTATGGAGAGAAGCATGACATGATTTAAACAGAAACGCTAAGAAAATTAAAATCCTGTTCTTAACTCCAACTCATAGTAAAATTGGTAATTCTCAGGAGAATGATATTTATTCCTCAGTCTGAAATAGGCAGATTAGAAGACAGGAATTGGGGCTGGCACTGTGGTATAGTAGGCTAAACCTCTTCCTGCGACGCTGGCATCCCATATGGAAGCCAATTCATGTCCCAGATGCTCTTCTGATCCAGCTCTCTGCTGTGTCCTGGAAAAGCAGTGGAAGATAGTACATGTGCTTGGGCCCCTGCACCCATGTGGGAGACCCGGAGAAAGCTCCTGGCTCCTGGCTTCGGATCGGCTCAGCTTTGGATGTTGCGGCCATTTGGGGAGTGAACCACCAGATCGAAGACCTCTCTCTCTTTCTGTAACTCAGCCTCTCAAATAAATAAATCTTTAAAGAAAAAAGAAAGATGACAGGAATTAGGGAGAGCAAGAACTGATCAAGCACATTTATTATCTTAGGAAGAGACTCCAAAGCCATTTCCATGGTGGTCCTTATGAGAAGCTGTCATTCGTGCAATGGGCAGTACTCTGAGTAGAGACTAAAACTGTAAGGTGGCACTAGCTTGATCAACCCACACTCTCTGCCCATGTTGGTTTTTCTCCATCGTTTGATGTGGCATAGAGATGAGCCCAGCCATTGGATGACTGAGAGAATGCAGCTATCAGATTCCTTTGTAGTTTGCAAAGCCAAACTCTGTGGCCTCATCTTCTGATGTGTTTGTGTGGGCAGGGCTAGGATGTGAGTAACAGAAGATGGCTTGTAGAGAACACAGGTTCATGTGGGTAACTGCTGGGGCTCTTTTAGTCTTCTTTTCCTAGATCCCTATATTTTAAGGGGTTACGTTTCAAAACCCAGCTCCTAAACAGTACCGTTTTCATAAATATATAGTGTATTTATTGACTTGTTTTGTTGGAGTTTAATGGGGAATTTGGAGGATCTTGTTTGTTTTTGTTCTGGCCTGAGCTGTAATTGGGACTAGTGTATTAAAAATATTAAAAATAGCAAAGCAGTTGAGAAATCAGGATGTGCCATATCTATGCATTTTATTAAAACTTGTATCTGACTTAAAAATTCTGAAGGCTTTGGGTTCTTGAAAGTTCTTAAAAGTTCAAAATAGGGTGGATTTAGGTTTTTTTTTTTAATCAGAGCTAAAAATCTGTTAATTAGGTTTACTTTTCTTTGTGTTGGGACACCGTGTTTCCAGATAGATATGCTTTGAATCTCCTCCCTTGCCTAATCTGTAGGTGGTATATAACCCGGCAGTCTGCGGAACACGTCTGTCGGAGCAGTGTGGAAAGCAAAGGCAGCTGTGTGATGGAGTAAAGAATGTTTCACAGAAAAGCAAAAGGGGAGGCATTTCAGGAATGAGGCATGCAGATACATAATATGGTCATCACCATGTGAAGAAAACATGTTCTCCCAAAGAAAGGTTGTCATGCTGCTGCTTTGAGGAAGTGAAGCAAGAAAGCACAACCAAGGATTCTGATCCATTTTTCCTCCCTAAAAGTAACAAAAGATTCTTGTTAATTAAAATAAATAATTTGTTTGAAAACCTAACCTAATATGTGCTGAATGGAATACATACATTAGGTTGATGAAAAGAACATCTTCAAAATGTGTAGGAGTTTGTGTGCGTTGGATAATTAAAGTTTTTCTGGCTAGCCATAGACTGATTTTTCCAGTTGGTTTTGTTTTATTATCTCAACAAGTAGTTATGAGCAAATAATTTGTAACTGCCTTTTCTGACCTCGTTAATATCTGTTATGCAATGGACTATTAGTTGATAAACTCAAAAGCTCTGACAGGAAGCTCTGCTGTAAATTAAATGTTTTGGTTGACATTCATGATGATTTTGTCTTGCCTGGGTTATTACTTAGAGTATTACTGATCCGTATTAATAGAAATGAGGCCAATGCATCTTCTGTAAAGGAGAAGTTTCTGCTGAGTACTAAAGGGAGATAGTATAGTGTGTGGAAGAGCTTTAGGAGCACACAGCACATTATTTCTTTGGGAAATAACATGATTAGTAGGGACATGCAATGAATGAACTCTTGAACTTGTAGAGAACGTGTGAAACATAAAGGTCTAAGTTTATAATCTCAGGATACAACTTGAAAGGAGAAAAGGAAGAGTTAAAAATTGGAAAAAGTGAGAACTTTTGTAGAAACTAAAATTATACCAAAAGCATGACTTCCAAAAAGTAGCACTTCTACCCATATTTTGGTTTATATTCATTTTGGCTAGTATTTGGTCATTCATCCAGCAGATGCTCACTAGCACCTGCTGTGAGTCGGGTATCGTTCTAGGTAAGTACTTGCAATGCAATGGCAAAGATGCCGTGGAGGAGGTGGACAATTTGCAACAGCAGATATAATAAATGAGTAGATTATATAGTGCATTAGACAATGATAATAACCATGGACAAAGAAAGTTCAGGACAGAGTAAGAGATTTGGAGCACATGTGGGTGGGCAGTGTGTGGACAGTTGTCACAAGTTTGATCCCCTAGAACATCCAGTACCCCAGCCCCATAGAGGTCTATTTTAAGTTATCAGATAACTGCATCCCAAAAAGGTTAAGTCATTTGCCCTGCATCAAACAGCTGGCAAGAGAGAAATCTGCTTACTCCAAAACATTTTATCATCCCCTGCTGCTCCCAGCTCAGTGGGCTCCTTGCTCCTCTGTTGCCGTTGCTTTCTGCCAGGGATATCTTTGGCCCAAATGATTGGTTTCAGGAGAGTGTGCTGCAGATGTTTTATGGGACTCAGACTTTTTCTAGGCCGTTCAAGGTTCCAGCGCCGGACATAGTTCATTGCTGTAGTTACATCCTTGGGAATAGCAGCTTATAATAACTGAAAATTAGACATGCATGAGAGGATAAGAAGGCTAGGATGGAAATGTTAAGATGAAGAAAGTAGGTTAGAGGGCAGAGCTGTACCAGAGGTGAAGGGAGGTAATTACTTAACAAGAAAATTGTGTCCAAGGTTGGTCCTGAGGACAGTACATAAGGCATCCATCATAAAGGACGTAAAGCAACACGAGTAGTTAGTGCTGCTGGTTTCATCACTCACGTGCAGTATCTCGTTCAACTCCTGAGCTCTCTGAAGTAGATTTCATACCCCCATTTTATATATTAGCAAATTAAGAGATTAGGTGGCTGGCCTCACAGTCACCAAGGTGGAGTGAGAATTGAAATCTAGGTTCTTGGGCTGAACATCCCTGCTTCTTTCCACTGTGCCAGGGAGTCAGAAGAAGATGAAAAGGGAAAGAAACAAACAAAAATCAAAAAGAATAGGCACAATGATGTGTATCTGTTGGTATTCTTCACCAGTCCTTTCTTGAATACAACTGAGTTCTGATTTAAGAAATACTGCTATGAAGGTAGCAAGGTTTCCTTCCATTGCTGTCCACCTGCTTTCGGTAACAACCTTTGCTTTACTTGGAAACCATCTCACAGTTGTCAGCTGTCTTTGACAGTATCTTTGGGAGCTACATCTTTTAACTTGCCTGTGAGCGATAAAGCCAAGTTTTAGTAAGCACTTACTCTTTGCTGGAACATGTTCTGAATTTGATTCATTAAAATCTTATTACATCCATATGAAGTAGTGTCTGTTATATTTTATATTTCATAGATGAGCAAACTGAGGCATAGAGAAATGAACTTACCCAGGATTTCACAAAATCTGCATTTGCAAAAATACAGAACCAGCAATTTAAACCCAGTAAGCCTTTATCTGCTATGCCATGCTGCTTCTTCAACGAAAGACAAGGAGGTAGCATAAGCTGATACTTCCCAGTGTCTTACCAGTGACTGAATCATCCCAGCAACCCTGAGGGGCAGGGACTTTTATTATTACGGTGTCCTGTTACAGGTGGGGAAGCCAGATGAGACATGGGGAGGAGGAAGTAATATGTCCCTGGGCACAGAGCTACCAAGCGGCGGAATCAGGATTCAGAGCCAGCCAGAATCCAGCCAGAGTGCAATGACATAAAAGTGTGTGTGTGGTCTGTAAGTTTCAAAAATGATTACATGTTGGAGGCCTTGGAGAGAATCAGGAGAGTGACCGGCTCTCTCCTACTCTGCTTGTCAGTTAGTTGAGGGAAATAAAACCTTGTTCTTGGGCAGCATTATGAATGAGTGGCAAACAGAATCTGTAGAAACTTCCTGGTCCGTACCAGCTGTATTGGTGGGTAGGGGTGTCACGGTTTTCTGTTGCGTCCATAACAAAGATCATGATTTTGTGTGTGTGTGTGTGTAGTCTTCTAAGCGTGCCCTAACCCCTGGCTGGAGGCCGTGAAGTCACCCAGCCAGCATGCAGCAGGGTATTTCATCACACACGGCCCACAAGGCTTTTCTTTGGGCATCTTATTTAGCACAGCGAAGGCTCACTAAGGGAAAGCTCGTTCCAGAGACAGATGCCCAAGTAGGTGTTCAGAGAATCTGTTCTGTTTCCTTGCACCAACGAGCAGATTTTCTCATTTTATTCTCAGACCTGGTTATACCCTAGTCTTCCTGCTGCCTGCCACCCACCCCGACTGTAATGCAGCTCTGTACTGAAGGTTCTCTAGCTCCTTTAAGATTTGTGGGCCTACGAAGCACAGCTGGATAGAGTTTTTCTTCTGAAGCCTTTAGGCTGCTTCCCTTTGAGAGCTCACAGACGCCCAGTCTCTTTTCTCAAGGTGGGAGCACGAGGAGCAGACGTCCGTGGAAGGGGGGCACACTCAGTGTCCATCGACACGGGCGTCAGTGCAGTTCTGACTGGAGGGGTGGCTTCCTATCCTTCAACTTAAATGCAATAAGCAGATGGGTTAGAGCCGGTAAAAAGCCAGCAAAGGGGCCTCCGCAGGCTGCTGGAAGCGCTCGGGAATGGCCTCCCACCCCGGCAGGCCAGGAAGTGATTGCCTTCCCTCTGTCTGCCTTGCCTCCGCAGTCTTCAGACCAATTGTGCTGTGCTTCCCGGCAGGAGACCCGCCGAGCCCCCACCCACACACCTGCCCCGGCTGCTTTCCTGGCTGCTGCATCTCTGGGGTTTCAGCACAGGAGAAACAATCAATAGCAGATAAATGCTATCCCGCTGCGTCTAACACAGGAGAGGGAAAATAAGAGCCCTCTCAGGCAGTCAAAGAAACAACTGACACACGGAGAGGGGTGACTTGGAGAGGGACCCATCCTACAGCTGTTGACCATTTGGCCAGTAGCTCATGGGTGTCCCACTCAGGAAACTTGACCAAGGACAGCATCAAGGAAAAAGGGTCAAAAAGATTTTAAGGTTTCAGAGTAGGGGGAAAAAAGCTCTATCATGTGGCACCATTTTGATCAGAGATAGAAACCAGGCTAGTATGTGTGTTAAAATCCTCGTGGAAATGACGTATTCTGAATTTTGGTTGGCAGCCTGGTTTTGGGTGCTGTGTAAATCTTTACACGACCAGCCCTTTAGTCTCCAGGGCTTGAACTAATTTATTGGTTCAGTTTCCCTTGTTATAGAATGGAGAGGTCTTTTCATTGGTGGAACTCCTGGAATCTTACCCAGACACAAGAACCCCAGGCTTTTACATTTCTCTGCTGGTCTTGTGTGTGGCACATCCCATTCCTCATCTGGCAAAAGGTTCTTTGAAGCCCACATGTAGGTGACATTCCATGTTTCACAGGCAACTGGGGCCTGTAACTCCCCACAGGGGCCCCACACTCTTGTTTATTGCCTCTGTCTGGGCTCTCCATCTCCCCTTCCCCCCAACACACACACATCCCAGCCTCCCTGCCCGGCTTTAAGCTAGGCCAACACTCCACCAGCCCATGAGTGATGGGTGTGCAGCAGGTGGGCCAGCAAAGGGATCCAGGCCATTTGGTCTGGAATTAGGGAGTACAGATTTTTTTTGGTACTTCACAAACAACTCTGTTAGCCGTGGCCCAAGTGTTTTCTAAGTTACATTAACAAGAGAATTTATGGCACCTTTTCTAAATAAAGAGACGTGTAGTAGAGAGACATCCTTAATATCAAATTATATTTATGTCACATGCAAATAGCCATTGGTGCCTCTTTATGTGAGTGCTTATATAAATAAGTAAAGTGGTATCTGGTTTTGAATGATTAATCATTTTCTATTTCTCTTCTTCAAGCTCTGGGTTGTTTACAGTAAAGGGGACCTGTGAAGCCTTGCTGTTGAGATTTCCTGATAACCCTGAGCCCGAAACGGGTTAGCCCTGGGTGTTTCTCTGAGGTCTTATTGAAACCCAGTAGCTGTGTAAAGGGGATGTGACTGAAGAGAAGCAATCTAGCTGATCCAAAGGATGTTAATATTTGCCAAGTGCTCAGGAAGAATGAGTGCCTGAACATCAATTTCCCCAAACAAAGCCAGTTGCTGCCTTCTCAGCTTTGTACCAGCCTCTGGCAATCTCCCAACCCCACTAGACTGGAATTTGTGTGTGGTGTGTGTGTATCTTATCCACAGACCAAGCACCTACAGTCGGTTTACCCTGCCCTCAGCCCAGTGGAGGTTGCCCACCCGGGGCTCAGCAGATGAGTCACTGCCCACCTCCAGGCCAACTCAGTGCACAGGTCCTGGCTCTTCCCGGAGTCCTGACACATACCAGGGAAGCCCTGGGAGCTGTTAAGCAAAGGCTCTCCAAATCCCTTCTCCAGGAACTGGAAACCATCCAGTTACTAATGATAGCTAACGCTTTTTGAGTTATTTCATTTAATCCTTTCAGCAGTCTTACAAGGCGGGTTTTATTAATCCCATGTTACAGGTGAAGCAGCTGGGTCTTAGGGAGGCTAAATGCACATTGAGAATCAACTAGATTAGTCTTACGGGAGGGCCGCTTCAACACTAGCCTGTCCAGTTTATTGCCACCTACTGACTGTGCGGCCATGAGCAAATGACTACCATCTGTGGGTGCCTCAGTTTCTTCACCTGTGCAATGTTCTGAGGATTAGGTGAAATCGTATAAATGGAGCACCGCGTTGAGTCTGACACAGGGTAAACATTCAGAATTTTTATTATGATTCATGACTGCTCTTGGACCCACAAGAGTTCAGTCACTTGTGGGGCTCTGTAGGAGGTCCAGACGCTGTGGCAAGGCCAGGAAGGGAGCAGAGGATGACCTGGGAGTTAGAAATAGGGACTTGGGAGTAAACTGTCAAGCAATGAAACTGGTTATGAGCCCAATAACATGTTTTATATAAATCTCAAACATCAGTACAGTTTCTTGGGCATACTGAAGGAGAATTGATTATTTGATCTTAGCATGGATCAAACATAACACCCCATTATGCATAGATAAGTAGCCACAGAACATTGTTTGGCTGGAATCAGAAACAGGCAAGAGTTGTGTTAAGAGATTCTAGTGTTTCATTAACTATAATGAGGCCTACTCACCCTACAGTCTATGATTAGTAAGGTTTATGTGCCTTTAGTCACCTGCACCCCATTACAGCCATTTGTCACCCACACCCCATTACACCATGTTATAATAGCTAATGCTTCAGTGGCAAGTACTGTAGGATACAGGACATCTTTTCTCCATTTCTACATGAGATCCAGCTGAGTCTTATGTGCTGACATGCTCACTGAAGACCAGCCAGCCAGGAAGTCTCAGGGTTGAGATCCTTGCTTTCCTCACTCTGTTCCCAAACCCTAGCCTCTTCCTACTTACTGATCTGCAAGCCTTAGAACCTTGGTGCATCTTAATGCTCTTACCGAATATTGTCTTCTGCTCTTGTGGGCCCACTGTAATTTTACTGATTATCTGCTGTACTCTGGGCACCTGCACAAATGTTAAGTCCTTTGAGGCAGTTTCTATATCCTACTTAATATATTCTTACCAGGACTTAACCGAGAACAGTGGTCCACATAGTAGAAACTCAATAAATGTTTTTTTGAGTTCAACCTAAATGAATGTCACTCACCTAATATAGAATTAAGAGTCAACAAATATATTCTTTATTAGCTAATGATCTGGTTACCTGTCAGATAACTTCCAGTTTCATTGGTAAAAGTATATCAACTTGCCATTTGTTGAAGTTGCTAAGGGATAAATTAGGATTGTTTTTACTTTTTGTCCTTAAGGCTAAGAGTTGTTTTTTAGAATACACTTTAAATAACTGTAAGCAAAACATTTAAAATGTTATTTAAAGGACAGAGAGTTATTATTGTCAAGGGAAATCTATTTATCCTTTGTGGACATTATTTTTGACATAAACACTTAAAATCGTGGCAGGAACACCATGATCATCAACAAGATATCTTTCAATTTTTGCAAACATGAACAATAAAGAAAACTATAGAGAGCCTTCATGTATCTCCCACTGCAGGGAGAGCAAAGTGTTCTACATGTCTGAATATTTCTGACATCCATAGTCTATCCTGACAGGTGCCAAGGCCTTTTATCTTAAACATAATGGATGAAAACATATCAAGCAAAATACATAAGAGCAAAAGTTTTCTGAGGTTCATGCAGTGTAATAAAATTCATAACACAGAATTTATTCAACACATTGATTTAATAAACACCAGGGATGTACAGAGTCCCAGGGACTGTTCTGGGTTCCAAATAAGTGAAGGAAACAAGGCACCTGGTCTCGGCTCTCATTCCAGTAGGGTGAATACGAGATCAACCAAACACATGAGAAAGACAACCTCCAATTTACTGACCAGTGCCATGAAGAAACTACAGTAGTATGTTAGGGTAAGGAATGATTTTCTCTGGTGCAGGGACAGGAAGGAGGAACACCTTTAAATAATATGATCAGATAAGACCTTGGGAGGGGCCATTAGACCTGAGACCAGAATAATAATGAATTGGAGTAGAGGAAAGGCCCTGAAATAAAGGAAACATAGTATGCTCAAATTTGAGTTGGTTTGTTTTGTCTGAAATGCTCATGGGATTTTCAAGACTCTAGGTTGGGCAGATAAAGGGTATGGGAGACAGGAGCATGGGAGAATGATGACACAGGAGATAAGGATTGCACAGTCATCAGGTTCCTGGAGAGATCTAAAGCCACTGAACAAGACCATTGTTCATAAGAACCATTGTGGAAGCTGCTTTCCTTCCTTGCTATATCCCTGGTGACAGTAGGTCCCGCGGGGCATTATTCTAAGCACACTACAAATATTAGCTCATGTAATCCTCACAACTGCCCTAGAAGCAGATGCTGTTATTTTCCTTGCGCTTTGCAGATAAGGAAACTGAGGCAGACGTGTTAATTTTCCCAAGAATGCATTTGTTTAGTCAGGCAAACCTTGGTCACTCGGTGTGGAGTCTGTGATGTTAACTATTCTAAATAGACTCATAGACTGCGTGTCAAGGTGGGATAAACAACACCTTGGAGAAAGCTAAGCAAGGGAATACAGACATCATAATGAGAAGATGGGAGAGTGTTGAGTAAAGTAATAAACCCATTGTCTGCTGGAAGTGTAGTGGGTTCCTGGGCTTCACTTGGCTCCCTTGAGTTTATCACCATGCAGTTGAGATAACTATTGTTCCAACATATGCACCATATGTTTCCTGGACGAGAAACTAGAATAAATTAATTTTGTTTATAATAAACTCTTCAAGTAGCTAACAGAGGACTGTGAATGAGCAAACAAACAAACCAGAAAGAAGAAGGGAGCTGAAAAAAACCTGAGACATTTTGTAAGAGTGAGAGCCCTGAATTCCCCAGGTTGGCTTCAAGTGGTTGTTAACTTTAGCAGTCAGACAGGCTATTTGCAGTCCATGACAAAAGTCCCACCACCTCCTGAACCAGGCCTGCCACTCTGAATTGTGCCTGGTATGCCTGGAAGAAGTCACCCAACATTTCCTTTTCCCACCCCTTAATCATAAACTCATCCTGCAGGATGCTATATCAACTCTAATACAGATTCCTTAGAATTTCCTCGAATTCCCCATTCTGATCCTCGTATCACTTTGATGTTGAAAAAAAAATATGTCAAAGGAGATCACTTCCTCCTTTTCTGTCTTATTCTTCTTGACCCAAGAAGGAACCTGATGACATTCAAATTAGTAGAATCTGGCTTAGGTTGTACCTGGAGAAGTAAACCTCTTCTTTTTTGGGGAAAATTAAGGAAAAAGTTACCTGGTTTGCCTTTGAGCTGGAAATGCTTCATTGGAATCACTGTTGCACTGCCTTGGTACACTCACCAACTTCTAGAATATTCTTTGGTAACAATTCCAGAGTTTCTATGGCCTCCACTGTTGTGGCAATGCCAGGAAGTTTGAATGAAATTATAAAAATCTTTAAAATGAAATATGAAAGAGGCAGCAAATTCTTCTATAATGGCCTCAATTCCCGAGTTGGCTGTTAGCACTGCTGAATGTCTGACCTTGTTTTTAATGGCGTCGTTATTTTTCTCCGTTATGCTCATACTCTACTTCGTTCTATACTTTGCCCCTCTATGGTCTGTTCTCAATGATGGTTGCATTGCATATTACTCTGTAATTAGAATCCTAGTGTCACACTTTCTCCTGGCTTTTGTACCCTCTTTCTTTCTGATTATTTAATTTCTTCCCTTTGGCTGGGTGTATGCTTATCAAGTGAACCATTTATTTTCTACTTAAGCATCCCCCAAAATGTGAGATTCTTTGGAAGAAATGGTGACTGAAACTTTAGGAATAATCTTAATAATTAAATAATGATAATGTGCACTTTGGTGTGCTGAGTAGCTGCCGCATCCACTGAATCCCTACAATCACTCTTTGAATTCATTTTCTCTACTGAAAAACTGAGGCCTGGAGCATTGTATAACTTAATAAACTTGGTTTTGCTTTTCCCAGGATATGCTTTCCAAATGATTTGTGTTCTTTTACATTAAATAAGTTGATTTCCAGACACTGGGCATTTCTCCTTTGTTTGCACACATAGCCCTGTTCAATGGTGGTCTGTTGGTCTTTTCTACAGATTGGGTAAGAACACTGCAGTGTTTGTTTTTATTTCCCCCCCAGTATAGATTAGTACCTGATAAAAACGAAGGGAAATGTGTTTCTTAATTATGTCAACTCATTATTTGTTCAGAAGAGCATAATAAAGCCGACCCTGCTGTAATGTTGATCAACAGTATTCTTTATTCGTGTGACAGTCTCCTAGTGTCATTCTATTTCTGTGTAATTGTTCAGGTGCATTTCTTCTCAGGAAATACAGGTTATCAGTGTGATAAGGGCGTCCTACAGAAACACGGGAAGTTATAATACACGGTGGGCACACCTGTGCGTGTGTTCCCACACACAGTGCCCATGTGGTCCTTGAAGCATGGCTGGGTTTATACTCATTCAATGAACCATTCATTTTCTGTTCCGTGTGTGTTAAAGAAGTAAGATTCTTTGGGAAAATATTGTGAGTGAAGTCTGTAACAGCTACAGAGGAAGTCCACATGAAACCGGGAATCCAGTTGCTGCACAGACAGTGGGTGACAGCTGTGTGTCTTTAGTCAGCATCTTTTCTGGCCTGCTCGCCAGTCTTGCAGTTCTCTTGGCTGGCGTGGAAGCCGTGGAGGTGACATTTCTCCCAGCCGCTGTCAGAGTGGAAGCTGCCACTGAGATTCCTGGCTCCTGGGCACGGTGCTGTGCCATCTGGGCATCCCATAGATTCTCTAGCCATCTGTACCTCCCTGAAACTTGGGAGTCTCTTATTTACCTGGAATGACTTAAAAAATGAACCAGAGAGTTTAAGCAGGAGAAAATATTCCCTGAAATTTAGGGCATCACTCCACTCTTGCACTGAAAAGAACTGTTAAAAGCAAACCACAGATTAGCCTAAATCTTCAAGGGGAAGTAGAGGGACTGGCTTAAGGATTTTGGAGCGGAATCTAGAAAACAAGGTCAGCTGTCAAAAGTCTTTTAATTCCCATCCTAGATTTTGAAAACATCTAGACATGTTTGATTATATAAAAATTACATAAATAAGATGTGGTTATCTCCCTTTTTCCCTTATAAAAAGAAATTTACCTACTGGATTCTTGGACACAAAATAAACCAGGTGACGTTTAGATTATAAAATTTGGTGACAGGCATTTTTCCCCACGTTGGTTTTGAATTAGCTGAAAGCCACAGTGCATTGCATTCTTGGTTAAGCACAGGATAGAGTTAAGGTAACAGGAGTACATGGGGAGTGGTTGATTAACACATCCAATTAATGAAACTTCGACATCACAGCACTGTGGCTATTGTCAGTGAGCTTGTGAGGCTTCCAATTTCTGTTCATTAGTTATTCTGCTTCCCCGCTGGCTTCCCTCCCCCGCCCTCACACAACAGCCACATTATTAAAGGGTGGATTAAAATGGCGTCCACATTGATAAGAAGCAGTTATCGGGTGTTCCTGTGTGTGTTTGTTACTTGAAAAAGTTTCAGGCTAAATGGAGTGAAGAAGATTTGAAATGTAAATGAATTCCTTGTCCCTTTTGTAGATAATTGTACTAAATGCTAATTTGTGAGCAACTAATGTGTTCGTGTGTTCACTGATAAGCTGTGTTGCTAGCAACAAATTTATAAAGAGACAAATCGTTTGTCGGCAGAAATGCTCAACACGGTCAGCTTGGTGTGTCGAGTATTTATTTATTGGCGCATTTTTGGACAGGAATCCCATGTAAGTCACCTCCTTCCACAGTGCAGTGCCTCCCCACCGGCTCACCCCGTGACCACAGGTGGTTTATAATCCTCTCTGTTGCTTGAGATCCATGTTAGAGATTTGGGATGAAATGTCCACCTGGCTGGGTGAGGAGAGGGCCCCACACATCTAACATGAAGGCATGGACAGCAGTCACTTGGGGCTTTGCAGGCCTCATGGTCTCTTCCACAGCTGCTCCACCCTGCCTTTGTGGCCCCAAAGTAACCAGGCACAATATGCAAATGAGTGAGCAGAGGAGTGTGCCAATAAAACTTTATTTATAGGCACTGAAATTCAACTGTACATAGTTTTCTTTTTATTTTATTTTTTTATTTTTATGTAATGAATGCATTTTTACATAAATAAAACTTTAGGAATACAGTGGTTCTTTCCCCCATGCCCCTAGCCCCGCTCCCATCCCACCTCCCATTCCCTCTCCCATCTCCTTCTTCATTATGGATCATTTTTAGTATGACTTTATATACAGAGGACCAACTCTATGCTAATCATAGATTTCAACAATTTTCCCTCACGCCCACACACAACATATAGAGTACAGTTTGAGGAGAGAATTTGCAACCAATTCTCATATTACAATTCAATAGGGACAGAGATCCTACCTGGGGAACAGGTGCACAGTGACTACTGTTGTTCCTTTAACAATTAACACTCCTTTTTTATGACATCACTGGTCCTCCAAGGCTTTTGTTGTGGGCTGCCAAGGCTGTGGAGGCCTTTTGTGACCACAGACTCCATCGGTATTTGGATACGGCCATAAGCAAAGAGGATGTTCTCCTCTCCCTTCAGAGAAGAGCGTCTCCTTCTTTGATGACCCTTCCTTTCCTCTGAGGTCTCGCAGAGATCCTCCATATAGGATTTTTTTTTTCCGCAGAGTCTTGTCTTTCCATGCCTGAGATGCTCTTGCAGGCCTTTCAGCCCGACCAGGAAGCCTTAAGGGTTGATTCTGAGGTCAGAGTGTTACTTACTGTGAAAGTCATTCTAGGAGTCTGCTGTGTGGACTGCTTCCCATGTTGGTCCTTCCTTCCTTTTTTAATTCTATTATTTTTACCAGGTACTCAATGTTATTTATGTCGTCCCTTTTAAACTTAGACTGGTCTATCTGTTGCCTTTAACATTTAATATGATCATTGTAACAGTGAAGATGGTGTTTATACCACTGATTCTTATGGGTTTGGAGCCCATGATTAGTTCTTAGGCTGTACCCTGAGAGGTGAGTCTATATGCCTGTATGCAGAACTATACTGTTTTACAGTTTTAGACTACCTCCCCCATCTCATTCCCTCCCTTTTTTTTTAACTGGGATCTTTTTCCAATTGCTTTAAAATACACATAATTAACTCTGTGTTACCATAATTTTCACCTTTCATGAAGTAGTGTTCCTTTGACTCCAATAACAATGTAAATAATGTTTCTGACAGTTTAGTTTCTTGTAGCCACACACCGTGGACTTGGGTGGGAACCACAGTGTGCTGACCCGGGGCTCAGACCCTTTCTTTCTCCTGTGTGTGTTCATTTCCCACCCCCCCATCTCTTCTTGCAGCTTTCTCAGCTCAGACCCAGCACTGCCTCCACTCTGTTTGGGGGTTAAATCCGACGCTTTATGTGGAGGCCCTGACTAGGTTTCGTTTTGTTTTTCTGCTTGGGGTTGGAGGGAGGACAGGCAAAGGTTTTGTGTTCCTAGGAGTACAGTAACAGTGATTTATGCTGCCCTGCTAAAGGGGTCAATAGCTTAGACATAGACAATCTGGTGCTGCTTCTGTAGCTAGATGGTTTTGTTTTTAACATGAGATTCAGATGCTGTAATTTTGCTAATGAAAAAGATCAGGATGATGTATGTGTGAATGAGTATATTGCATTGGAGACCCATCAACTTGTGATTTTAAGTGTGTTCCTTAAGAAAAAAAAAAAAAAAGTGAATCCAATTGTGAAGACAACAGGGGTTGACCACAGTGTGATTGGGCCCTGGCTGCCTTTCAGCTTGGTTCAAGTCCTTTCTAATGAGAACAAAGCTGGATTGGGGGTCATAGCTCATTGTGCTCAGGCACTAGTTAGCAAACCACCTCTGGTGACTTGGAGGGTGCAAAACATCCCTTTATCCTACATAACTTTGAACCTCCAGTTTTGGAATAAATTGAATCTTATGCACTTGAGTCCCATAACATTATTTTAATTAAGGGTGAAGAAGTTAATGTACAACCTCTTTGGCTTGTACTTCAGACACTTGGAGAATGCCTTTGATATTTAATTGACATAGAAACCCAGTCAGTTTTAACGGTGTATGTCTATTTCCAGGAATATTTTCATAAAATAGGTTGAGTTATTCTTTTATGAACTTGCCTGTTTACTTGGGCCTGTGCTTTTGTTTGGATGAAGCTGGTGCATTGCCTCTTGACCTGCTTCAGGAACTCAATGAGAACAACTTTGAGGCCATCTGAGAAGAATGTCAGGGCTTGGCTCCAAGATCTCTTTCCACTTCATCGCACAGGACATGGTGATAGACTTTTGAGCTTTATGGTTGGGGTGTGCAAGGTTTGCTCATGCCTGGGTAGGGGCAGTTGAAGTTTAAGGGTCCATGGGATTTCACTAGCAGTTGGAGGAAGCTGAGAGAGGCCGACATTCTCTGCTGCTGCTCCTGGGAGCGGCTGGCCTCGAGCTGTGTTCTCACATCTGGTGTATTTGCGTTGTACCTGTGAATCCTACTTTCCCATGTTCTTACCATGATGACTGTTCCTTGCACTGATATAGGTAATTTATATTGCTTTCTTTTCTGAAGATGATAGTGTTCATAAAACATGGGGGGCTTGACATATATCCATGAAAAACCTTGGACCCAGTGTTTATAGCAACCTTACATGTAACAGCCAAAAATTGGAAACAAACCAAATGTGCATCCACTAATGGGTGAATAAATAAAAGGTGTACATCCACACAGTGAAATATTACACCACCATAAAAGGAGTGCAGTACAGATAAACTGCCACAGCATAGATTAATCTTGAAAATCTTATGCTAAGTGAAAGAAGCCAGATACAAAAGGCCCTAGAGTGTATTATTCCATTTGTTTGCAGTGTTTGTAAGAGACAATCTGTGTAGATGGGGAGTAGATCAGTGGTTGAGTGCCTACGGAGATAGGATTGAAAGTGACTGCCGATGGGTATGCTTGGAGGTGATGAAAATGTTTGAAAATTGACAGTGGTGACGCTTGCATACTTCAGTGAATATACTAACAGCCACCAATCTTTAAAAACCTGAATATTTGCATTATATTTTAGTAAGGCTATTATAAAATGATGTTTGGGGGCCAGGACTATGGCACAGTGGGTTAAGCTGCTGCCTGAAGCTCTGCCATCCCATATGGGCACCAGTTTGTGTCCTGGCTGCTCCATTTCTGATCCAACTCCCTGCTAATATGCCTGAGAAAAAGCAGTGGAGGACAGCCCACTGGCTTGGGCCCCTGCCACCTATGTGGGGAACCCAGAAGAAGCTCCTGGCTCTTGGCTTCAGCCTGGCCCAGCTCCCGCCATTGTGGCCACTGGGGAGTGAATGAGTGGATGGAAGATCTATCTCTTCTCTCTCTCGCTCTCTATCACTCTGCCTTTCAAGTAAATAAATAAATAAATCTTTTGAAAAGAGAAAAAGTATGTATTGATAGAACCTCTATAGTTTGTACTATATATTGTAATATACAGTGTGTTTTATAGATTTTAACATATTTTGTTTACTTGTTTATTTATTTGGCTGATTGGTGCAGTCTTTGCCACTAAGGGGGAAAAGATTATGCGAAAAAACTAAGTCCTGTCTTATTTGTGACAAATTGAATTTATTATTCTGTATACTGTGATTTCAGTTACTTCTAAATATTACCAGATCACATTTATCTGATGAGTACTTTGGATTTTCTATGCACCCACATGAAAAAAAAAAATATATATATATATATATATATTTGCCCCAAAATCTGGATTTATCCTTTTCTTTAACAACAAACATCTTAACTGAAAACTTCTGAATGTCTGGCATTATGGTCAAAATATGGTCAACAGGGTTTGTGGTTTGTATAAATTTGGCTTTTCAGGAGTCTCACGATGTGAGTGTCAAAATGGGCAGCTCAGAGCTACACCCTGCATTTGAAGGCTCTCCTACTGGAGGGGAAAATAGTAGAACTGCCTCCCCTTAATGTAATCTGCTGTATCTGCCTTAGGAAAGACAAAACAAAGACCAGGTGATCCGCAAGTTTGAAGCATTTATTGAAGCCAAGATACAAAAGGCCATTGTCATTTAAAATAAACTCAACTGTGGCTCTTGGAATGGGAAGAAAGCTCTGTAGGCCCACTAAAGGGATTATTATAGGAGAAGCAGCAGTTGTTTGTGGCAGGAGAAATTATTCAGAAGATTGCTATTTCTGCAGTTCTGGGCTGCTCCAGCTGCATAGATTGGAGCTGATAATAGTCAGTAGCCCATCTGTTCCTAAAAAAAGCCCAAAGAGAAATGTAAAAATGGCTGCCAGAACAGAGGCAGTTATGTGGTGTGGGATAAGACACAGTCAGCAGTTGCTGGGGGTTTCTCCCTGCTCCCAGTCGTGTAAGTATTGGAATCGGAGTCAAAATTCCATCTGATTTGAATTTCACACAATGATTTCTGTGTTGCAGCGTTTGCCACTTTCAGTTCAGTTGGGTGAATCTTTAATGATGAAGAAGAGGATTAAGAAAATGATTGTATTTTGAAAAGAAGAGCCCAGGCGAATGGCAGACAGAGACACTTGGGGGAGTGTGGGATGCGGTGTGGTTGACAAAGCTGGGGTTCTAAAGTTAGAAATATTTGCATTCTTGCTCCGGCTCCACTCCTTAGCAGCTGTGCGGTTGTAGACAAGAAACCATAGCATCTCTATCTGGAGCCTGATGGTCCTCGAGGGGTTAAAATACTAATTTCATTAGCTAGTGAGAATTAAATGAAATAATATGTGCAAAGCTCCAGACTTTTAAAGTATTCCATAACTCCTTTTGAGGTTGAACTTTAAGAAAGAAAACACCGCCACTGGAAACCTTATACCCCTCATGTTGGCCAAATGGCCTAAGTTAAGGGGGTGGAATCATCCAGACCTGGGATCTAACCCGTAAAAGTCCACAACTGAACTGGAACTTCTATGTTATTAAACCTGTTATTCTTTTCTCAGAAATGATTATTGTTAACGTTTATGTCACGTCGGAATTTTCTGGAAATTCTACAGTCATCTAGAAATAAGTTCTAAAAAGACTTTAGCATTAGAAAATAGGTTGTATTCATTTGAATCAGCTGAAAATAAATTGACTGATCTTATCCATAAATCCCAAGTTTAATATTAGACTTTAGGGGCTGGCATTGTCGTACAGTGGGTTAAGCCGCTAGCTACAATGCTGGCATCCCATATTGGAGCACAGGTTCAAGTCCTGGCTGCTCCACTTCTAATCCAGTTCCCTGCTAATGTGCCTGGAAAAACACCAGAAGATGCCCCAAGCTTTGGCCCCTGCACCCATGTGGGAGACCCATATGGAATTCTTGCCTCCTGGCTTTGGTTTGGTGCAGCTGTAATCATTTTGGCCATCTGCAGAGTGAAACAGCTAATGGAAGATCTCTTTCCCTCTGTTTCTGTTACTGTGCCTGTCAAATAAAAATAAAAAATAAAATAAATCTTTTTTTAAAAAAAATGTTGGACTTTAATGATTAACTTGTAGGAATTAAGCTGTAATAAGTTAAGGGGTATTTTCCTATGGACCCTACTGTATGCATAACTGTAAATAATATAGGTCTCAGTATTTTCATCTGTAAAATGGGCTGAGACTTTACCTTTGTGAGCGAGTGCTCTCTCAGATCCACGGAGAGGCTCTTCCTCATCATCGTACTCGGTTCATACCCTCTCTTTCTAGATGCTCTCACGCAGGTCATTTAGCTGAGTCAAACTTAGAAGCTGGTGTGGGCCCTGAGAAGATTTGTGCATTAGTGACTGGACGAAAGGGTTTGTCCACCTGAAGGCGTGTGGAGGTCACGTCGTTTCTTCATGAGCTCATAAATCCGAATCTAAGCATTCTGTGCCATCCAGAATTAACCCTCGGCTCTCAGCTTCTTTTGTTTTATGGGAATCGGGCCCAGAGATCCATTGAGCGATCTGATGTGTGCATGGAAGTATTTTAACAAAGTTTCCCGAGGAGCCAGGGGCTGTGAGGAATTGGAAGTCAGAATACTGCCCAAGCCAGAATCCTCAGTCATACTCCCCAGGCTGTACGGCAATTGCTATCTTCTGAGCGCCAAAATTGATGATTATATTAAAATAGAACAAAACAGCATTCATTTATTTCATTCTGAAAATTTCTGTTGACCCCCAATTTTGTACAAAGCACTTTGCTAACACTGTGAGCAAAAAGAATACATGTAAGAATTGCCAACGGGCCCTGCTTCCCAGCAGCCTTCTGTTGCATTGTGGGGGGAAGACCTGCAAATAAATCATGGATCCAGGGTAGAATGCAAAACGTCACAGTTTCTGATGTAGGCAGGCTGGGAAGGGCTTGATGGACAAGTGGCCTTGCGCTGTGGCTTGAATGTCGGGTAGAGTATGGAGATGCTATTTTCCAAGCCACAGGGGCTGTCCCATGTGGCTGAGCAGACACAAGGATTGTAGTTAGAGAGATCACTCCTGGGCTCCTGAGATTCTTAGTGCCTGGCCCATGAATATTTCACATACATGTACACACATAAATCATTTACATGTATACACACAAGCAGATGAGTACGAAGTAGGGATCTTCAAAAAGTTCATGGTAAATGTACATCATATTCAGATTCCATTTTTCCATGAACTTTTTGAATCCCCCTCATATATTTGAACATAACTGTAATATGGTTTTAATAGTTTTATGGCCAGACTGTATGAAGCCAATAGCCCTGCTTGTGGTATATGTGTGTATTTGGCCAAGGACAGCAGACATGTTTTTAATTCAATTGCCAATTGTTAAAAAAGAAAAAGCCTGCATGAGTTTAGTGGTCTGCAGTCACCTTGTGGATGAGAATTGAATGGGGTGCTCTGTTTCAGTCTAAATACTTGGGAGCTGCCCAGCAGACTGACTCCCTCACTTCCTGAAAGCCTTGCAGAAATGCCCGGCTGCACTCGCCCCGCCTCTCTGTGCACGAACCATCAACGGTATGGTTTTGTTTAGAATCCTGGCTTCATGGCTGGCTTCCCTCATCGCCCCTCACTGCGCGCCGTGGAGTGGAGTGAAGAAAGGTTGGAGGGTCAGGGCTGTTCACTGGGGGTGAGAGGGAAGAACTGTTCAGATGCACAGGTGCTTCCCTTGGCATTGCTGGGATCCAAGTGGTCAGAAAATGGATGGGAGTTGTGAGGGTGAACGGTCTTTGCTCCTGTATTTCTCAAGGCCCTTGAATAAGGAGCCATCACGTTTAAGTGTCCAGTGGTAGGAGACCACAGGTGTGTGAATGCGCTCAGAAATCCTAACGAAACAACGAGAACTTTGCTTTGAAGAGCCAGCAATTTTAAGTTTCTTAAGGGAAATATCTTGAATGAGTTTTGAGGGGTACCGGCTGTGAGTGGCTCCATGTCACCCACACCCCTTTCCCTCTGCCTCTCTTTGCCATTCTCCTCCTCCTAATTCTTCTCCTGCAGGCCTGGGCCTAGAGGGTGCTCTCTTAGTGAACACCCGCCAAGTCCTCAGTCATGATTGTAACAGTAGTAAGAACAGCCAAAGAATAATAAACATAACTTGAATGCTAAACCTCCCTGAGTGCCAGTGACCTTCCTGTATAATCTAATCAGGCCCCCCCCCCCCTTTTTTTAAAGATTTGTTTATTTGAAAGGCAGAATTGCAGAGAGGCAGAGAGAGAGAAAGTTCTTCCGTCCACTGGTTCACTCCCCAAATGGCCGCAACAGCCAGAGCTGAGTCGATCCAGAGCCAGGAGCTTCTTCTGGATCTCCCACGTGGGTGCAGGGGCCCAAGCACTCGGGCCATCCTCCACTGCCCTCCCAGGCCATAGCAGAGAGCTGGATCGGAAGTGGAGCAGCTGGGCCTCAAATGGGCGCCCATATGGGATGCCGGCACTGCAGGCGGTGGCTTTACCAGCTACGCCACAGCGCTGGCCCCTCATCTAATCCTTCTTGCAACTCTGATAAGTATTGTTTGAGCCTGTGTTTTAAAGATGAAGACATAGAAGCTAAAAGATAATAAGCCCCTGCCTGAGGTCGTACAGCTAGAAGGCAGTGCAGCTAGCATTCTGCCTAGCTCTGGCTAAGTCTGTCTCTCCACGTTAATTCTTTGTGGAGGAATTCATCATGTGCATATTTTACATATGTTCTCACGTGTGCCCTTGTGGCTTCATCTGCTTCCCAGGGTGGCCTCTCACAATTAGGTGGGTTTTTTACTTTGGTTTTTCTGAGTTGCAAAAGTAATGATATTTATCATGAAAAAATGAAAATAAGATCAATAAGAGTAAAGAAATCCTCACGATCTATAATCCCATATTCTAGGGGAAAAAGGGCAGTGTTAATCCAAAGGTTACTCACCTGGCAGGTATTTGGCTGACTGGTTAAGATGCACGCTCAGGATGCCCACATCTCCTATCAGAATGCCTGGGTTTGAGTCCCAGCCCTGCACCTGGTGTTAGATTCCTCCTGATGCACACTCTGGGAGATAGTAGGTAATGAATGGTTCACCTACGTGGATCCCTGCCACCTGTGTGGAGACGCTGGATTGAGTTCTGGGCTCCTGAGTTTGGCTTGGCCCAGCTCTGAACTATTAAGAGCATCTGAGAAGTGAGTCAGTATATGGGACCATGTTTCTCTTTCTCTCTCTCTCTCAAACAAATGCATAAATACATGTTTTAAAAGGTCACTTACTGCGTGATGCCATTTGTGTGATGTTCCAGAATAGGCAATACTGTAAGTCAAGAAACTAGGTCAACCATGGGCAGGGGTAGGGTGAGAAAGGCTGGAACGCAGGACGCACTCTGGAGTGATGGAAGGGTTCTGTGTCTTGGTTGGGAAGGGCTTGTGTGAATGTGTGTGTGTGGCTGTTTCAGTTTGAAAAAATTATATATTTTTAAATAGAAAAAAGAGATCTTCTATCCGCTGGTCCACTCCCCACCTCCCAGCAACAGCTGGGGCTGAGTTAGGCTGAAGCCCTTGGAACTGTATACAGAAATACAGAATTTTACTCCACACAAGTGGTAAATGTCCCTGAAAAGACAAGTCAGTATTAACCCCTTGTGGTTTGTTCTGCCTCACCTGTTCCCGTGCATATCCATTACAAGTGTATGTCTTTGAAAAGTAGATTACACGCTAGTATGGTAAACTATTTCTTCATCTTTCTAATTAGGACACCTTTATCTATCATCACCTAATCAGCATGGCTATCTGAATATCCTTATTAATTATTTAAATTAGCTCGTACATTAGCCTGAATATTCTTATAGCACGTCGTCTTTTTAAGATTTACTAGTGCATGCATTTACTAAGTGAAAAGAAAATTTTTAGAGATTCAGCCCAACTCAGCCCCCGCTGTTGCAGGTAGGTGGAGTGGACCAGTGGATGGAAGATCTCTTTTTCTCTTTTAAAATATGCATATGAATGTGTGTGTGTGTGTTTGAGTTTGAAAGAATTATGTATTTTGAAGTTGCTTTGACTGCAAAACAGTGGAACTGGTAAATTGCTTAAATAACCTCTTTAGAGAAACCATGTCTATTGGTAGACTGCTACTTATTAGGGAGCTGAAGACTATTTTACTATGCATTTTCCTTGACCTTGAATTGAACATGTAGCCAAAGCAGAACCTACCTGTGCAAGGCAGTAAGAATGGAAAACTATTTTTACTGTAGTGTTCCAGTTGGGTAGATGTTCATTTACAATCTGACTTTGAGGAACAAACTTCTGTTTCTTGGGTTTTGCCATTGGAAATATTTACTCTGTTTGAAACTTATTTGGTGTGTGTGGGGGGAGTATAATGAATGATATTGCTTTTAAAAGGCACAGTAAATATTTTCCTTCTGACCTCTGAAAGTACATGGCAGAAAATCAAATCGATTGTTTTCCTCATACATTTAAATAGACATATTGCCTCTGTTTCACAAATGATATTAGCTAGATCGCTTTGCAGGCTAATGACATTTTTCCTGCCACACGGAGCCCTTGATTTACCATTGTCGTGAAGTCACTGGGCCATCTTGTTTTCCATTCCCGCCACACGCGTGAAGTATTGTGACACTTTCCTAGAATGAAAAAGAAGAACAATCTGACAAGGCTCATTGTTCACCACCATGTAGCAAAAGATCTCTCCCCAGCCGCTGGGAGAGCACCCTGGGTCTCCCTGAGTGTGGCCAACCTCTGTGTTTCCCTGAAAGTCAGTGCCTTCCTGCCTCTGCCTCTCCTGGGGGGGGGAGGGGGCGTTAAACTTTTTCCGTATGTTAGTTCCACACACAGCCTTCTGCCTGGAGGAGTGGGACGAGCACAAGAAGCCATCTGCTGTATACGCAGGCTCCCGCGGGACTTGGAAGACTGTTTCCAGTCTAAATGGATTTGGTTAGCTGCTGTTTCCTGTCCTGCGCATCCAAAACTGTGGTCCTCTGATGTCGTGGCAGCTGTCTAGAAAGGCTCTCAACCTCGGGCTTCTTTTTAGATAAGCCCATAGGTGATTTTGTTGATTTATTTTTGGTGAGTTAGAGCATGGGCAAGTCCCGGTGGACGGGCAGGGCGCTCTCGCTGGGCGCCGCAGGGAAGTACAGCAGTAGCTCGCTCTGTGGGAGCTCATGGTCCTTCGTTCGACACTGTTGACTTAGTTTCTCTCTGAAATTATATGTGATTTTCCCATTTGCTCTCGCCATTACCTTAAAATAACCCTGAAATAATATCACGCAGACTTCTTGGAATGTTCTGATTCGTGACCACTCAGAAGTTGTATTCTGCGGTGGACCCCCAGGAATGTGCCGACCTGGACCGGGCTGGTTGGGGTGGAGCCACCAAGGGAATGGAGAGCGTCTTTTGTCCTAGTCGCTGATTTCAGCAGCCTCGGAAGAATACGTTTCTCTCCAAAGCTCCATCACCTGAGTGGAACTCAGCTCTTACCGCCCTAGGTCGAGATGGGCTTTTTGTGTTTTTTAAGCAATCAGGCACCTGATCGCCTCTCTTAGCTCGCCTTTGCTTGTAGATGCCGCAGGGCTTTGACGTCACGCTCGTGGTGGGCACGAGCCACGGATGGAGACCCGTCAGGAAAGTTGCTCGCCCGTGTGCGTCTCTTGGACCTGCACAATAGATGGCCGCCGGGACGCCATCTCCTCTTGTTGATATAAGAGGCTCAGAAGGGGCTGGCTGTCTGCCTTCAAATCAGCGACGCATTTTGGTGCCCAGCGCTTCAAGCTGTTGCCCTTTTTAGGTTTCGGTTTGCTGGAAAAGAAAGTGGAGACCTTGCATGTTGAATGTCTGTTGCCTCGTGTGATTGGATGGCGGTTTGCTGGGGTATTATTTATTCTTAGGTAGACTTTCAGCCCAGAGTTTGGAATGAAGTCATCATGGCCACTTGTGCCAGACCAAAAGCAACCCCTATAACGGATCTTTTTCTCCTGGAGTCAAAGACACAAACAGAGCCGCGGCAGAGTCTGGCGGTGGGAACTTCAGAGTGGTTTGGCCGTAGTCAGACTGCTCTCTGCCTTAAGGATGAGGCACACTGTGCCCAGGCCAGCTCCACATTTGCAACCAGGAGAGGGCCCAAGGACACAGAGGTCCCTGGGGCAGAGGAGGCCTCACGCAGCGGCAGGAATAGGGGAGAGTGCCTTGGCTTTGCCAGCCAGTTCATTGAATGTGATGACACCCCCTCCCCATTTTTTCTTCCTCACTTGGGCTTTTATTTCAGTTCTCTGTTGCTGTGCTGGGGGGAACTTGGTTTTCCTCTCCCAGCACCTCCCTAGGTTTTGCACCTCATGTCCTCTGTGTTGGGGTGGCGTCCCTGCTCCCCCTGGTGGAATACAGTGCTCAGGGAGCTCCTGCCACTGACACAAAGGTGCTGGCCAGGAAGTCCCAGGAGAATCTTCAGCTTGCTGCCCAGAAGCCATGACCACTCATTCAGGCTGTCGGTGACAGGTGTTTCTGGACTGCTCAAGACAGCAGGCTCAACCGGGAACTAAACCAAGTTCCTGCGTCGTGGAGCCTGTATGTTAGTGGAACATTAACCTTTTGTATCAAGGGGCAGGTGCTATGACCGGCAGCACTGGCACCCCATATGGGCGCAGTTCGAGTCCCAGCTGCTCCACTTCTGATCCAGCTCCCTACTAATGGCCTGGGAAGGCAGCGGAGGATGGCCCAAGTGCTTGAGCCCCTGCACCCACGTGGGAGACCTGGAAGAAACTCCTGGCTCCTGGCTTGGCCCAGCCCCAGTTGTCGCAGCCATTTGTGGAATGAACCAGTGGATGAAGATCTCTCTTTCTCTCTAAATCTCCCTCTCAAATAAATGAATAAATATTTTAAAAATTTTATATCAACAGTGTAGATACCAAAGAAACATAAATTAAGACACTCTTGTCCCAATAAAAAGAAAAAAACTGTCTCACTTAATTCTTAGGACATTACACTCCATTCTCCAGTGTCTCCTTTCTGGAGTAGGGAATGTGGAAGTCCAGAAAAGGTAGGTACCAATCTTAAGCTGTTCATCAGGAGACATGAAAAGCATCATCTAGAAAGAGAAAAGGGTTGGGAGAAGCTGTCCTGGGGACCCTCCTGGCCCTCTTAGTCTGACCTCACTGTGTGCTCACTGGCGCCACCTGCAGGACAGCATGAAAGCCAACACAAAGTCACACCCATCCACCTGTCCGTCATAAAGCATAGGGCGCTGTGTTCACAGAAGCCTTGCCATTGGCCATGGAAAGCCACGGATAGACCCACGTATTCTGCCTCCACATTTCTGGTAAGGGCTCCAAATACACAGCAGAGAGTTACCCGTGTGTGAGCTGTCTAATGCCCAGCTCATGACAGGCCGATACCACTTCTACTTTCTATCATTTCTGAGTAATCCCCTCAAGAGACAAAAGCTTCCCTCTCACCCAGCCAGCCACTGAGGATGCCGGCAGTGTCTCCGATTTGGCGAGAAGCACAGTGACCAGCAAGTCAGGACTAACAGGTTCTGCCATTAGCCAGCTAACGAAATGAATTTCTAAATTGCTCCAGCAATGAGAGCAGAAACCGCACAATGAGGTCCCTGTGACACGCGTGTTCCGGGGTCTCCTCTGTCCATGCTCCAAAGAAAGCTTTATTTGCATGCACTAGCTGAGAAACAGTTTTTGTTTCCAAACAAATAACAATAACAAAAATCGGGCCAAACAGAGACTCGGATTGCCCCCAGCTTAATAGGGGGGTACCTCTCCCCCTGCTTTCTGTCTCTCATAGTGGGGTACCTCTCCCCCTGCTTTCTGTCTCTCATAGTGGGGTACCTCTCCCCCCACTTTCTGTCTCCCTCTCTCAAATTGTGGTAAAACATACAGACTATGAAATGTGCCATCTAAGCCATTTTAAGCGTGCAGGATAGTCTGTGAGTCTCTTCTAAAGGAGAATTTTGCTGCTAAGGGATTAAGAATTTTTTTCTTCCTTTCGTAAGTTTACACTGCCTTCTCCAAATCCCAAGAAGACATGGGTCTGTGGCAAAAAAAACAAAACAAAACAAAACAAAACAACAACAACAACAACAACAACATGGAGGTGGAACGAGAGCAAGTGAGATTGAGGGGAATGAATGACAGACGTATTCTTGCATACTGTTGACGCCTGGTCCAGTCCTTCCTTGTTCTGGGGGAGGTGGGGAGGGGGTGGACAGAAAGGACTGTGTCCTGCTAACTCACAGCTCTTAGCATTGGGCTCACTCTTGGGTGCTCAGAAACCCTGCTGCTTGTTGGGACCACCTGCAGCATTACTTCATCATGGATGGAGGAGGAAGAGAGGCAGACAGACAGCAGCAGAGCTCTGGGGTTTCAGCCCTCCCTGGAGATCTCCCGCCTGCAAAGCCTCCCGCAGCAAGGACAGTCCAGCAGGTCCAGCAAACGCTAAACCAGAGCCGGGCCTTGGCAGCAGGCACCTGACTCAGAAACAGGACTTCCAGTGATGACCACCCATTGGCCTCATTCCTGCGGGTGCTGGTTTTAAGCTTACTGACTGAGGCTCAGAAAGGCAGCTGCTTTTCCCCGGGGACGGGGGAGGGTGTCAGCCTGTCAAACGCCCTGTTGGGCTCTTTTCAAGGAGCCATGCCTATCGATAAAGATGTTATTCAGCAAGGTGAGCCTAGATGCGGCTGGCGGCGAGTGTGGCCCCTCTGGTGACTTCTGTGTGACGCACAGTGGCGCTGCGCCGTGAGCTTCTGCGGTCGGCCCTTGGCGTGCGCGTCCCGTCCTGGTGCCGCTGCATTGTGGGAGGGGGCCGAAAGGCAGCAGAAAGCATGGTTTCAGCACTGGGAACTTCCGTGACAATGTGGGAGTTCACAGAAAAATGTTTATAAAAACCTGCCTCTGCGTGAATATCAAAAACCGAGTTCCCTGGTTTGGTGAGTTCAAGTGTCCCTGTAAGACGAATTCTGTTTTTCCACCTCTGGTTTTTTTGAGTGTGAGCAGAATATACCCAAATTACATGTTTCTCTTTGCAATTTGACCCTCGGTTCGTGTGCCAAGAATATGTTACAAAATTGGAGCAGCATTAATATCTTTTTCCAAATGCTCTCTAAACATTTTTCCCCCCTGTATTTTGTCTTGTTTGCATGAGTCATTTGGTGGCTCAGAAATGTTATGCAGAAGTAAATTAGTATGTTATGGACAAAACTCAAGGTGTACTTCCTGCTCGAATCTAAATTATTCCCAATTCAGTGTCCTTTCCACTACGGGGCCCCCAGGCAGGATTCTAGGAAGTGAGGCTTACAGATGCCGTGGCCTGCCTTCAGGTGAGTCATGCTGCTATTAAGAACCAGCTCCCCTCCCCAGCATCCTGCTGGAAGGTGGTCCTCCAACCTCCCTCCTTTCCACACCGCCCCTCTCTGCCCACCCACCCCCACCATCTATTTGTCATGAAAAATGTCTTAGTGGCATTTGTGCTTTGCACCCAATCAAAATGACTGTGAAATTTTTGTTGACCACCCAGAAATTTGTTTCTGAGGATTGCAGACTTCAGGGATAATGAAAATTATTGATCGACTCAGAAACTATGTCTAGCCATAGGGAGGGAAAACAAAATTGTGTACAATATAGCAATTTTAATTGGCAAGACAACTTAAAGCCTAGTAAGTTTCATGCCAGTTATAAATCTGTTGGATTTCTTAGCTTTTAGTTTCTAGCTGGGATAGAATCTGAAGCACCTGTGAAAGTCAAGTACAGGATATTGTGTAAAATTTTTGAAGGAGGAGGAAGAAGGAAGGCATATTTTTATGTCCTCAAAATATTATAAATAGATATCTCAGGCGGTTGTTTGCTTCCAATTTGCAAGATCATCCTGGACTATGACGACTTAAGGGTGATGAATAGCGATGATTGAAAGAAGGTATTTCTTAAAGTGCATTACCGTTTGTTACTTTCGATTTTAAGTATCATGAGGTTACAAGGATACTTAGTTTTACACTTTAAATAACCCACTGTAAATAAGACTTTGTCATATTTTTTCCCGTTGAGTCTTGATTTCTCTGAAGCTTCTTATCATGCTATCTCCGTACTTAGGATCTAAAAATAAGATGTTCAGTCTTTGTACTCTCTGAGGATATTAATCTTGCATCTTAAGCATTTGTTCTTCGCCTGTGTCTGTGTGGGAGCCCTGTCTTGCCTTTGTTCAGCTGTTATTTTAGCCCCAATGGGTGGATGAGAAACCTGAATGAGTCCAAATGATTCTCATGTAATTAACAAGGATACCTGTGCAGTGCCGCAGAAGGGGCCACAGCCCTTGCCTGGAAGGATCTCCTTGGGCATGGGGAGTCATGTTAGCTGGGCAGGTTCCGTTCTGTGGCCTGACCACACCTCCCTTACAGCCCTTGGTGCATTTTAGAGTGAGAGCTGGCCCTGGCCCAGGGGAGGCCTTTCTGAGGGAGGCTGGGCTTTGTGTGGAGAGCTGTGGCTGGGTGGGCAGGCAGGTAGGTGGAGCCGCCACCTGTTCAGAAACGGTGGAGGGAGAGGCAGAGTTTCAGGTGGTGCAGGTGGGGTGAGTGATGGCACAGGTAAATAGTGAATCCCCCATAAATTTGTCAGTGCTGGGGTCAGATGAAAGTTGGGGCGCTGTGTGTTACTCAGTTTCCCAAAGCAGATTAACTTCTGATTTGATCCCTACTTATCACCTAAAATTCAACGGATACACTGAATGTAGATACATAGCTGTTAGTTTTTATTTATGTTTCCTGGTCTCATTCTTTTTAATATATTCCTTAATTTGTTTCTGAAATAACTTCTTCGTTGCTTCAGTGAAGGTGTGTACACATGTCATTATTTTAAACTCTTACTAGTGATTTCTCAGGAAACATCTGGGGAAAAATAACAAACATGTCCAGGTAGTAAACTAGTATTGTGTTTTGGGGATTATTTGGTTAGGGGCCAGCACTGTGGTGTAGCAGGTAAAGCCTCCACCTGCAGTGCCAGCATCCCATATAGGCACCTGGCTGCTCCACTTGTGACCCGGCTCCCTGCTAATGTGCCTGGGAAAGCAGTGAAAGATGGCCCAAGTCCGTAGGCCCCTGCACCCACATGGGATACCTGGATGAAACTCCTGGCTCTTGGCTTTGGCCTGGTCCAGCTCTGGCCAATGCGGGAGTGAATCAATGGGTGGAAGACCTCTTGGTCTGCCTCTGCATCACCCTCTCTGTAACTCTGACTTGGAAATAAATAAATAAATCTTAAAATTTTTTAAATGAAAAAGTAATTATTTGGTTATTTATGTTCTTGAGAGACAGACAGACAGAGCTCTCAGCCACTGGTTCAGTCTTCAAATGCCTGCAGCAACCAGACTTGGACTAGGCCAAGCCCCAGAGCTGGGACCTGAATCCAAACTGCCCATGTGGATGGCCAGAACCTAATTACTTGAGCCATCACCACTGTCTTGCAGGGTCTGCACTGCAAGAAGCTGGAGCCAGGAATCACACCCGGGCACTCCTGTATAGAGCAGGGATATTTTAATTGGCAAGTGAACCACCAGGCCAAATGCCCGCCCCATCATTGTATTTTTAGAAACTAGATGAGCCTTTAATTTCACAGTCATGTTGGTCATATAGCCTGCAGGTTCTTTTGAGTTAATAAAGACATATAGTGTCCCTTTTCTTTGAGTGGTGCTGATTTTGCATGCAATTGTGTTTCAAAGATGTAACTTACTGTGGGATCCTAGCAACCAAGGGAAGGTGATCTGGCCTGGAGTCAGAAGTCAAAGGTTTACATTCTCCCAGAGGGAAGTATAAAGAGAAATAGCTTGACAATCAGATCATGGCATTGTCCTGCTTAAAGTCTTTCAGGGCTTAACAATATGCTGAGGAGTGAAATCCATGCTCTTTAGAAAAACCATGCAAGCTTCGGCCCCTGTTCTCTCTGCAGTCTTGTCCTGTGTCACTCACACGCACTTTGCTCCTGAGTTCCTAGAAAATCCAGCTCTGCCTGCCTCAAGGCATTCGTGCTTGCTGTTCCCTCCCCGAAATTCTCTTTCCGAGTTCTTTGCAAGACTGGTTCTCATCACCCTTTGGATATTGACTTAAATGCATCTCTGTGGAGAAGCGTTTTCTGACCACCCATCTCAAACAGGCCTCCTCCTACTCATCTGTTCACAAAATGCTGGTCATTTTCTCTGCAACACCTATAACCCCTGATTATTTTATATATGCATTTTTATTATCCACTTACCTGTTGTCTGTCTCCCCTTGTGGAATGCCCATCTTGTGAAATGTTGACTTCTCAGGGCCTAGCTCAATTCCTCACCTCTAAGTGTTGAAATATTTTGGTGCAGGGGATGTAAGAACACGTACAGAACTGAAGTGCTAACCTTCGGAATCTATGGAAGTAGAGAAAAGAATCTACAGGTGTGGCTACTGAATGTTAGTGTTCATTTGAGACAGAGAGAACAAAAATGAACCACTGAAAGACAGGAAGAAAAAAGTCAAGGAGAGCAAGTGTTAAAAATACCCAAGTCTAATGATTATAGAGCATGCATAAACAATAATCAGGGAGGTTCTTTTCAAAATATTTGTAAGGAAAATATGAAATGTTCAGGTCATGTTAAAATTAAGAGCAGAGCATTAGAACGGTGGATGAACATCTCCGTGGCCAATTTTAAGAGAAGGAAAATGGCAGGAAGAGGGAGAGTTGGAGGCCAGTGGGAAAGGGGATGGGGAAGGATGGAAAAAAAAAAGTGGAGGCGATGTGGGGGTAGAGGCAGGAGGAGAAGCTCCTCTGGAGGCTTTGGCCATCGAGGGCTTGGAGGGCTCGCTGCCCTCTGGAATAGCAGTGGGTAGAGTGAGCACAGCGCAGCGTCCTGGACCTGTCTGTCCCATGGGAGTGAGAGCCGCTCCCTGAGCTTCAGAGCTCTTGTGCAGAGCAATAGCCTGTGCCTGCCACGGACCCGGTGAAATCAAGCCAGAAATCAGACTCAGCCAGCGGGGCAGGGGCTGTAAACTCTGCCCTGTGATGTGGAGGACCTCCCATCACGAACACCGTGAATGAGCATGGCGCCCTTCATCGTGAGTGGGTTTGTCTTTGTCATGATGGCCCGGTAGCAGTGCCTGAGACCCTGATACTGACCTGGGGGTCTTCCTGGCAGAGCTTTTGGATGGACAAAACTTGCTTTGTTAAGACTAATGCAGGTTCCAACTTTGGTGGAGGAAGTGATATTTAATATCACATAAAACCAAAATGAATTATTCTCCAGGGAGTCATCTGGTTGGCATTTCTTTCCTATTTTTCTTCCTTCCCAGGCCAGCTCAATTCTATTAAAAATTCTGTTAGCTAAATGTCAATGGGTTCAGCGTGTCTCCTATCTGTGCCACACATTGAAATTTTCCTATAAAATACTATTGTAATGTATTAGAGATAAACAGAATTTTATTAATGTCAGTCCCATAGATCTGCACACAACCCAGTACCCTGTCTGGGGTTACATTTCCCAGCATTGGTTTATTACTCTTCTCGATTCATGAAGACAAAATACTTAGTTGGAAGACAGAAAAACAAGAGTAGCTTAGCTACTTAAACTAAATTGCTCTGGGGTGAAGGTTTTCACATAGAGCTCTGGCTGTTGGGTTTAATTATGCCCCCATAGTTTCCATAAAGAATTGACTCTAGAATGTTCTCTCAGTTGCCTAAAAAGAATTAGCCAATGACTGTTCCAGGCGGGCAATGTTACTGGTTTATGAATTGGGGGCCTTTTGCAGAAACCACAATGCAGGATTTTGCATTTGCTCTGACACCTTTATTCCCAACATGAAGAAGCTGTGGTTTTAATCCAGTGTTTGTTGCCAGGAGCTTCCCTGGGTCGTTAGCAACCTGTGGGTTGACATCATTACCCATGGAAGGGGAAGTTGGAGGGTTTTGGGGTAGAAGTGTCCTCTGTTTGAGTCCTCAGCTGTTGAAAAGTAACGCTGCACCTTGCAAACAGCCGAGAACTGAGGCCTGGCAGAGGCCGTCTAGGTGACTTCACAGCAGTAATAACCTACCGTTCAGTAAGGCTGCACCCCAGCCTCATTAGGAGCGCTCGGCCCCCTGCAGCTTGCTGCAGTCATGCTTGGCCCTGACTCACTTCTCAGGCTGACTCTGTTCTCCTGCGGGGACAGAGCTTGGCCAGGACACAGCTGTGCCTCGGATGGAATTGGTGCGGGAAGCACGCCCCAATCATACAGGAAAAGGAGGCAATGCACTCCTGAAAGGGCCTTGGGAGAAGCACAGCGTTTCAGGCAGGAGATGGGTAGGATTTGCTGTGGAATCCACCCCTTAGACCCGGGGGTTCTGCATCACCTTGGGAGGCCTCACGAGTTGGATGGTTCTCACGTGGGCGGAACAGTCCTTCTCAGGGAAGGTGGAATAAGTTGGAAACTAGGAAAGGAGAAAGGAAATCAGGGGAAAGGAAGGAGAAAGCTGAGGGTGTCTTTCTAAAGGTTTTGAGTTGTCCGAATGTGGGCCTGGGGTGGGCATTTACCTGGTGGTGAAGATGCCTCTTTGTCGTGCCTGTATCCACGTCAGAGTGCTTGGGTTCAAGTCCTAACTTCACTTCCTGTTCCAGTTTTCTGCTAATGTACACTCTGGGAGATACAAGTGGTTCAAGTAGTTGGGTCCCAACCAACCTCAGATCCAGCTGTTGGGGACATTTGAGGAGTGAACTGGCAAATGGAAGATCACTTTGTCTGTGTCTCCTTGGTCTCTATGCCTGTCAAATAAATAAAAATAAGTAAAAAAAAAAATTTTTTTAATGGACTTATTTGGGCCAGTGCTGTGGAGCACTGGGTTAAGCAACCATCTGCCATGCCTGCATCCCATTTAGGTGCAGGTTCAAGTCCCGGATGCTCCTCTTCTAATCCAGCTCCCAGCTAATATACCTGGGAAAGCAGTGGGGGATGGCCCAAGTCCTTGGGCCTCTGCACCCACCTGGGAGACCCTGAAGAAGCTCTTGGCTCCTAGCTTTGGCCTGGCCCAGATCTGTCCATTGCGGCCATTTGTGAGTGAACCAGCAGATGGAAGATCTCGCTCTGTTTCTCTTCTCTCTCTCTCTGTAACTCTGCCTTTCAAATAAATAAATAAATCTTTTTTAAAAATGTGGACATGTACTCTATAGAATACTATACAGCAGTCAAAAACAATGAAACCGCATCATTTGCAACAAGATGGAGGAATCTGGAAACATCATGCTGAGTGAACTAAGCCAGTCCCAAAGGGACAAATATCATATGTTCTCCCTGATCTGTGACAACTAACTGAGCACCAAAGGGGAAACCTGTTGAAGTGAAATGGACACTATGAGAAACAGTGACTTGATCAGCTCTTGTCCTGACTGTTGATGTACAATGTAATACTTTATCCATTTTAGTATTTTTTTTGTTCTAGTACTATTGGTTGAACTCTGTAATTAACACACAATTATTCTTAGGTGTTTAAATTTTAACTGAAAAGTGATCCCTGTTAAATATAAGAGTGGGAATAAGAGAGGGAGGAGATGTACAATTTGGGACATGCTCAATCAGACTTGCCCCAAATGGTGGAGTTAGAAATGTGCCAGGGGATTCCAGTACAGTCCCATCAAGGTGGCATGTACCCATGCCATCTCACTAGTCCAAGTGATCAACTTCAGTTCACAATTATCACACTGATAGGTCTAAGAGTCAAAGGGATCACACAAACAAGACTAGTGTCTGCTAATACTGACTGATAGAATCAAAAAGGGAGAGAACGATCCAACATGGGAAGCGGGATACACAGCAGACTCATAGAATGGCAGATGTCCTAAATAGCACTCTGGCCTCAGAATCAGCCCTCAAGGCATTCAGATATGCCTGAAGAGCCCATGAGAGTATTTTAGGCATGGAAAGCCAAGACACTCTGGGAAAAAAAAAAAAAAAAAGACCTAAATGAAAGATCTCTGCGAGTGAGATCCCAATGGAAAGAACGGGGCCATCAAAGAAGGAGGTACCTTTCTCTGAAGGGAGGAGAAAACTTCCACTTTGACTATGACCCTGTCTGAATAAGATTGAAGTCGGCGAACCCAAAAGGCTTCCATAGCCTTGGCAACTCATGACTAGAGCCTAGGGAGATTACTGATGCCACAAACAAGAGTGTCAAATTGTTAAGTCAACGACAGGAGTCACTGTGTACTTACTTCTCATGTGGGATCTGTCCTTAATGTGTTGTCCATTGTGAAGTAGTGCTATAACTAGTACTGAAACAGTATTTTTACACTTTGTGTTTCTGTGTGGGTGCAAACTGATGAAATCTTTACTTAATATATACTGAATTGATCTTCTGTATATAAAGATAATTGAAAATAAAAAAAATGTGAGTCTATTCACCATATAAATAGTGTCCTTTCTCTTAAGAGGAATGATCTAGAACTAGTACCCGCCTTATGATAAGTTAAAGCAGCTCTTAATTCCTGATCAGGTCCCGCTAGCCTATTTCAGTGGATCCTGTGTGCCCTGATCTTCTAAGCCTGTGGTTTGTTGGATGGCACCAGCTTTCCTTCAAATCCTGTCCCCTCCTCTTCACTCTCTGGGCCTTTTGGCAAAAGGCAGTGTTTTGCATGAGAGCAGAAATTTCAGAAAGAAATTGTTTGGTCTTTGAAAGGTGTTGGAGGTTCATTGATTTTATTTTCCTCTACATATTGTTCTGACTGCGCTGGGTTAAATCTCCCTTCTTGCTTGTAGCAAGAAGGCTGGGATCTTTGTTTGAAAGCCACAGTCTGTGTTGCTGGCATCCCATATGGATGCCAGTTTGAGTCCCAGCTGCTCCACTTCCCATCCAGTTCCCTGCTAATGGCCTGGGAAAGCAGCAGAGGGTGATGCAAGTCCTTGGGCCCCTGCCCTCACGTGGGAGACCTGGAAGAAGCTCCTGGCTTCTGGCTTTGGCCTGGCCCAACCTAGGACATTGTGGCCATCTGTGGATTGAACCAGCAGATGGAAGACTTCTCTATCTCTCTGTCTCTCTATGTAACTCTGACGTTCAAATAAATAAATATATAAATCTTCAAAGCTAAATACCTCTCTGGGCTGGGACCTAGGTGGCAGCGATATGGCCAAACGCACCAAGAAGGTCAGGATCATGGGACCCGCTATGGTGCCTCCCTCTGGAAGGTCAGGATATGGGACCCGCTATGGTGCCTCCCTCTGGAAAATGGTGAAGAAAATTGAAATCAGCCAGAATACCAAGTAACACTTGCGCCTTCTGCAGCAAAATCAAGGTGAAAAGACGAGCCATGGAGATCTGGCACTCTGGTTCCTGCATGCAAACAGTAGCTGGTGGCACCTGGACATACAACACCATCACAGTGAAGTCTGTAATCAGAAGGCTGAAAGAATTGAAAGACCAGTAGGGGTGCCATCTTTGAGACATCAGTAGCCTATAATAAATGGGTTAATTTATATAACATAACTAAACTTGGGATTTGAGTTGTGGCACGGTGGGCTAAGGTGCAGCTTGGGGTGCCTGCATCTCACATAGGAGTGCCTAAGATCTAGTCCTGCCTCTGCCTCCTATCCAGCTTCTTTATTATGTGCCTAGGAGGTGCAGACAATGACCCAAGTGTTTGGGTTCCTGCCTCCCACCTCGGAGACCTGGGTGGAGTTACTGTCTCTTGGCTTCAGCTTGGCCCAGTGCCAGCTGTTGTGGGCATTTGGGGATTGAACCAGCAGGTGAAAGATCTCTCTCTCTCTGTCTCTCTCTCATTCTGCCTTTTAAACAAACTCTGGACCATCTGGTTTTGTGCACCAGTTGCACATCCTTGTATGTATGTCATCGTTTCCTCCTGCCTTCATCATTTGCTGCTCTAAGTGGGAAGGGACTTGAGGGGATAGGGACTCTCCTCTCCCTCCCCTCCCACACCTGAGAGAAGGGTAGAGCAGTGCTCCATCGCTCTGGGACACTTACCCCTACCTTTGCCTCATCCTCCTTCTCCTCCTGTATTTTAGGTGGAGAGAAGACACAGATGTTCCTCATGCCACTGCTCACACATACAGTGCTCTCTGTAGGTGTGGCTGCTTCTCCAGTACCCCAGAGTGGTGGTGGGTGCCCACCAGGTGGGAGACATCCAAATACTGACCCAAAGGAGAGTCCTTCAGAACACCTCCTCCCTCCTCCCCTCCCTCCCTGCTTTCTTTCCTTCTCCACTTCTTTTTTCTTTGAGAGAGACAGACAGACCTCCTACCCACTGGTTCACACCCCTATGCCTTGCTCAGCCACAGCTGGGCCAGGCAGAGCCAGGAGCCAGGAAAGCGATCTGGGTCTCCTACCTGGTAGCAGGGACTCACTGCTGCTTCCCATGATGTCCACCTGCAGGAAGCTGGGACTAGGAATAGAGTCAAAGCTTGAACGTTGCTGCTCCATTATAGGAAGCGAGCGTCCCAACTAGTGGCTTAGCCAGTCCGCCAAATGCCTGCCCCTGGATCTCCTCCAAAGGTCTCCCTCTTCCATGGTTCCTGGATTGAGGGGATTGATGTTGACTCTACTTTGTCCAGGGACCCCCTCAACTCTGCCCCTGCTGGGGCAGCCCATAATCTTTCCTTCCTTCCTTTACCTGTAGGCTGCCCTCTTGGATGGAGTCCTGGCAACAGGCCTCGCTTCCCTTACATGACTGCTGCCCCCTTTCCCCCTGCCTTTTCTGTCCAGGTCATTGTTCGCCTGCTCGGGAAGGTGCAGGTAACAAGTCAGCTGACCTAGCAGTCACCCGCCTGAGAACAGGGTATTGGGTTCCCTTGCAGGAGGCTCTTCCAAAGCCATTCTCTTACATGGTCCCCTTTCTGGTGTCTGTGGGGAGACAGAGGACACCGACTCTGGGGAGGAGAAAGCAAAGTCCTTGGAGGAGCCAAGCCCTCCACCTGCTCTCTCCTCCTTTGTCTTCTCTGTGTGGAGGAGGAAGAAGGAAGGGGCAAGGTGGGAGTGAGGTACAGCAGGGCTGGCTGGTCTGCCACTCTTGCTAACGATTTGAGTTCTTTAGAATGTAAGGACCTGACTGTCTCTTTGACCTTAGCCTTGCTTCCTTGGTTACCAGAATGGGCCAACAGAACAAATCCTGCTCAGCATTCTGCCCCCCAGTAAAATAAACAGATCTCCACCACTCCTTTGGAATCCTCTAAATCCAGCCCCGCAGGCTGATGGCACCGTTGCTAAGTCCCTGTCTGCGCAGTAAAGCAGCTGTTGTGTGTTCTTCAGAGTGCAAACTGCAGAGTCACCCGAGAGCTCAGGACCCTTCACTCGCTGTTAGTCTTGTGGTGCTCATAGACCTCACTACCTATGACACTGGGCTGATTTCATTCTTTGCTGTGGCTCTTGATGACAATGACTTTCTTTGGAAGAGCTTGCCTTGGCTACTAATTTATCAAAAAATGGCAGAGTGATAAGCAGGTCTAATACTTTGAAATTTAAAAAAGGAGTAAAAAGAAGCCCCCATGATTCCTGTGTGTGCTCACAGACTCTTACCGCAGCCGTCACGGCGATACTAGACGCATTTACTGACAGCTGGGTTACTTGGGGTCTAGCAAAAAGAGCGTGGATCGACACTTCTGTGAACTTTCTCAGCAGTAGCTTGAATGTATATTTAATGTGTGTCATAAAAGTATGTGCAGATTGCCGGAGGCTTCTGTCGTTAAAGGCCCGGATGCGTTAGCATAATCCATCCCGCTCCCAGCACCTCAGATATCATTGGCAGAGATTTTAGCAATACATGAGCATATGTAATGTTTGTCATCTCTATTAGTACATACACTAATGAAATCAGCCTGCTAATCAGACACTGTGCTAAGGGACAGGATGAGAGTGATGTAGAAAGAAGCCCTTAGAATTCTGAGGTTCAGTTGGGTAGGAACTTTTGGACAATGCTTGTGCAGAGTGGGTGACTTTGATAAGTAGGTAGTTTAGCATTTGAATAAGGGATCTGATCAAACGGGCTTCCTGCAAGTCTTCTAAGGTTGTCGGACAAGGTTGGTTTTCATTGTTACACCTGTTAACGAAGGAGCCACATTTCCTCTCTAAAGATTTTTGTTGTATCTTAAGAAGTCTAATTCCTGACCCCATTTCCTGCTGAAAGATGACAGCATATTCCACTTAGGAAGAAGTGGGGAAATGGTCGTAAACAAATCAAAAGCAATCTCAATGATCTTTATGGAAGGAAGGATTACACTGATGAACTTCCGTTCTCCTGTGTAGAGTTACAGCAAGAGACGGCGGCTTAGGGGTGATGAAAGGGCCCTTTATTAGGTTTGAGCAGCCCGAACTGTCTGTGTGTCTCCGCGGCGGCGGCAGCGTGCGCTTGAGTCAGGCAGAGGTCTGCTCCGCGCTGGCCAGGCAGGGAGCAGCCCAGGTGACTGGGGCCAGAGCGTCTCAGGCTCCAAATCGCCCTTCAACTTTGAAACATCCCAACATCACCCGTTGGGAAATCTGCGAGGCTGGTTTTTGTCCCTCATTGCCAAGTTTGATCTGAGATGTTTCTGAGCTTCTCCATTCCTAAACTATCCTTGACAACAACAACAACAAACAATAACAATAATGCTAATAATTAAAGCTGCCGTTTATTCCGTGCCTGCCTTGGGGATGGCCCTGGGCCCTGTGCTTTTCAACAGTAGCTCTAATCTTTGCACCACTCTTGGAAGGTCAGACTCACTGGGCCGGCCTGGCTCACTCAAGGTCAGGCAGCTCCTCAGAGAGATGGTGCTGGATCAGAGCCTAAGGCACAGAGGTCTCCATGCTCCTCCGTCCCAGGGCGGAGCTGAGCCGGGGGTGGGGGGTGTGCTCAGGACCCTAATTCAGATGTGTTTATCACCACCATCTCCTTATGCTTATCACCCTATTCCATAGCCTAGTCTTTAAGTAACACAAAGAGGTCTGTTCCATCATTCCCGTTCATTTTTCTCATAATTGTATCCTCGGCAGATGCAATTGGCAAATTATCAAGCTTCTCTCATCTCCCTGACATTCTTATGTAATTTTGAAATGCATTTAGATTAAAATTTCTCTCATAAAAAGCAGCATTGTTGGTTTTCAGTCAGAATCCGCTCTGCTCCGGAGCCCCCACTGCAATCACAAGGCGAATTCCCCCACGACGCAGATAGAGAACACGGAAACTCATGGCAGTGCACTGGGCAGACTCGGGCAGAACTGCCTGCACAGTTCCCTCTTATCCCGGCATCCCCTGGGCCCCCTGACAGTGCGCCGGATACTGCAGACCAACCAGCCAGATCTTGGTGCAAGGGACCTGGCCAGGTGTAAACCTCCACTGGAAGAGGAATCCTCCTGCGTGTCTCCTGCCTGTGTGTCTCCCGCCTGTGTCAGTGCAGAGCCTGATGCCTCCCGGCCACATTCGTTCCAGCGTGAAGCGCCAAGAAGCTCGTGGTTTCTGCTCATTGTCTGCACTGCACTTCACTCTGTCCCATTCCCTCTTGTGTGTCAGAACCAGGATCGCCAAGCCTGATTCCCTAACAGACTCAGCAGGGTGCTTGTTAAATACACATTCCAGGGCTCCACCCCAGAAGCGCCAGGGGCAGGGTTTAGGAATCATTTTTATAAAAGCAACCAGGTAATTCTGTTGTGCAGGTACTGCCTTGGAATAACAAGTGGATTTTTTTTTTTTCAGATTTGCTTACTTATTTGAGAGGCAGAATGACAGAGAGTGGGAGAGAGAGCTTCCATCCACTTGTTCACTCCTCCAAATGGCTGCAATGGCCTGGGCTGGGCCAGGCTGAAGCAGGAGCCAAGCTCCATCCCACATGGGTGGCAGGGGTCTGGATACTCTGGCCATCTTCTGCTGCTCTTGCAGGCGCTTCAGTAGGGAGCTGGATCAGAAGCAGAGCAACCAGGATTCAAACTGGGGCTTTGCACAAACAGAATTTGTCGTGAACAGATTGCAATAATCAAGGGCTTATCCAGGTGATGGCAGGACCTCCGTGCCCTCACAGGGAACTGCTTCAGGACCTATGCTTTTGTCTGTCTTCTTCCAGGAGCTGTTCAACACAAAGCGCTCACTGCAGCACTGCTGGTCTAATTGCTCCTATAAAAAGAAAGGAATGACGATTAAGGTGGAAGAATAAATGTAACGTGTTTTTAGGCAGACACCTTAAGGGATAGTCTTTTCAAATCCTCCTTGCTCTCAGAAAAATTGATGATGGTTAAGTAGTGTTGAGGGGGTAGATATAAATAAATAAAATGCCAATGTTAAAAATGGAGGTATCCACACTTTGTGATTCAATATCCATCTAAAGAAAAATGAGCTGTAGCAATAAAGAGCTAAGTGGTTAGTGCAAGAAGCAGAAACTAAGCAACTACTCTACATCCTCCTTACTCACTGCACGAGCGAAAGATCCAGGTAGATCTTGACCGTCAAATTGGGCTGCAACCGAGCAAAGCAGCTCTGTGTCAATTGCTGGGAACTTAGGGTATATTTGCCTTCAGCACAAAGGGGCACCACGTTTGTGCTGGGCGCCTGTACCAGCCTGAGCTGGCAGAAGGGAGTGTGAAGGGGTGGACAGGGCTACCAAATACCCCCGGTAGCATGCCCACCCGAGGGCCTGGCACTGAGGTGTGATGTCCCGTCCCTGGGGCTGGTCTTGTGTTTTTCCTCGTCTGGTGTCTGCTCCATTATTTAATCCATGCACCATTAACCCCAGACAGTTTTAGCAAGCACGCTCTCCTTCCAACAACACCCAGTGCTCACGGCACTGCCCATGGATGCAGTAAGTTTTTGCTGCTTGGCTCTTGTTATGCAACAGGAGGCATGGAAGAAAGGTTTGGAAAACAGGAAGACCAATCATTGTATCCCCAGTGTGCACCTTATGAGCTGTGCGCTGGAGTTGGCATACTCTCATCTCCATACCTCAGTTTGTTCTTCTGTGAAATGGGAATAAAAGCAACCTGTAGGTTATCAGCCAGTCTGGTCAGGTATTAGAATGGCTCCTGAACCTACTGTTCTTCTCTTGGAGCTCTGGGTACAAGAATCAGGGATGAACAGTTTCTCCCTTCAGTGTCCACAATCCAGGGGGTGGGCTGATTGTGCAAAGCTACATGTGTCACGATGACAGTAGTGCCAAAGAGCTCTCTGCCTGCTCACCCCTGCAACAGTGCCCTTTCCCTCTGCTGTCTTTATGGGACATGCTCCTGCCTTTTGTCACTTGTTTCTTGGGGTTGGTTTGCTCACTGCTTTGTGCCTGGGCTTGCAAGCTTAAAAATAGGTCTCGTACACCTTGTTTTATTTTAGACTCTGCTCAGCAGGTCAGCCTGGACTCCAAAGAGGATGGAGTGAGTGGAAAGACAGGAGCAGCTGTGTGTGGCTGAGGGTGCGGGTGTGATTTGTGTCTCTGGGGGTGGCTTGTAGTCTCTGGTTTTGCATGATACGTAGTTGTAGAGTTTTTGAAGCCGTACTTTGTCAAAGTGTGCACGTGCATATATGTGCTCTGAGACACATACATCCACAATTTATTAAAATGAAATCCTGACTGAGATTATGTAGAGCAAAGAGAGGACAGAGGAGAGGGTGTTTAGCCCAGGGGGTAAGACACCAGGTGCAGTGCCTGGCCCCACCCACATCACAGTGTGTGCCTTGCCTGGCTCTGCTCCTGTCTCCAGCAGCCCTAGCAACACAGACCCTGGGATGCAGTGGTGGTGGCTCAAGTTGTTGGGTCTCTGCCACCCACGTGGGAGACCTGGATTGAATTCTTGGCTCCCAACTTTGGCCTGGCCCAACCTGACTCTTAGGGGCATTTGGTGAGTGAAACAGTGGATAGGAACACACTTGCTTGATCTCTCTCTTCCCGCTCAAATGAATACAGAAAAAAAATTGAAGAGAGTAGAAACATTAAGCCATTGCCTACCTGGGAGCCGTGCACTTCGAGGGAGGCCTTTGGTCTTTTCATGCCATTTGGTCTCTTAGAGGGACTCTAGGAAAAGCCAACACGACATGGCAACATTCTCCTTCCAGTTCTGTTAGACGGAGGGCCTCCGTGTTCCCTGAAGAGGGCCCTTTTTGTCTGACAAATGAAGATACTTTCAATAAAAATCTATTATTAGTGTGGAATCTAAGGGCCAAGTTTTGCTTTTGAAAATTAAACTGTTGCCCCGGCAGATCGGTTTCTGCATGATTTTCTCTGGCTCTGTATGCATCCATTGGCTTAGTCCTCACTATAATGAGATTCTTTCTCGGTGTGTTTCCTGGGCACTCTATAGACAAGGGTCTGTATTTTTTTATGCCAGTGACAGTGACCGAGATGTATGAGCAGCCGTCCTTTGCCCCCGAATCGCCCGCTCAGTCACAGCTGTGAGATGAACACGAGGAGTGAGCAAGGCCAAGTCCTGTGCATTTTATCCCGTGATTAAATGGGGCGTTCTGTTGGAGGAACTCCTTAGGACTGATCTTTCCCCACGCATGCCAGAGGAGCACAACATGTAAAATAAATACCCTGGCACCAGGATTGCTAGGAGAGAGGCAGGAATCTGGGTTCTGAGGTGCTTTTATGAGCCTGGGCAGTATTGTGGAGATCTTGAATAAAGAAGATGTGTGGTGAGTGGCCAGGGTGAGGCAGCTTTAATCACTCTGCCCTTGAGGTTCTTTCAGCCCCTTCTGGATCAGTCAATAGGCTGGTGATGTAGCATAATGGTCTTTCTGTTTAGGTTTTGTTGTATTCGTACAATACAAACATTTTAGGCAGGGCACACATTACCTTTTCATGTCATTGCTATATTTTTAATAGCACTAATAGCTCTACTGGCTGAACATGTGGACACCTAGGGCCACCTTCTCGGCTATACCATTGTTAATTCAAATGATCAGATAACCACAGGCTAGGCCCAGTACATCTTCTAAATTTCAGCATCTTTTGTCTGACACTTGAGACACTGGTAACTTTGAGGCCTTTCTCACTGGTCCTTCTAGGAAGCAGGTCTGGGAGCGCTAAGCTTTTCTTAGCAGTGTCTGAAGAACCTGGGTTGTTTCATGAGGGGATAAAGAATATTTTTAGGATCATGGTACTTGTTTATTGTTAACTTCCATATTTAGAACCGTGGAGTGATGTTCTTTCATTTGATATATTTGTATTATATACTTTCCACACGTCTAGCACTGTGCAGGGCACAGGGTATAACTGTGAACTGTGAGTGTGTGCACATACATTGAATGAAAGTTAAAAAGTGTGCTAGAAAGTGACATGTTTCAGTGAGGAAAGAAATCAAAGAGCAACTGGGATTGGCAGCTCCAGGGAACAGTGGTGCTGGCAAATTACGCAGGTTTGCAAAACAACTTGGGTTTGGGTTATGGACTGAATTCTGCACAATGCTTACTCTGTAGATATCAGTTGTACTATTGTCTTATTATTTAATGCTTCATGCTATGCCCTGCTTCTATTAGTAGTTTGTAAGCAACGGGAAAACAGGGCTTGCAAATCCTAAGTCCTGCCTTCCTCTACAGCATTGATTCCATTGAGATCCACGTTGTAGATGCTTCCTGCCTCACGTAGTGAATTTAGACATCTCTGTTGACATGAGACAAGTGTGGCCTTGGTGTGGCTGCTTTATAAGCCTCTATCGATGGTGTTTTGGGGGTCCATGTGGCTATGGATGTTTTTCCTAAGGTAGAACAGTTTTATTGTTGGACTTCTTGGCCTACCAGTTCATAGTAACCACCTTCTTACAGCCCAAGATAGATTACAAGAAAAACTACTAGAGTTTTACCCATGTTGTTTCTCTCCGCTGATCTAAACCAACTGGCAACAGTTGTCTCTCGGTTCATATTTAGCTCTGAAGTTAATCAGACCTTGTGGTCTGACGCAAGATATTCCAGTTGCTGTTAGGAATTTCTTTCTTATGCTCCTTCTAAATTTAATTGAAGCCTGTTTGTCTTTCTCGAGGTGGGCCTTGGTAGAGGCAGACAACCCAGTTGATGTGATGAGCAGCCAGCCCTGTCAGGAGCCCTGCAGGGCTGCGTGAGGAGTGACACAAAGCCACCTGCTGCACTACCACACACTGGCAGCTGTGCCCTTCACTGGGCTCCTAGGGGCATTCTCTTCAAGTCCGTGTTAGTCAGAGACTATGAGGACCAACACATGTCCAGAGGAGCTTTAAAAGGCGGATTTGTTAGAGGCGTACAGAGGCAGCTAGTAGAAGCTGAGATCTGGAAGTGAGGGGTGTGCAGCTCAGGGTGGTGTGCACCGCTGTAGCAGGTTAACTCGGGGCCTCAGTGCTCAGCGGGGTAGACACCGACTCCTCACACAGGCATCAGTGGCTGGGCAGGGTAGGCTGTGCTCCATACAGTCACTCAGGGGCCCAGGATGCTAGAGCTCTACTGTCTTCATGCTGGATATCACCAGCCAGTTGGCAGCCAGAGGGAAGACCGGCAGGCCCTTCTACAGGCCAGTCATGGAGGCGGCACATCCCATGTCCACCCAGAGCCCACTGGCCGGAACCAGCCGTGTGGCCACGGTGTGCAGCCATCTGCCCGGGGGGAATGGGAGGAAGGCTACCCATCTCTGCCACGCCAGATGAACCACTTCCCGTGCCCTGCCACAGCTGTGCATCCCAGCCCTGTTCCTGGTCAGATGAGGACAAATGATGCTCTTTAGTGAGAAAGGAAGCACCAGAGACTTCCACTGTCCTGCCTGCTTAGGGCCACTGTCCACACAGGCCCTTTCGTTGCCCCTCAGCCCTTGCTGGCAGTCACCGGTCAACTGAGCTGTTGGCGTATCGTGCGCAGGGCTCACTGCACACGCTGACGAGAGGCGTGGAAATACTGTCTGTACAACATGGGAGGAAAGCTGGCTGACTCGTGAGACTGACCTAAATTTTGAGCCAGGCAGTGAGAATTTGCCTTTTTTTTTTTTTTAAACAAGGGAAAGATGATAAAAGGACAGCTTCCCTCAAGTCACATCTGTTCAGTTCTGCCTCGGCTCTGGGTAAAGTGTGCTGTTTGATTCCCGAAGAGAACAGAGCTCCACCTCTCCTCCCGTGGTGTCCACGCTGGATTCTCTCCCCAGAATGGCAGTCAGCCCCACTCTCAGCTTTAAGGAGGGTGCAGATGGCTTTGGGATCAGGCATATACTGGAGCGTGTGAGAGAAAGAAAGAGGAGAGGAGAGGAGAGAAATGGAGGTTGTGCGTATGAGAGAGGGAGAGATTGAGATTGTGTATGAGAGAAATTGAGACCGAGTGAGAGAGACTGTAAGATTGAAATTGTGTATAAGAGAAACCGAGATCAAGTGTGAAAGAGAGGCAACGCAGCGGTGTTGGGGACCAGAGCACCTGCCCTGCCCACACCGGTGAGGGCTGGAGAACAGTAGCCACCTCCCCGCAAGGCCTCGCCTGAGAGGCCGTGTATATCAGTGTCTCACAGGTCACGGCTCTGAAACGCTGGCCGATGTAACAAGCGTTGGTGCCAGTGCCTTGGATCCGGGTTTACGGAGTGGATTTCTTTTCTTGAGTTCAGGAGAGAAATTAGCGCTCCGACAGCCCCGTTGTCTGGCGTCGTCGAAGGAGGAGTTGTGTCCTGTGTGTTTTTAGTAACAGAATCAGCAGCTAAGAAAAGACAAGCTCGGGAGGGAAGTCCTTGGGTAGACGGGGAAGTCTTCTCTTTGTTCTCTGTGCCGGAAGCTATAGGTTTCTAATTAGGAAGGAAGGAGAATGGCGCTCATGAAGGGTGTCATTGTGTATTGAAATATCCGTGTTGTGTATTGCTGTGCTCTTCATGAAATGAATGTTACTTAGGAGAACACTGTGTCCTTCTTTCCAAGGACATAAACTAACAGTCTTCTCTTTTCTTTTTTGCTTTGCTTTCCACCCTGGTGCTGTGCCTGTGTGTCCTGTCACAATGGAATTCCTTCATCTATCTCACATCCCAACAAAAAGGTAAGAACTGCAAAATGTTTTGATGCGCTGAGCAGGCATGCTGTGACCTCTGGGCTTTCTTTCCTTTAAGAGAAATGCGATGGGTTGGAAAGATGGTCCTTTTTGTATGGGTGTCTGGCTGATTGATGCCACGTCTCCTGAGGCCTGGTGTTGAGTGACACTCAGGTTGGGGGGGTGCGGCGTGTGTGAGTGGAGAGGCATGTGTCTTTGTGAATTGTTGTCAGTAGCCCACTAGCACAGTGGGCAATTCACAGACATTTCACGGTTACACTTCATAAGGATCAACATTTTAAATGTAAAGGTGAGTGGAGTGTTAACGTTGCTCTATCCCCATGCTTTGAAGCAACAGTAATGCAAGCAATAGTGACTGAGTGCAATCTGGGGTTTTGTTAGGTGGGTGTGACGGTAGGGGCAAGACCGCTCAGGTGTTCTGCCAGGTGGGAGGGCTTGGAGTTTGTGCCTGCTAACCACACCCACCTGCCATAGTTGCCGTTTTCTTTCTTTGCCTTTTTTTCATGGTTAAAAAGAAGCCACATAACACATACCATTTACAACTGTATTTGTGTGCCATTAGGTATTGTTAGGTATATTTGCAAGGATGGGAAGCAGATTTCCAGAACTTTCTCTTCTTGCAAAATTAGAACTCTATGCCTCTTAAACAGCGACCTTGCTCTGCCCCTAGCTTCCAGCCCCTGGCAGTCTCTGCTCTGCTTTAGAAACCTCATGTCAGTGGAGTGTTCGAGCATTTGCCTTAGTCTGCACGCCATAATATCCTCAAGGTTCACCCACATTTTAGTGTGTAACAGGATTTCCTTCCCCTTTGAAGACTGAATAATATTCTGCTGTGCATATATCCTGCATCTTGTTGATCTGTCTCTCTGTTGATGGACACTTGGCTTGCTCCCACCTCTTGGCTGTTGTGCACAATGCTAAGGTGAACATGGGCATGTAAATATTCCAGCCTACCTTCGCACTGCATGAGTTGTACACATCCATTCTGAAAGTGAGTCTTCACTCTCCTGTGTTAGTCATTTAGTTACCATAGCCTCTCCCTTCAAGGTTAGTGCTTAGCATGCATCAGGAAGTTTGGTGGCTGGCAGATACTTATCTCCTATCTGGTAACCCAGCCCCCTTTCTCTTCCCTACAAATTTTGGGCAGGAGGTTGTAGAAGCACATTTTCCGCCTCCACTCGTATTCCAGCTTGTGGGATGATATTCTTTCAAAACATACAGCTGCTGCAAGTATTTTTGTAATGTATCATTTCATATCAATCATGTGAGCTTGGGACTGGTCATGAATTCAAATCTTGCTGCTTTGTGGTTGGAAAAAGTTTGTTTCCTTGTATTCATCCATACTAAGAAGAGGAAAGCACCATGTGGGTCCTTGATGGTGGATGCTTTTCTGCTGTTTCCTGTGAGCTCCCTGCTGGGCACACCAGATCAGGTGATGGAGAGTGCTGCCTGGACCTGCTTTCTATGGTGCTGTGGCCCTCAGACTCCGTCATGATGGGCCTGATGGAGAAGGGAACTGTTTTCCTTACATTCTGCTGGGTGCTTAGAAGCCTCTGAGAGCCAGCGCCACAGCTCACTGGGCTAATCCTCCACCTTGCGGCGCCGGCACACCGGGTTCTAGTCCCAGTCAGGGCGCCAGATTCTGTCCCGGTTGCCCCTCTTCCAGGCCAGCTCTCTGATGTGGCCAGGGAGTGCAGTGGAGGATGGCCCAAGTGCTTGCTTGGGCCCTGCACCCCATGGGAGACCAGGAGAAGCATCTGGTTCCTGCCTTTGGATCAGCACGCGGTTGCAGCGTGACAGCCACGGCGGCCATTGGAAGGTGAACCAACAGCAAAGGAAGACCTTTCTCTCTGTCTCTCTCTCTCACTGTCCACTCTGTCTGTAAAAAAATAAAATAAAATAAAATAAAAATAAAAAATAAAAAAAAGAAGCCTCTGAGAGTAGTGGCAAGGATGGGAGCCAAGGAGGTGAGCGGCTGGGAGGTTTCAGTGATGTTGGTGCTGTTGCAATTGGCATGGCTGAGGGCAGGCCCAGATGCTCTACAGGGGTATTATCTATAGGTAGGGATTGGAGTCACCTTCGGAGAGGCAAATGGGGGGGGGGAATAACCGTGTTATGACTTTTTTAGAAAAATATAGTTTATAAGAAAGCACCAAGAATATGCTTTTTAACGGGCAATATGAGTGGTTTTGAAAGTGTGCCCTAGAAAATTTATTTCTTCACAAGACAGATCATCCACCTGCTGGTTTACTCCCCAGATACCAGCGACAGCCATAACTGGGCCAGGCTGAGCATGGAACTGGGCCCTCAGTCTGGGTCTCCTTTGTGGTGGAAGGGACCCAAGTACTTGATCCATCACTTGCTGCCTCCCAGGGTGCACATTAGCAGAAGCTGGAATCAGGAGCAGAGCTTGGACTTAAACCCAGCACTCTGCCAGTGTGGCATCTTACCTGCAGCACCAAACGCCTGCCTTGAGACTGGGTTCTTGGGGTGGAAGACAGACAGACTTAGCAACAGGGTCTGTGGCAAATGAGGAGGCTCCTACTATCTGGCTTCATAAAATACACCACCTGGGTGGTGCAGGTCACTGGGCACGCAGCCAGCGAGGTGGGGCCTCCTGATCCAGGACAGTTAGTGACACTGGAGGCTGTGGGAGCTGCTTGGGAGACATTTTCTAACCAGTGAATATTCCTATGTGCTCTGCATGGAGATCAGGGGCGTCTTGCATTCTGCCCGATCCACCTGCAGTGCTGTGGAGGCAAGATGACTTAATACTCACAAAGCCAATGTCATGATGAAAATGTTTGCTGGGAAACCCAGGGCCAGCGACTGCTTGAACATCAGTAATGAGGAGGCTGGAAAGCAGGCTTTCTTGCATGTTATATGGGCTTGGGGAGTACCTCTTTTTTGTGTGTGTCCAAAAACTCGTATAATTGATAGAACACAATGAATCTCCCTTGTGGTTTAATTTACTTTCACATTAATTTGGAAGTAAATGAGGTTGGACAGTGGATACTTAACATGTTCAGGAGTTTTATTTTAGTGTACTTTATTATTTTAAAAATGATTGTGTCTTTTTAAATTTTACTTTTTAGATTATAAATTAACAGATTATAATTGTATACGTTTATATGTGTATTTATGATTTATGGATACAATGTGGGATAATTAAATCAAGCTGATTAGCATATCCATCTCCTCAAATATTTATCTTTTTTACGGTGAAAATATTTGAAATTTTTCTCAGAAGTTTTGAAATATACAATTCAGTATTATTTGCTGTATTCTGCATCCTGTGTAGCATACCTCAAAGGAAAAAAAAAATAAAAAATAAAACACTGCTTCTACCTGAGACCTTGGACCCTTCAACTATTGTCTGCCCGTTGCCGTCATCCTCCGGTCCCTCTACCCCCACTTTGCTGTCTGCCTCTGTGATTTCAGTTGTTGTAGATCCCACATGTGAGTGAGAGCATGTGGTATTTGGCTTTTTGTGCCTGGCTTATTTCACTTCACATAATGTTCTTCGTGTTGTTTCAAATGACAGAATTTCTTATTTTTAAGGCTGAATAGTGTTCCAGTGGATACATATATCAGGTTTCTTTATCAACTCATTGTTGCTGGACACTTTAGATTGATCCCCCCACTTAGCTGTTACTTGACCTGTGTGCATCATGCTATAACGAACATGGGAATGCTGATACCTCTGCAACACAGTGGGGTGGCTAGATCCTATAGTAATTCTACTTTTCAGTGGTTGTTTTTAGGAATCTCTACACAGTTTTCTATAATGCCTTTACTGATTTGCCTTGCCCCCAGCAGTATGCAGAGGTTCCATTTTCTCCATATTTTGTAGTGTACTTTAAGTTGAAATTAGGGGCAGATGTTTAGCGTGGCAATTGGGACACCATTTGGAATGCCTGAACCTCATATTAAAGTGCCTGGGTTCAAGTCCCAGTTCCACTCTTGACTCCATTTTCCAGCCAGTTCACACCCCATGAGGCCGCAGGTGATGGTTCAAGTGGTTGGTCCCTGCCACCCCATGTTCCAGACCTGGATTGTGTGCTCAGCTTCTGGCTTCTGCCTAACCCATTCCCAGGTGTTGCAGGCATTTGAGTCATGAGCTAATGGATGGAAGAGTAGCTCTCAATCTCGATCTCTCTTTCTCCCCCCTTCCTCTTCTTCCTCCCCATCCCCTGCCTTTCAAATCAATTAATAAAAACATTTTTAAAGACGTAAGGACAGCATTGTGGCACAGAGGAGTAAGCTGCTGCTTTGAACAACAGCGTCCCATACTGGAGCACAGGTTTCAGTCCCAGCTGCTCCCCTTCTGATGCAGCTCTCTGAGAACTGCACCCGGGAAAAAGCCTGCCACCCAGCTGGGAGATCTGGGTGAAGACCCTAGTTCCTGATTCCAGCTTGGCTCAGTCCTGGCTGTTGCAGCCATCTGGGGAATGAACCAGCATATGGAAGATCTCTGTCCCTCCCGCTCTCTCTGTAATGCTGCCTTTCAAATAAATAAATAAATAAATAAATCTCTCTCTCTTTTTTTTTTTTTTTTTACTACCTAGGTAGTGGATTTTCTCCCCAGACCAGAGAGGAGGGGACTTTGTTTTTCTTTCTTTCTTTCTTTCTTTCTTTCTTTCTTTCTTTCTTTCTTTCTTTCTTTCTTTTTTATTTGACAGGTAGAGTTATAGACAGTGAGAGAGAGAGAGAGAGAAAGGTCTTCCTTCCATTGGTTCACTCCCCAAATGGCCGCTACGGCTGGAGCTACACCGATCCAAATCCAGCAGCCAGGTGCTTCCTCCTGGTCTCCCATGGGGTGCAGAGTCCAAGCACGTAGGCCATCCTCCACTGCCCTCTTGGTCCACAGCAGAGAGCTGGCCTGGAAGAGGAGCAACCGGGACTAGAACCCAGCACCCATATGGGATGCCGGCACTGCAGGCGAAAGATTAACCAAGTGAGCTACGGCGTTGGCCCTATTTTTTTTTTTTTAATTTAACACATAGTATGAATGCTGAGAATGAGACAAGGAGCTAGTGGGGGACATTGTATCATTTTAGTCATAGCCAGGTCACTATGAAACGTGCAGAGAGAAACATAGTGGAGATCTGAGTTTTAGGCTTGGACTGGAGGCAAGATTTGGGCATGATTCATACCGGGAAGAGGATAGGGACAAGGGATGCTATCTATTGGAGAAAAGATACAGGCATCCAAAAATACAACCTGAAGGAGTCACCAGGAGAACGGGGGAAGGCAAAGAGAGAGCACCACAGCTGGAGCCCAGGTTGAGGGTCTTCCCAGGTACCCAGTAAAGGATCTCAGAACAGTCTCCTACGCCCTCGGGCTTCAGCCCCGCACCCATGCAATTAAATCCAGATGTGGGGTGGGGGAGGAGGAAGCAGAGAGTACTTGTTCAGACTTCTATTCCTTAAAGCCTTCTAAAAGGATTCTTATATCCATGCAGTGTTCAAAACTGAGGGAAAGAGAAATTCTAATGGAAATGCCACAAAGCAGGTGCTTGGTCAATTTGCAGTGCGCTCTTCAGTAGACTTGTGGAGTTGAAAGGAGCCCGACTGGATGGTTAGGCAAGGGTTGAATGCAAATGCAGAGCCTACAACTAGGGGGCACAGAATCCAAGAATGTGGCAGGAAAGCAGGGGAGAGATGGAAGAGTGAGAGAAAGAATGGCGCTGTCCAGCAAAGGGATGCCATCTTGTTTTAAGCCACAGTGAGGAGCACTGCAGAAGGGCTAACATTAAAGTGGGCCGGAACAAACTTGACCTGGAATTCGGGGGCGGGGGGAGGTCTTGTTCTTAGTGAAGAGTGAGGAGGGGTGGGGGACCATGGCCAGGAAGGAGGTTTTCACAAAGGAGCCCCACACACGGAAGGAGCCCTTCCCTGTCGCGCGGGAGGTGCTCCCTGCAAAGACATGGCTGGGGAGTGAGGGGGGCTGGGAAGTCAGGCAGACACAGGAGGGGCTGGAATAGTTGCTGCTGTGCCTGGGTCGCACAGGCATGGAGGCCAGCGCAGTGACGCCTGGGCAGCTTCCGCGCTGCCCAAGCTGGCAGAAATGGGCCAGCTCTTCCTGTCTCGGGGATCTGTGGCCGGCTGGACAGCTGGGGTGGTCTGGGGTTGGGAACTGGCTTGCAGGGTTTAGGGACGATGTGAGGGTGCTATGGGAAGCTGGGCTGTAGGAAGTAGCTTCCAATCCTGAAGCCTGATCTTTTGGACTGGAAATGGCAGGGCAGTGTAGACAAGAGGCAAAAACTGGACTCAAAAAAAAAAAAATAAGAGGAGTTGAGTAGGGGTGAAAGGCTGTGGGTAGTGGTCGAAGTTGGGGGACCCGAGGGCTCTGTGATGGACAAGGAGAGAGGACGCCCAGGGGAAGGTCAGGGCTGACACTGACCAAGCAGAAGAGGGCCCCTGCTCCTCCCGGGAGGGAACAAGCTGGGCAGTGTGCCCGTGAGAGTCCAGTTTCAATTAAGTCCAAGAAGAGAGGGGAGATTGAAAAATAGACGTGGGATAAAAAGTAGCATGGTAGCCGCAAACCGGGCCACCACAGAAAAAGGGTGACAATGGAATAAAGCTTTGCTTAAAAAAAAAAAAAAAAGAAGAAGAAGAAGAGGAGGAGGAGAGGGTAAGCAGTGCAGCCATGTTTTCTTTCCCCTTCAAGACCAAAAATTCAGAGAATATGAGCAAAATGTCGAAATAGCTTAAATAACAGGAATATTTTATGTTCTCCGTGTTATCTGGAAACCCAGCTGCTTGCTGACCATTAAAGGAAGCCAGTTATAGACCCAGTAGTGAGTTATTTTAAAATGGAAGCTCTGAAAACACATTTGTCGCAAGATGTTTCTTGACTTGAATTCTCCATTATGCTCCTGGCCTCTGAAGAAAGAGAAGGAAGTAACGCTACGTACAGACATCACTAATTACTCAGTCATCTGACATTCTGGTGGCATCCAGCAACAAATACTACTTAGAGACTCAACACTGTGATTGTTTCTAAGATAGGTGACGTCTCCAAAAACATGAAGCCCACATCTCAAAACGACTTTCCTCAAGCCTGGTGATGGCAAAAACTCATTATTAGAGCCCCCCCCCCCTTTTTTTTTTTACCTTAAAAGCTTTCAGTGAAACTCTGCAATTTACAGAATTCATTACGGTGCACAACTAATTAGAACTTTACAAGAAATCACAGTAGGGAATTAGACATTTTAAAGAGCATTTCCTTGAACGGAAATGGTCTTCGGATAAAGGTTGTCTCGCAGCAAGCAAAGCCCTTGGATTTTCCACGCAGACGGAGACTCAGAGTCTGAGGCGTCCTGTGCTCCCGAATCATTCTTGATCTGTGTGCAGACAAAAGGAAAAGCAACAAAGGCAACAAGGGAGGGACAAGACAGAAATGCAAATCACAGGTCCACAGAGCACCCTGGAAGCCAAACAAAAAAACACAGACCTATCTAATTAGTTTCCAAAGCCAGCATTACCCAAGGAGAAAAAAAAAAAAAAGTTCTCATCTCAGAACACAGCAGTGCGGGCTGTGTGAGTCCCAGGTGTACGGGTGATTACTGCAGAGCCCAGAAAGCGGCTGGTGTGCGGCTCAGCTGTCTCTGTGCTGCGCAAATGTGTTTACAGAAAGAATATAACGTCGACCGCGGAGAACCCCCTCCCTGTCCCCAGATTGATTAATTTCTCGACGTGCTGGCAGATTTTTACGTGGACGGGGATCGGGTCTGAGAGATGAATGTGGAAATCAACAGCAGGTGGGAAGTTGGATTTGTCTGGCCCAGCTGCTGCTGCTCACATTTCCTATTCTTTTTGGTTATCTCGACCCAGCATCTGTCATGGAGCAGGACTCGGGGGCTTCTGCCAGCTCAGACCTGGGGAGCCACCATGTTGCCTGAGTCTCCCAGCATCTCCAGGCCCCGCACAGCACACAGTGACAGCAGGAGCCCGCAGAGTTGAGCCGGTGGTTTTTGGTGTTGCGTTTTGAGTCTTCTCTTGACATACACACATGCCTTCCCCTCCACCTTGCCCTTGGGTACCCAGGATCTGGGCTCTTTCACGATTCCGCCTTACTCGGTTTTATTGCATCAATAACATTCTTATATTTGAATGTGCTTCTCTTTGTATTTTAATCTTGCTGGTGGTACACAGAGATAAAAAAATGACCTGCTTTCTTGTCCCTTGGATTAAGTCTTGAAGGAATAATGTATTTTCCACACAGTCCGGAAATCTTTGTGGAATTTAATCATCCCGCCGACCCACATTTTCAACGTTTCTCAACATTACGAGTTTCAGTGTGGGGTAATCTTCAAGGATCATCTTCCCTGTGCATCCAGCATGCGGGATCTGTGCCCCATCCGTCACAGAGGGCCACACAGCCTCTGCCTGACGCACTGAGGCTGGCCCTGATGTCTAGGCCCGCATGGGGCTCTGTCCCAGTAAGGCTTAGCCTACCTTTCCTGGATAATATCAAAGGTTGCTATATACCAGGCTTTCTTGCCAGACTGTCACTGGAGAGGCTTGCTTGGATACATTGTGTCTTCTGAATAAAATAATTCGCTAATGTCAGTCAGAGCCTTCTACAGAAAATATTAGCTGATTATTCCTGGCGGGGTAAAAGTCAGCTCTTTGATATTTCTTATAAAATCAGAGATGAGCGGGGCAGGCATTTGACACAGCAGTTAGGATGTCTGCATCCCATAGCAGAGTGCCTGGATTGAGTTCCAGCTCTGCTCCTCATTCCAGTTTCCTGCTGATGCACACCCTGGGAGGCAGCAGGCGATCGCTCAAATCCTGGGGTCCCTGCCCCTTCCTGTGGGAGGTGTGAATTTAGTTCCAGACTCCCAGCTTCAGCTTAGCCCAGCTATGGCTGTTGTGGGCATTGAGAGAGTGAACCAGTAGGTGGAAGAAGATCTCTCTCTGTCACTCTGTCTTGCAAATAAAAATAAATATATAAAAAAGGTAATTAAAAAAAAAAAGATGAGTGAAATGTCTTTTAAATTTAGTTACACTACAAAATATTACGTACAATGGCACTTCCAAAGAAGACCACTGAACAATTTAAATGTTTATCTTTTGTATTCATCATATGGGTAGTGTTTTCCTCCACTGTTTGTTTCCACTTGAAATCATTTTTACAAAATAATCTAATTTCTATTAACAAGCTGCTGTGGTTTAAGGACTCACTCTTGTTTGTCCTGTCAAGTTACAGGAGACATCAAATATTGACCTGTGCTCTTGTCAGCTTGATGTGTGTCAAGATCCACACCTCTATTCGCAGCCCTTAATTACATTTTTTTCTTCCTTAAGCCTTAGCAAAAACATTTGGTTTTGAATTTATTTTCAACCTTTGAAGAGAAGTAAAATGAAATATTATTTGCAGATTTTTGGCAGAATTGACCTCAAAAATCTCTGCATCCATTTTCAGCTAAAAAAGAAGAAGAAGTTGTCAGAAATCAGAGGGAATAGATGAAAACCAGCAGCCCAGCTAATTTAGGAGAACAGAATCAAAGTTGATGTGAATAGAGATTCACCTATAGAAATGTGGAGGAATCAGATAAAAAGTGGGGAAGAGGCTCAAAAATTGTTACTGCTGATGTCGTCATCTGTCAAGGAAGGAGGGGGTGTGCAGATACAATACTAATGTCTTAGAGTGGGCAGTATCCTGGAGATGAGACCATGCATCCTCCTCAGGAATACCTCACGGGAGAAGCAGTGCATCATCACCATCTCAGACATTTACCACATAAGGATTCGACACCAAGCACGGTGCAGGGTGTTGGGTTGCAGGGTTGAACAGGACAAAGGGAAGACAGCTCCTACTGCATGGAGTGACACTTGAGTGGGCTACCTGTCGCTGACAGCAAGCTGACATGTTTAAAATCCGCTCCCCATGTTCTGCTGTCTCTGTGTCTTCATGGACTCAGGGACTGTAGAGTCAGGATTGCACCTGCTGGTATCAGAAACCCTCCTCCAGGGCCAATATTGTGGCAGTGGCTAAGCTGCATGGTCCCTGCTACCCATGTGTGAGACCAGGATGGTGTTCTCAGCTCTTGGCTTTGGCCTGGCACAGAGTGAACCAGAAGATGGGAGATGTCTCTGTCTCTCCTTCTTGGTCTATTTCTCTGCCTTTTGAATAAATAAGTACATCTTTTTTTAAAAGATGTATTTATTTATTCGAAAGGCAGAGCTACATAGAAGCAGAAAGAGAGAGAGAGGTCTTCCATCTGCTGTTTTGCTCCCCAGATGGCCACAACGGCTGGAGCTGAGCTGATCCAAAGCCAGGGGGCCCAAGGACTTGGGCCATCTTCTACTGCTTTCCCAGGCCACAGCAGAGAGCTGGATTGGAAGTGGGAGAAGCCAGGACTTGACTGGCACCTATATGGAATGCCGGTACTGCAGGTGGTGGCTTTACCCGCTATGCCACAGTGCTGTCCCCAATAAGTAAATCTTAAACCAAACAAAGAAACCCTCCTCTGGCTGGCCTCTGGCAGTTCAGTGTTTCTGCTTCTACCTGTGCTCCAGCAGCCTCTTGGGATGCTCTGGGACATAGAGCTGCCCGGAGGGAGGCAGCCTGAGATGGGGCTCGGTGTTTTGTGAGCCCTGGCACATGGGCACCTGCTGTATGGCTCATGCTCAGCTGCAGACCTCAGCGTTTTCACAGCACAGGCTGCTCTCTATTGGATGTAGGACGAGCATGCGTGTGTGAGTGTGAGTGTGTGTGTGTGTGTGTGTGAGAGAGAGAGAGAGAAAGAGAGAAATCACAGCACAGGCTGCTCTCTATTGGATGTGGGATGAGCACACGTATGTGTGTGTGTGTGTGAGAGAGAGAGAGAGAGAGAGAGAGAATCTCCTTTGTTTCATTATGGTTAAAATCAGCCCATGGCCCAGCTTCTTTTGAACTTTATGAATCCTGATTACTTTTTTATGCATGTTTTTGACGGACTCCTTCATCTGTAAACAACTTTTGAGTATTCTCTTACATATATGTGTGTTTATTATTTTATACATTGTGTGCACGTAACATTAACTGGTATCTCAAGCCAGAATATATGTCTAGGGCAAGGTTCATATAGTGAATTCAATCCATATTACAATGAAATCTATATTCCAGTGAAATTGTTCTTGATTTCATTTAAATTTTTTTTATTTTGTAAAAGAGAATGAGATCTGCCATCTGCTGGTTGCCTCCCCAAATACGCACGTGGCTGGGGCTGGGTCAGACCTAAGCCAGACGCTGGGAGCTCAATTGGCCTCCCACGTGGACCGAAGGAGCCCAACTCTTTGAGCCATCACCAGCCACCTCCCGGCCACCTTCCCATTATTATAAGGAAGATGGACTTGGAAACGGAGCTAAGGCTGAAACCCAGGAACTCTATATGGGATGCAGACATCTCAAGCAGTGTCTAAGCCACTAGGTCAAACACGTGCCCCGATGGTTTCATTTTTTGCTGATTTCTGTTCATTTCTCATTAGGCTATTGTTGTCTTGACACAGCTCTCAGGAGAGTAGAACCGTCTGCCCTGCCGTCCGCGTGCTGTTCACTTGTGCCTGCCTTATTATCATCGTGAAACCACTATTTCTTTGTGGGGATATTTTTTGTTAAGCCAGCTACTCATTGGGGGAAGATTGGTTTAGTTAAAAGCAGGTAGTGCGATCCATAAGTCTCCTTCACGGAGCTCAGCCAGAGGGATGCGGATGCCAATCCAGTGAAAGAGAAAAGTGGGTGAGGGACGAGCTTTGCTCTCTCCGTACTGGGGAACCCCTTCAGCCCCAGGCTCCCCTCCAGCCTCACCTGACATGCCATCATCCCCCTGCAGATCAGGTGACACTGTCCCTGCCAGTCAGCCCATTTAAAATATTTCTGAAGCCCAACGTTTTCAGTTTTAGAAACAGCTGTAATAGGGTGTCCCCACCCCTACTGAGGTATCTCAGATACCTCCCAGGGGTGTGCTCACCATACTCCAGCCATCTCCTCTAGTCTATCAGTGTCTCTGTAATGTTTTTTGCCACCTGGATTTTGGTAGCTCAGCTCTCAGCGTTCATTCTGGTCATTTGCAGTAGAAGGGTGGGAGTTAAAGGAGGATTAAGATAAATTCTTGGCACAGTAGGGACCTCCTCTCTAGGCTGACATTGATCCATTCACCAATGCTCTTGAGATGCAGTTTATGAGTAGATACAGGTAAGTTTAATCATGTGACAGCATGCCCTCAATTTTTCCGTCTTGGCTAGAAGAATAGAATGAGTCGCTTAGTCAAATACTGTGATTCTAGACACCCATATGGTGCTGACAATGACCGCTTTATGGGCCCCTACTTGGTGGCAGGCTTCGTATGTGGCTCTTTACAAGTGCTGTTCATTTCATTCTCATGGGAAGCCTGTGAGCTGGGCATTTTCTGCCTGTGCTACAGATCAGACATTGAGGCACAGAAGGGTAAAGTTGAGGAGACTTCTAAGTAGGAAGCAAACAGACTTTTGGACATTAGCACTGTACTTGGGTGTGTCTCCCACATAAACCACTAGAGTGAACGAGATAGTTGCAAAGGATAAAGAAACCCAGGTTTTAAACCATTGTGTTCTTTGAATGTGTCCTACTTTACCTCCTAGTAAAAACTGGGACATTTCTCATTTGTAATATCCTGATGCCTCCTTCTTCTCCTTGGCCACACTGCCTAAGACATAGACACCTGCTTACCCACAGCTGCAGAGGCTACTTTTGTAGGAACACAGGTGGAACTTGCTAGGGCCTGGCAATAGGACCACATGTGAAGGAGGTGACTGCCCTCTCGCTGTGTCCTCACCACTTTTGCTTCTGTCCCCTCTTGACTGTGTTTCCCTTTGCTGACTGGGGCATCACTGTCCCACCACCTGCTCCAAGCAGTGATTCTGTATCCTCTGGAAAGGACAAGTATGTAAACTAAGCAATTTTGAGCTATTTTTCTGAAATGATATTTTTTATTTTCAAAAAAGACTTATTTATTTATTTATTTGAGAGAGAGAGAGTGAGAGAGAGGATCTTCCAACCCCTGATTCACTCCCCCAAATGGCTGCAATGCCTTGGGCTGGGCCAGGCCAAAGCCAGGAGTTAGGAGTTTCGGCCAAGTCTCCCTTGTGGGTGGCAGAGGCACAAATACTTGGGCCATCTTCTGCTACTTTCCCAAGTGCATTAAGGGAGCTATATCATAAGTGGAGCAGCTGGGACTTCATCCAGCACTCATATGGGATACTGGTGTCACAGGTGGCATTTAACCTGCTATGCCATAACGCTGGCCCCTTAGGCAAATGTTAAAAATTGAAAAAGTAGTGCATTGGGTATCTGTTTACCAGTTGCTTAGATTCAAGTCAATATTTTGCTTCCTCTGCATAGATTTTATTTCTGAACTATATAAAGAGTTTCAGATATTATCACACCTAACTCATCATTCCCAAATATTTCATCATTCTTTCTCCTAAAACTAAGGATCATATCCCTAAAATATAAGGTCGTTATCCTGCACAGCTCCAGTGCCATTCTCCTACATAAAAATTAAACATTCAGGGGCTGGTGCTGTGGTGCAGCAGGTTAAAGCCTAGGAAACCAGTGGAAACCAGTTAAAGCCTAGGAACCAGCCCAAGTTCTTGGGTCCCTGCACCCAGAGGAAGTTCCTGGCTCCTAGCTTCAGATCGGCTCAGCTCCAGCTGTTGCAGCCATTTTGGGAGTGAACAAGCAGTTAGAAGACCTTTCTCTGTCTGCCACTCTCTGTCACTCTATGTTTCAAATAAATTAAATAAATCTTTGAAAGAAAAATTTAACACTCATTCTCCAGTTTCATGTAGTACCTCGTGCAACCATCCCTTCAAAGTGTCTATTTTTTCCCAAATTATGATTGAATTAAGTTTCAGACATTTGACTTTTAGATTGCTGATCATTTTAGAGTTTAGGCTTTTTGTTGTAAAGAAGGTAGGAATAAAAGATCTTGATTTTTTAAAGTAAATCCCATTTTACATGACTGATGACTTTTCGGATTAAATAGACTATCGATCTAGATTGTTCTGGTGGTTTTTTGCTTGGTAGTAAGTGGTGCCGGATATGTTAAAGTTGTAAAATATAGAAGTCTCCAAAGTGAGTCCATGAACCACATCATAACAGAAGCAGTCCGTCATCTGTAAATGTACATGGGATGCTTAGTGCTTTGATTTTCTACGTGTGAAACCATCTCATAAGCAAGTAGTGCATCATGGGTTTGGGCTCAGCACTGATAATGGATTATAATAGATTGAAATTAAATATGATTTAAGTGACAGGAAAATGGTGCCAGCTAAGTAAATAATTGATTAATCATCCCCTAGTTAAACTTGGCAAGTTAAATTGCCAGGCTGGAATTGAGTGCTCAGTGGAAGCTCCTCTCCACAGTTTAGTCCTAATAGAAAGTGTATTAAAGATTAGAGAAAAATCAGAAACTGTTCAGAGAAAGGGGCTGTCGCTGGCTGTGTCTTATTTGCAGCAGCGCATTGTGTGTGTCCATTGTGCTGTGGATGGAATGGTAAGAGCATGAAGATCCAGGAAAGAGCTGTCCCATCACACAGACAGGACTAGAGATCCATGGTTGCTTGGAAATTAACAAAGTTGGAAGGCAAGTGATAGCACTTCTTTGTTGTTTTGTTCTTTTTGCAACAAGACAAGCGGGATCAGTATGAGTTTGATGAGGAAGGTTAGCACAGCAAAACTGGTCATTGTGTGTAATGGACACGGTGTGGCTGCCACGGGATGTCTGGATGACTTTGGGTCAAGCACTCAGGCTGCCTTTCATCTATAAGTGAAAGACTAGGGTGAAAATCCAAGACCTCGGATTTCAACAGCTAGGAATCTGTACCACATAGTGCTGTCCTGCTTTCCTTGGTCATGATAGCTGGTTTGGTCACAATGACCCTACACCACCTCAGTTCCCCTAACATGTTTCCTGAGTCATCAAAGAAAAATTAAAGTATGCTTTTAGTTTATAGGAAGCACACGTGATTTTTCTACTTCCTAAGTATTAGTAGTCTTCCTCTAATACTTTATTAACCAGATTGTTTTATTCATCAGAATAGTCCATTCTGTAACCATGTAGAATAAAAGAAATCTCATTGCAATTAAAAAGATTTACATATATGAAGAATGAGATAACCACTCAAACATTGCAGTTATTGCTTGAAAGTCCTTAATTCATGGTAATTCAGCAACCTAAGAGAAAAAGAGCTGACCCCATTCATTACCCAAAGCAGTATTGTGTTGGATTTTAATTGTAGAAACCAGTTCAGCTCTTGTATTTTCCAGGTCAGCAGAATATGTCTTGCATAGCCTTCGACAAACTTCCTGTGCATCGAAGGCTTTGTTTCCCTCTCTGTGATGTAGGAATACCTGTGTCAAAGGGTAACAAGGATGAAAATCAGCCACATCACGTGTGCGAGGTGCCTCGTGCATAACAGGTGTTGACAGATGTGGATGATCATGGACGAACTGGTGTCAGGGCTCCTTGCCATTTCCTCCAGAGTGCGGGGCCCTCATCCAGTCTACACAACCAAGAGTCAAGACTCACGACACTACGTCAGTGATCTTAGTTGGCTCCCAACATTGGATCGACCTTGCAGCAACTCATTCTGTAGCTCATAACCTTAGAAAGATGGATATCTCCTCTTAGTTTAATGTTGCAAATATGAATACTCTAATTCAAGCTTTGTGGATGTTCTGTCTAGAAGAGACTGACACCTACTAATTAACTCTTTCCATTTTGCTAGCCCCAGGAATACCAATAGCAGCTGCCTCATCTTCAGATGTAAACATATAATAAGAAGAACAAAGAATCCACAAAACAGATTATTATTACAAATGTTACGATTATTCTCTATATTTGGAACTGGGCAGGATCAAATCACATTTTCCTAAATACAAAACCCACAAATGGCAAAAATCTGATACAATTCAGGCAGCATGCTGAGCCCTAGCATTATAATTTTCAACCACTAGATTATAAATGATTTACTGACTCTCTCTGTTATAATTGCAAGAGAAGAAAATCAGAATTACTCAATTCGATTTTTTTCAGCTTAGACACTTGAAAATATCCTTAATTATGTTAATGAAGACAACCCCAATATTGATAATAGCAAGAAATGTGAACATTATTATTCTATCTTATTGTGCCTTCTTTCAAAAAACTTAGCTAGCCGTGGTTGTCTTCATTGCTACACAGTTGGCAAAAGATTAGTTTTTAATATTTCCCGGGTCCATGTAAAGAAATGTTGCCTGTTTTTGTTCCATGTCTGTGTCTGTTGAGGTCAGAATGGCATGGTCTTTGTGCGACTGGGAATGGAGCATCCCCCCTCCCTGTCACCTTGTGCCCCCTGGTCTCCTTGCCTCCACCTGCTTAGAAACAGGGCACGATGCAGCAGTTTGTGACCGTTTAGGCACAGCCAAATGCCAATGCAGGGACCTACAACCCGCCAGCGGTGAGTTCTCTGTGCACCGACTGTTGGAGTCATTGCTCCAGACACAAGCGCCCTCACAGACACTGAACCTGGTGACACTCCTTTCTGGGTTGGAAAATGTCAGTGTCTTCGATTTTGATCAAAATTGCTCGTAATCTGACTTAACAATGCCATAAAGGCCTTGGTTTACTCTGCCCTGGTGAATGAAAATATTTGCTATGAAAAAAAGGTTATTAGTTTTATAGCCCTACTTGCTTCAAAACCTCTATCAGGAATATGAGAAGAGATATTAAATCTCAATTTTTAATAAAATTATTGATATCGTTGGGGAGCTTTCTAGCACTTGACATTTGCTTGCAGTGTTCGAGGAAGAAGGAGAAAATAGATTGATTTGGTATTTATTCCTGAGGATGGAGCACGGCAAGTTACTTTAAACGTAAAATACATGTGCTGCCCCTGAATGCAATGAGCAGAATGGGTTGTTGGTTCTGAAAATGAACATAAATTTTAGAACAAAACGGGTAATGTGGTATTGATAGTAATGTAATTTGATTGCTAAATGAACCTGTTTTATTATATTCAACATCAGATTCCTATTGCCACCTAGACAGTCTTCAAAATTGATATAAAGTGATGTTTGGACCCAGACAACACAGCTCATGGTTGAAAAATCCAGATCACTCTAATGAAAGTTAGGTTCTCTTGAGTAGGGCACTCGTAACATCACAATTTCTACTAGAGAGAAAAAATGTGCAACAAAACGTGTTTGTGGACACGCAGAACACGTCTGTCCGTTTTCCTGTGCAGTTTGCTCCTAGTTGCCAGTGATATGGAGATACTGGCGACAGGGGTGGCAGCAGCACTGCTGGGCATGTTTGCTGGGCCAAGGCTGTTCTGAGAGCAGAGAAGGCCCAGCAGGGGCTTGGTGGAAGAGAGGGCAGCCACCAAGTCCCGTTACTTCCTCGGCAGACCAGGCTGCCTATGGCATGTTGGTTTGAACTCAAGATAATCAAAACAGTGCAGTAAGTGAGGGGCCCATGGCATGTGAGGGCAAAAAAAAAAAAAAAAAAAAAAAAAATCTAGCACTTATTAAAATGTCATCTCTTCCCAAATGACTTGTCACAGGGCCCTGAAGAGAACTGTTCAGAAAGGGGCCTACCTCTTTGATAGCATGAGACCCATTGCCTGGAAAAATTTGCCCCCCTGGCAAGTACTCTTGTTGGGCCATTAAGTTGCTACCATGTTCTCCTGACAAAACACTGGGGTCTGTGATGACCACCTGCATTTTCAGGAAGAGGTCTATAAAACATAGCAAAGGCCAGCTGCGCTCCCACCTATTTTATCCACAGTTCCTGAGTCACATAGGACAAACTGCATTCTTCTGTTTCTTGCCTTGCTAAAGATGGTGCCAGCGTCTTTACCCCAGCAGTGTTCTTCATGTAGATGGATGTTACGCTCTGTGCTAGATTCTAAAATGAATTTTTAATTACTTTCTGCTATTCTGAGCTCATTGCAATCAGCAGCCATCTTGCTTGAGGATAAAGCAAAGCAAAGCAAACAAACAAACAAAACGTTGAAGGGGCAAAGGCCTTTTTGGGAGTGGGGGACAGAAGCCTATTGTCAGCAGCAGCTCATGCACACCTTCCCCCAGCACAGCTCAACCGCCAGAGGGTTGGGAACGCTCTGAGTTTTTCACCGATGATGACTCCTCTCTCTAATGAGGTCACTGTCAGCACAGTAGGTGGGACGACTGTGCTAATGGGAGCTTCAGAATCGCAGATTGCAATTACAGTCTTTGTTTCCAGATAGCTCCCATAGTTTCCAAACAGCCCAGGGAGCCAGAAACGGGGGCGCCTCTTCTACAAATATGCGAGAGCCAGATCCGACCCATCTTTTATTAAGTATCTACGAAGGCACTGCACGGTGCCCTCTTTTCTAAGGAACAGACAGGATCGTCTCCATTCCCGTAGGAAATTCACTGGCCGGGAGTTCACATAAAGACATTTCTGTAACAGTTCAAGCTCTCTCATTTACCAGGGAAAGTACATTACCTACATAATGCCAACAAAAGTCCACATTTCAGAAGGTTTAAGTGACCTGTCCCTGGCCAGCACTCTAGTCTCTGTGACCTACAAAATGGAAATAAAACCATCATACTTACACCAGCTGTTATAATTTTGTAAAATAATGTGTGAGGAAACACTTTGCAAATGATTGAGTCCTCCACAAACGTGACACCTCGTAACAGTTCGTCCTACAATACACATTTCTGATTACTGCACGGAGAATGGAAGCAAATAGACATGGTCCCACATTTCCTTTGACCTTTCTTGTTGGAATCTGAAACGAGAAGCCTGAATTAGGTACCTTAGAGCCCTGGCCCTTGGGACTGGGGCTGCTGGGTGTGGTCTTTCGATGCCTGCAATGTTGGCTTTCTCCAGGCCTGGGATTAGGATGCTCATGTTGCCATGACAACAGGCTGCAGCTCAGCTCCCAGCCAGCCAGATCAATCGCCTGGGCCAGCACTGGCCTAGTTGTTTGTTATTTGTTAGGCTTTTTTGTTTTTTAATTACCACGGCAGACTTCGTGTCTTATTTGGATTTTTCTATTGTCTTCATTCCTGAGTATATCTTGGATCTGATTGTAAATCTGTGATTCTCTTTTCCCTAGATACTTCCTCTTAGTGAGACAAGATGAGGGGCGGGGCACCAGACAGGATTCTGCTTGAACTCTGGTCTAAAGTGGGGAAGGGGTCACTCATCCAGTTGAAGGCATTTGCTGGAGTTGAGTTAGAATTCCAAGGCTCTGACCAGTTGCTTTGGTACATCTCCCTGTCTTAAACACATTGATGTGAAACCTGCTGCCGATAGATGTATTTACTTACTGGTCATCACTGTGGGTATTTTCAGACATGTGCACTCAGTCCGCATAGCAGTTTTGGGTGCAGGACATTACTGCCCGCTTTGCTCAAGGGGAAAGCTCTCCAGTCTCAGAAAAGCTGCTTTGTCCCCAAGGCTAGGGCTCTTCCAGTACCGTGCTGCTTCTCTGCACGGTCATACTGATGGGGCTTCGGACTCTTGAAGAAGAGCCGGAGGCCATGAAGTGGGCGACTGTCTGCCCCACTGTGGTCCCGCTTGTACCTGAGAGCGTCCACACCCTAGCTCCTCTCTGGTAAGATGGAGAAATAACAGTGTCAGGCTGTCACTTTCTGTCTTCAAGATCAGACCCACTGCTCAGGGACTTCGAAAGGGAATGATGGCTTTTGCTGCCTTCCAACCAAGAACCCTAATAACTTGGATGGGTGCCAGAACCTCTACTGCACCCTGGGAGGCCCTGCCAGTCTGGGGGCTCTCCTTCAAGACAAGGATGCACATCCTCCCAGCACAGCTTGGCCAGACCCCTGCCTTTCTGACTGGTTGGGGCAGATGGCATGTCGTTGAGCAAAATAATGATACGTTCAGAAAAGGACCCCTCTACAGGCTGTGTGCAAATTGGGTCATAAAAAGGGGCTTATAATAATCCAGGTCAGAAAGGACAGTGCCTGGGTGAGGCCCGAGGCAGAGGGAATAGAAAGAAGGAAATGGAGAAACCGAAGAGGTAAGAAGAAGGAAGAATGACAAGAACTGGTCACTGAATCCAGGAGGCGGGTCCAGAGTGCGCAGGGGCTCAGCACCGTGTGCTGGTAACTAAGGCACCCTCAAGACCCCCAGAATCTCCATTTCCATATCCTTCTCGAAACAAAAATGCTTTTCTTCAAGTATTAACAACTGGGATAAACTTCATTTTTCAGCATTCATTTTTTAGTGTTTCATTTAATTACCCGTACTGTTACCATATTGCTTTCTGCTACTTTTCCTTGCAGATGGATTAGTTGAACTTTGTTTCACAGCCAGAGAACAAACTGAGTTACTATTTATAATGCAGTTTCTATGGAAAGTGAATTATAAATTTCAAACAGCCTTGGGAATAGCATTTTGGAATACAAAGTTGTGGGCTTCTTTTATTACATTTTATTCCAAAAAGAGATATTTTCATAGTCAATGTGGAATTGACTCTCAGAAGAAGGGTAAAGTTGGGAAGCATATATTTCTGGGTTATTTCCATCAAAGTCAGAATTTAAAAGTATGATAATGATTGAAAAGTGGGCAGTGGGAAAAATTGAGATAGCAGGAGAAATCATCTGTACAGTAGTTTAGTACTGAAAGAAAAGACAATACGATATTTGCTTCATTTAAAATTTTTAAAAAATCAATTTCTCTCTGAAGAAAATGAACTACCAAAATAAGAAGATCAATCATTGTTGTAGAAAGGACCAATTCAATGAATAGATCTCTGAATTGGAGAATATGAATTAAGATTTCAAGCCATGCAAATATACCTTTTTTGGATTGAGTTGTGCATCCTAGTTTATATTGATTTAAAAGCAATCCACTTGGCTGCAGCAAAGGGATGGTTGCATATGTGGCCCTGTCTCCAAGGAGACGGAATGCGTCACTTGGGAGCTGATGTGCATGCTTCCCGGAGTGATGACACCAACCTGCTCCTGGGAATCTCCTGCCTAGAGAATCTTTTATGATCTAAGTTGCTATATTCGATTCAGCTCAACAAGTCTTTTTAAAGCTTTTTTCATACTCCAGCACCAACATAGACTCTGGGAGGAATAAGAAACACATGACCCTTTCCCTGCCATTTAGGAACCTGTAAGACAAACACGTAGGAATCAGAGTGCATAAAAGAATATGTTCTGTTGTAATATTGTGGGCACTTTTTCCTACAGCGACATTGTGAGTATGGGGGCAGATTGAGAGAGCACTCTGAACTGAAGTGGTAACCGAAGAGTTTAATGGCTTTGGACTAGAATGTCCTCACACTAGGAAGACAGGCAAGGATGTGCTGGGTGGGGAAGAAAGAACGATCAGAGCCTCGTGCTGAAAGTCTCAGACCTGGGAAGGTTTTGAAAGTTAATAGATTGGCTGGCGCTGTGGCTCACTTGGTTAATCCTCCCCCTGCGGCGCCAGCACCCCGGGTTCCAGTTCCGGTTGAGGCGCCGGATTCTGTCCTGGTTGCTCCTCTTCCAGCCCAGCTCTCTGCTATGGCCCGGGAAGGCAGTGGAGGATGGCCCAGGTGCTTGGGTCCCTGCATCTGCATGGGAGACCAGGATGAGGCACCTGGCTCCTGGCTTCAGATCGGCGCAGCACGCCAGCCGTAGAGGCCATGTGGGGTGGGGGGTGAACCAACAGAAGGAAGACCTTTCTCTCTCTCTCTCTCTCTCACTGTCTAACTCTGCCTGTCAAAAAAAGAAAAGAAAAGAAAAGAGAAGAAAGTTAATGGATCTAGGGGGCAGCGCTGTGGCTCAGTGGATTAACACCCTGGCCTGAAGCGTTGACATCCTATATGGGCACCAGTTCTGGTCCCAGCTACTCCACTTCCGGTCCAGCTCCCTGCTATGTCCTGGGAAAGCAGTAGAAGATGGCCCAAGTTCTTGGGCCCCTGCACCCACTTGGGAGACCCGGAAGAAGCTCCTGGCTCCTGGCTTCCGATTGGCGCAGCTCTGGCCATTGCAGCCAATTGGAAAGTGAACCAGCGGATGGAAGATCTCTCTCTCTCTCTGCCTCTCCTCTCTCTGTGTAACTCTGACTTTCAAATAAATAAATAAATCTTATTAAAAAAAGAAGAAAAAAGTTAGTGGATCTGGTTAATGATTTAGTAAGTGTTAGATACAGAATATGAACAACGAGACATTGTGGTTTTGAACACAAAACTGTAGAATAGGAGCAAAGCCAGGGAGTGGTGCAGGTGCTTCTCACTGGGCATCACTGGTCACGTTGACTGTGATACAGTGAGCTTAAGAGGAATGATTGTTCGCATGCCTCTAGCTCCTCAAAGTCCCAAACCTTGCATGGACAAAGCAAATGGCCTTAACCTGACAGTGTCAGCTGCAGTTAAATTCAAGAAATACTGAGTCCAGATAGTATAACTCTTAGAGAAGAAAGGCAGAAGCTGTGTGATCTCTGTCAGTTTGCAAGAGCCAGGACCTAGTTGGGCATCACACACGGGAGCTCAAAAGATAGGAAATACAGGCGAATCGAATTGACCATCTTTATGATCCTAAAATCATTCCCTTAAGTGAAAATGTACTTACCTCTGGGGAGGCTGAAAGTGAATGACTAGTCGCCTGGATACGGTCAAGAGACATTCCTCCGCTTGACGAATTCAATGGATTTTTCACTTTTAAGGCAGCTTGGCATTGTGTAGAAAAAGCCATAGTCTCACCTGCTTGCTGCCCAATTTGTGAGCACCCTCACTCTGCTTGCTGTTGGATAAAGCCGGAATGGTAGGAAACGGGCACCTGTATTTGTCTCTTTCATCCTGGTCTTTCACTTCTGTCATTACCCTTCATGGAAAGCACTTCATGCAAGAGTGAGGTGTGGCTGGAAGATCCAGGCCCACCCCAGCAGCCCTCAGCACTCCGTGTGCTCAGCTTCATCGCTCTCGTTGGCCACAGTGGTCTGCTCTCCCCAGGGTGCTGTGAGTACACAGCTAGATCATGGCAGACCAGCAGTTCATAGCCCTGCAGGGCTGAGGAGCTGACTCAGGAAGGGTGGAAAATGGATGTGGGGGGCAACCACAGAGCAGAAATATCCTCAGTAGAGCCACAGGTATAGGGGACTGGGGAGATCCATTGGGCCATTGATCACCTCTAGCTGTATAAACACCCCATGCAACACTCTGCCTAGTAGTGAGGATATCCTAGACTTGGAGTGGGTCCCAGAGAAAAGCAAGTGGTTGAAAGCAGTCCATTTGTGGCAAAACAGGTTAAGCTGCTACCTGTGATGCTGACATCCTATTGAGTGCTGGTTTGAGTCCCGGTTGCTCCACTTCTGATCCAATGCTCTTGGGAAAGCAGTGGAGGGTGTCCCAAGGACTTGGGCCCCTGTCACCCACATGGAAGACCCAGATGGAGTTCGAGGCTCCTATTTTCAGCCTGGCCCAACCCTGGTTGGTGTGGCCATTGAAGAGTGAGCCAGCAGATGGGAGATTTCTCTCTCGCTCTCTTTGTAATTCAATTTTTAATTAAATAAATCTTTTAAAAAAGAAGAAAGAAATGGTTGAAAGCAGCCCAAATCTTAGGAATCCTTTTTAATGAGAAAGGCATCTCTCACGTGAGTCTCAGATGCAGAAAGTCATCTGCAGTTCTGGATCAGAGCTCAGTTCTTAGCCCGTTGATGTACCCCATATGTTGGGTCACAGGCCTCCTCTTTGCAGGCAAAATCTAGATGTAAAGTCTGCTGAGGTCTTGCTGTGGAGTTGCTGCACTTCTCCCATACTGCATTTGTGTATCTCTGTTTTCAGCATTATGGTTTCCTTTCTTTTTTTTTTTTTTTTTAACAAATGGAAACTACAACTGCCACCCATCCCCTTGGCATCTTTGTTTTCTATGCACCAACATATGAAGCAAGTTAGTGTAGTATGTTCTTAAAATATTCATGTAGTGATCACAAATGTGTGTTTCCAACATGCTCTCCTGCAGAGCCCGCTGCCTTGGCAAGCAAGCATTACCTTCACATGCTTCTGCTCTCTCTACCAGGCCCGTCCTTAGCCAGGCTGATTTTGCTTTTGTTCATCTTCTCTATGAAACTGACTCACACAGAGCATTCTAAAGTTACTATTGTTTGAGAGGCAATATCAGAAAGAGCTCCCATCAACTGGTCCAATCCCCAAAAGCTTGCGATGGCTGGGATTGGGATTGGGATTGAGACTGAGCTGAAGCTGGGAGTTGAGAACTCGGTCCAGGTCTCCCACGTGGATGGCAGGAACTCAAATACTTGAGCCATCATTGCTTCCTCCCAGGGTCTGCAATAGCTGGTGTCAGGACTTTAACTGCCGTTTGTTAATTCAATCAATAAATTTGTATTGAACACCCTTTGCTAGCCATTGTCATAGGTGCTAAACTTAAAAGGATTTTTAAGAATTGGTCCTTTCTTTCAGGAACTTATAGCAGAGAAACAGGCAAATATTTTAATACTTGACGCAAAGTGTGATATATGCAAATGAAAACCATGCGGTGCGGTGGAAACTCAAAGGGGGAGTGTGGAGGATCGGGGAAGCTTTTGTTGAGGAGAGTGAGTGTTTTAGTACGAGCAGGAGCTCACGAGGAAGACTACAGTGAACAAAAGTGTTTCTTCCTGAAGAAAGCACGCACAGAGGCGGGGTGTTCGGAAACAGCGTGGTGCAGCAGTGAGCCTGTAAGCCACCCAGTGTGTCCAGGGCAGGAAGCAGGTGTGAGGCCAGGGGCCTGGACAGAATGGACCCATTACAAGGCTGTGTATCCCACATTAGGGAATTTGTGCTCAATTGTCCCATTAGCAGGGGTAGCAAGCCATTGCAAAGGGTGAAGAAAGGAAGCAACGGCATCATACTTCTGCTTTATGCAAGTGACTCTGATAGAAGCGGGAAAAATAAACTGAGAAGCATTGAGCCGGAAGCAAAGAAACCAGATAGATTCAGCTGCTGGTAGCCATGCTGACCGTGCCTGCGCTTGAGGATACACTCTAGGTTGCCCCGAGATCATTATGTTAAGTGAAATAAGTCAGCTATAGTAACACAGATACCACATATTCTCTCATATGTGGAAGTTAAAAGAAATAGTTGATCTGGACTTGGGACAGTGATTACTAGAGGCTGGAGAAGGTGGAGGTGGGGAGATAGAGGTTGGATAACAAGCACAAAAGCAGCAGGACTTACCAAGTTCTGTGTTCTGCAGCACAGTGGGGTGACTGTAGTTCACAATAATGGATCACACACTGTATTAAACAACTGGAAGAGGAGAGCCAATAGTCTGTAGCTTCAAGAAGAAGATAAGGAAATGGAAAGGCTAGTCCCTAGCTTGATTGGCTATATATGTGTTGAAATATTGCACTGTACAGTATTACATATGATAAAAATTTAAATCATAGGATTTTTAAAAATTTCTAGTAGTCCAGATGAGGTCTGTGAAAATCTAAGCTATGGTGGCAATATCAGTGATTTAAAAGAAAGGATAGACAAAAGAGATGGGTGATGAGAATTGGCAGAATATAGTTCCTGGGAGTAGGAGAGTAGGAGAGAATCTCTCTCTCTCTCTCTCTCTCTCTCTCTCTCTCTCGTGTGTGTGTGTGTAGGTGTTTTCTAGGATTGTGACTTAGACATCTAGGTAGATGGTGAGATGATGGCACCTTTAAGACTATGAGTAAGCCGGCGCCGTGGCTCAATAGGCTAATCCTCCACCTTGCGGCGCCGGCACACCGGGTTCTAGTCCCGGTTGGGGCGCCGGATTCTGTCCCGGTTGCCCCTCTTCCAGGCCAGCTCTCTGCTATGGCCAGGGAGTGCAGTGGAGGATGGCCCAGGTGCTTGGGCCCTGCACCCCATGGGAGACCAGGAAAAGCACCTGGCTCCTGGCTCCTGCCAGGATCAGCGCGGTGCGCCGGCTGCAGCGGCGGCCATTGGAGGGTGAACCAGCGGCAAAGGAAGACCTTTCTCTCTCTGTCTCTCTCTCTCACTGTCCACTCTGCCTGTCAAAAAAAAAAAAAAAAAAAAAAAAAAAGACTATGAGTGAACTCTTAGCTTGGAGCCATTTTCTTAGAACCTACACATCATGAGAACCAAGCAGAGGAAGAACTGAATGCGCAGACTGAAGAGTGACAGAAGAAAGGCGAGGAAGAAATCTAAGTAAACCGCCACCTGGCGTACCACGGTGGCCACAGGAACATCAGCAAGGCGTGACAGAGGCCAGGGCTGCCCTCAAGAACTGTTCTGTCCATGGCTCTAGGATACTGGACCTCCAGAACCGCTGTGACAGACCCTTCATGCCCAGAACTAGAGGAGTCCCTCCAGGTCCTTTGCTCTGGGCCTGTGAGAGTCAGGACTATTTCTGTTCTTAGCTGCAGCTGAAGGTAACTCACAAACAATAAATCATCTCTTCTGTTGCCTTGGCTGAAGAATCAAAGTAAATAAGAATATGAATGAAAGAACAAGTTTGCATGGAAAGATACTGAGTTGAGTATCCTTAGAGGCAGGCTTTTGGAGGGAAATTTAAAGTGGACAGTTCTACGTGTGACTATGGTGCTAACAAGAAAGTCACTACATTAGGGAGTGTGGCTTCTGTGTGCAGGTGGCAGTGAGGGTAATGAAAGAGGAAGCTCACGGGGCAGGTGGAAGGGGCACAAGACTGCTGATCAGACCTGGGTTTGAGCTCTGGCTCTGTCACATGCTTGCTGACTGACCCTGGAAGAGTGGTTCACCCACACTGAGCTGTACTTTCCTCATTTGGTAAATGCAAATAAAAGGATCTACTGAAGACATTGGTTATCATCCAACAGATATCGTTTGAGTTCCTACTATATGCGTGGACTTGAGTATGCAAATATGGGCAAAACAGACACAGTCCATGCTCTGAATTTAATTTCAGCCTTTTGTTCTGGGACTGAGAGGTGGCCAGACAATAAACATATAATCACACAAATAATTACTATTTGGAGAGAGACTGAGAAAAATTGTATAAGACAACAAATGTGGGACTCCTGGCCCCATTGCATAGCACACAGTAGGTCTTCAGACGGCTCCAGCAGGAGGAGAAACACCTGCTATAACTGCTCATGGAAGGGTGCAGATAGATTCCAGTTCCCTCAGGGTTGAGAAGCGAATAAGAGTGGAGGAACTGGCATTAATGAACCAAGATTGTTATATTAAAAATGCGACTACAATGAGGAATAGTGATTTTTGAGAACTATATAGAGAAGCCTTGTAGTTGAGGAAAGGGGCTTTCTGGATGCCGGGCTTGACTATGCTGGCATGTTGAGGGGCAGGCGCTGATGGAGAGGATGAAGTTAGAGTACAGAGGGAGAGCAGTCTCTCAGGAGATGGGCAGATGCAAAGAAAACACATGTCTTCTGAGCTGGCAAAAGAAGTATGGTGAGACAGTGCAACACAGAATGCTGAGAGTGGCACGTGGTGGGTACTTAGCAAGCTGTGCTGAGGTTGGTTGTGAGCATGGGTACCACACATAGGCACCTATGTGTACATGCAGGAGAGGACTTTAAAACAGAAACCATGCATGGATTTATCTTTTAATTCCATTTTCCCGTGACCTTCCCCCTCCTAATTAATGTATGTATCTACTGGTACACAGAGTTAAACATTCTAATTGGGACTGAAGAGAAGTTGAAGTTCATGCTTGGTTGCCTCACATTCCTTATAAAGAAGCTGAAACACCCTCTTAGAGATATGGGGCAGAGTTGTAGGGCCATGAGGATAAAAGTGATGGTTTAAACAGGAATGAAAGGATGTTGACATAGAAGAGGATTACTGGGCCCAGCGCTGTGGCATAGCAGGTAGAGCCGCGGCCTGTAGTGCCAGCATCCCATATGGGCACCGGTTCTAGTCCTGGCTGCTCCTTTCCTGATCCAGCTCTCTGCTATGGCATGGAAAAGCAGTAGAATATGGCCCAAGTCCTTGGGGCCCTGCACCTGCATGGGAGACCCAGAAAAGACTCCTGGATTCAGATCCGGCGCAGCTCCAGCCATTGAGGCTAATTGGGGAGTGAACCAGCAGATGGAAGACCTCTTTCTCTCTCTCTCTGCCTCTCCTCTCTCTGTGTTAACTCTGACTTTCAAGTAAAATAAATAAATCTTAAAAAAAAGAAATGTAAACAACAAAAAAGGAGGATTACTGAGTGACACTCAGGATTCACTGAGCTTAGAGATCACATGTTATAGACATAGCCCTTGTCTTGGATTGTTTATGCCCTTGAGGTTGGCCGTGCAGCTGTGGTGTAGGAAAAAGCAGGTGACAGAAGGAGGTTAGCAGGAAAGGTAATGAAATGTTGGACTTCAAGGTTTGGCTGCATAAAAAAATGAGTGGAGCCAAAGGGAACCCCGAGTGGGTGACACTAAATGTCTCCATAACATCCGACCCAAGTATGGGGACCCTGAGAGAGTAGCGGAACCAGAAGAATAGAAATCAGTCATCAGAGAGCCTTGTATTGGAATTTCGATTTTCAAAGGAAGCAGTGTTACGGAGTGTCCCAGGTAAGGTGTTTCTGAGATGGTATGGAAATTGTGGACATAGAGAGTCAAGCAGCTTAGAGGGTGGTCCTGCACGCTTCCCCCACAGCAATGAACTGAAATCTCTTTATCCATGCACAGTGATCCTTAGTTGCCCAAATCCTTGTCTGCATTTGCAAACCCGTGACTTAGCATTCTTTGCTGTTGACCACCTCCTTCCTTGGGGCCCTACCTCTTCGGCCATCTGGTGCATGGACCCTTTTGTTTCTCCTTCTTCCTTTCCCATCCATCTTCTGTCTCCTCTTTTGAGTTCCCACTTGCAGAGGGAGACATTCCCTTAAGACTTCCTGGAGCTGCCCCGACTTTTACTGTCAGAGTCTCCCCACCCGCCACCACCACAAAGACTGGTAGAGGGCGAGAGGAGGCCAGAAGATTGGTTATAGAACGGCATCTGAAATTCAAGGAAGTCACACATGGGCCTGAATTAGAGAGGTGGCAGTGGGGGAAAAGGGGAGACATGGAGGTAGAAGCTATTTCAGTTTGTCGTAGAAGTCAACAGGATTTGACCCTGGGAGAAGCATGTATGTGGGGGGAGATGGAAACAGAAGGACAGAAGATGATGGAAATGCTGAGGCCTGCTGAGAGGAAGGCATAGCCAGAAAGAGACAACACGAGAGGACAGAGCTTGGAGGGAGAAGGGAGCCAGTGGGTACTGGGTGGGGCACATTAAGTTTAGGGAGCCAGCTGCCCATTCAGATGAGGGATGTTGAATATGGCACTCTGAAGACAGAGAGGTGAGCACTAGAAATACGGATATGAGAACTAATCACTTAACTAAGTGAGAGGTGTGGGTGGCACACTATAGGAGAATGCCGTAGGCTCTGAGAGCAGGCAGGCAGGAGGAGAGGAGAGGTAGACCAGCTAGAGAACCTCAGAGACACCCGTGGGAAAGGGGCAGCAGGAAATGGCTGCTCGTGATGTAGTGGATGGGGGGAAGGTGACTACAGCAACAGGAAAGAGAGCAGTCACCGGGGGTGTAGGGAAGACTGTTTAGGAAAGTGAGACTGGAATGGTTGTGGCTCAGTGGGAGGAGACAAGGGGGAAGAACACATGCAAGCAAGGAGCTGCTCGTTGGATTGAGCAGGAATCAGGGAAGGACGGAGCCCTGGGTGCCTGTTCCTCTGGGAGGTAGAGAAGGAGCAATGGGGGACAGAGGGTAATGTTGAGGTGGACAGACAGCAGGCTGGTGGTCTCGGCGTTAGAGGAGAAACAGTCGTCTCCAGGTGGAAGGCTTGGAGTAGACATTGCAGGATGGGGAAGGCCATCTGATAGACCTGGAGGGGATGGGCTGGGAAGAAACGAGATGCTCATGTGCCCTGGTATTCCCAGGACTCTCAGGATGTGTGCCTGTTACTCTGGCGTAACTATTCTAATTGTACTCCTGGTCACTCTTCATTGAGTCAGACTGGAATATGTATTGCAAAGTCACCCCGGAGAGAAGTGATAATGACTTAAAGACGAAAGATGATTCCCTAATCAGCAGGGGGAAAAAAGCAAAAACAAAAACAAAACACACAGAACCAGACCCACGTGCGTATTTAACTTAAGAACCCGAGGCACGCAGCACTTCCGTTTGCACTATTAGGTCCTATAGGAGAACGCTTGGCTCAAGGCTGTAGCACCCAGAGCATGTGACGTGTAGTTAATGAAAATGTGACTGCTGACCAGATGCCCACACCTAGCTGAACCCACTGCAGGTTTCTTTTCCCATCAAGCGGACCAGATCAAGGACGTTTGGTGCTGTTGTTCACACTGCTTCTGTTTGGAGCAGTTGCCAGTGCGTTCTTCTGCCCTTTCTCTCCCTGCCTTCTTGATCCGTGTCAGTCTTACGAGTCCCACAGCAGTGTTTTATTGTTAGGAACCAATTATTTTTTAATCACCTTCCAAATCATCAGTTCTTGATATTTTTTATCTCAGGCTCCTTTATACTCCAAAAACTTGGTGAGAATCCCAGTGATCTTTCAGTTGTGGCGGCTCTTTGAATTGATACTTGCAGAAAATAAAAATGAAAATATTAAATTAAACTTACTGACATTTAAAATAGCACTAATACATCATTGTATGTTGTCACAAATGATATCTTTCATAAAATAACTCAGTTTTACAAAACCAATACAGAAAAGAAGCAATTTTTTTTCATTTTTGCAAATCTATTTAATATTTGCCTTAATGAAGACAGTGGGATTCTCATATGTGCTTCCACATTCAGCCTATTCTGTTCTTGTTGAAATGTATCCAGAAAATCTAGTGTCAGCCAGGCATGTAGGGAGGAATATTTGAATAGACTGTAAAAATAATTGTGGATATTCTATACCTAAACTTGACAAGTGACAGTTTCTTAAAAGTTAGGTGCAATATGGAACTGAGATATTATCGGTTAACTTTTCGTACTCAGTTACATCAGAATCGTTGGTTTGTCCTACGGTTTTACAGGTGGGGGACATTTTTTCTTCCAAAGGCCATATGGACATTTATAACATCACTTACAGGCCATACAAAATTATCAACTTAAAAATTAGCCTGTTATAGATTTATTGAATTTCGAGTCCTGCCTGCAGTTGCTTTAGCAGGGCCAGACCAAATGATTTAGCAGGACTTAGTGGCCTGCGAGCTGTGTGTTCCCCACCCCGGGGGTTAACATGTATGATTTTTGACACCATCTCTTGGCTGTTTAGAGGACATTGGTTCACTAAATAATGCAAACAATGTTGACAGTAATATATACATAATATTTTAAAATTCAATGTTGGTATCACTGACATTTCATCAGAAAAGTCTGTAGATATTGGAAAGTTGTTAAGCTCAGGTTGGTAGATAAGCTCAAGTTTTTCAAAATTACAGTTTTCACTTAAAACCTTGAATTTTATTATTAGCCACAAATACCACCAAGTTGTTTCTTTGAAATGACATGTCTCACTTTATTTAGTGTTCAGATAATATCTAGCCAAGTCAGAATAACCCTCATTGGACCATCAGTAGTTATTTCAAGTGAAGAAGGTGAACCGTGGAGAGCATGGCGAGTTGGGCTCAGAACTGAGTTGCACCATCTGTCCACTGCAGAACCCTGATTCTGCCCTGCTCTTTGTCGCACACACTGTTGAGTTGTGCCTGCCTTCTTGTGATGCCCCCCTTGTTTTGTCTTTAATGAGACAGTCAGACACGTTCTACATTATCTTGGCTGCACTTTGAAACTCTCTCACCTACCTTGTGGCTTTGCTAGTCACGTAGGACGCACTCCCAGGACCACAACTCAGACTTCTTATTCCTCTCAGAACGCAGTGCATCTTCCTCACATGTACATGGACACACAGTACACGGCTATCAGGTGAACACTGGATGAATGAAACGGAGGAGAGACTCTCCTATTCGTTGGGTTAGGTCTGGCCTTTTAGGGCATATCTTTGCAAAATGGCATGATTAAGATAAGCACCATCACCCAAAACAGCTCACATCTTACTGGCTGTGTCTGTCTCAAGCAATGAGTTTGTTTTGTAGGATGTCTCCTCACTAATGAATAATAATACAGTGATTCTAACGATAGTTATTTCCAGAGACCAGTGCTTCCCAATTGAAAACCAAAACTCAGCATGTCCTTCGTTGCAAGATGGGGTTTTCTAGCTGAAGCGTGGACTCCTATTGAGTAGAGTGATTTATCTGCTCTTGCTAAATTACATAGAGACGCCTGTGGGAGCTTCCCAAGATGAAGGCTGTAATAAAATCAATGACTGCTGTAGCTTATTTGTGAACTGTAACAAGATAATTTTTTAAAACTCGCATTGGTATATGCCTCAAACTGGGTGGTCAAGAATATTGCAGTTTACCAGTTATGATCTGTGTTTCACACTTTAAAATGCAAGATCGTTTTTAAATTATAAACTGATACATTTTAATAATTCACTTTCGAGTGTAGACGGGTATTAGAAATGAAATGATACTTGCTCATTGAGAAATCTGCAGTTGCGGTCGTGTGCACAGCAGCAGGTAGGTCTCCATTTTCAGTTCAGTAGGGTTACCCCCAGCAGGGTTACCCCGAGAAGCCACCACTCATCTGCATGAAATCGACAAGCTGCTGGCAAGAAAACAGCAAAGGCAGTCTGCGGTGTGGCCTTGTCACTTAGGAGCTGAACAGTCCTTTCAGACTCTCAGACTGTTTCTGTATACACAAGGGTACTTCAAAATCTCATGGAAAATGGAACTAAAAGATAAATATGTGGTGCAAAAAATTAAAACCCATACATCATTTTTTTTTGTCACATGCATTTCCCTGTACTTGTTGAAGCCCCTTGTGTGACCATATAGAGTTACTTCTAAATGCATCTTAAATGAGAAAACCCAGTTGAAACTGGTAGTAATCTGATTTTTAGCATTGTTTAAATGCCCCCTGGCAACAGTCAGGCCTGTTATTCAAGACTGTACCTAGCCCTCTCCTTCCCACTATACCTGCTCCTGCCGTGCAGGGGCTGGAGAGCCTGTGGCCAGCGTGAAGGCTTTGGTTTACAGCTGCTGTTATTCCTATCGGTCCCTGAGGTCACTCACCGGGGCAAACCCTGCTGAGCTCCCCAGGGCAGCCTTTGAACACCAAGCTGAGGAACGCAGCCTTAGACAATCTGTCACCACATTGGAGCTGACAGTATGAATGCGGTCATGGAGCTAAATGGTGTTTCAGAGAATGAGGCTGTACCTCCTCTTTAGTTCTGCTTCGTTCCAGGTTACCAACTGCCCCAGTTTCCATGGGACTGTTCCAATTGCAAGACATAAAGTCCAAGGGCCCCTTTTGTGTTATCCAATTTTCCTGGCACTGGTACAAAATCCCAAATCTTGCCCAGGGGGGATGTGAACTTGAAACTGAAGAGTTTTGCAGAAATTATGAAGGACTGAGACATAACTGGTATAATTGGTCTTAAAGAAGAGAAACTCCACAGCCTTTCAACTCCTCAATTCACTTTACTTTCTACCAACAGCAACCAACACAAAGCCTCAAAGCTACTTGGCGCTGAACACTTTTTCGTCGGAAACTGCTTGTGTGACTGTGCCAGTGGTTGCCCTAGGTGTCCATCATGAGCACTTAAAATGATTACTTTTGCAGTTGCAGATGGCTGTACCCACTCCAAACAAAGAGGGTCACCGAGGGTTCTGCTTATAGAGTGTGGTTTCTGGGAGGAATTCACTACAGATTGTAAGTGAAGCCCGAGCACACTGGACTCTGCTGACCCAGGGAATTTTTACAAGGTTAAATCAGCCGTAAATTCTGTCTGGGCCTTGTCTACTCCCTGATAGTTCCTCCAGGGCTTTTGTGAGAGTTTGGATTAAGCTCTGTCTTCTTACCCATTGAGATGTGCACCTCCCCATTCCTATGGCTGTCTCTAGGTGAGGCCCCGTGGCGGGAATGCATCCACAGGGCCCTGAGCAGGCGTGCTCTTCCTGCTCTGTCATCTGAGGGAAGAGAACTGCAGGACAAGAACCCTGGTTTACCCTTGATCGTGGGATACACAGTCTGTTTTAGGAAAAAAGTGAAAATCTGCACTACCAGTGAGGAAAGGGGAGAAGGGATCCAAATAGCCCGCAAAGAGATGATTGCTTTCATCTTATAAAATGAAAATTCTATACATGAAATTTCCTTGTCAATTGTAAGAAAGCATCTATTTCAATTTTTGAAAGATTTCTTGATTCAAAGTGTTTCATTGCATCCTCTTGCACCTGCATTGCATTCTTATGTATTTGTTTTTGAGTAAGACAGACAGTTGTTATTTGCTGATTCACTCCCCTAACGTCTGCAACAGCCATGGCTGGGCCAGGCAGAAGCTGGGAGTCAGGAACTCAATCCAAGTCTTCTGTGTGGGTGGCAGGCACTCAACTAAGTGAGCCATCACCAGCCTCCTCCCAGGGTGCAGATAAACAGGAAGCTGGAATCAGGAGTGGAGCCAGGAATCAAACCCCGGCATTCCAATGTGGGACACAGGTCTCAGTTGCTGGGCCGAATACCTCTCACCACTCGGCATTTTTGAGTTGGTGGATGTCATATCTTGCAGTTGGAATCCCTTTTTCCTTGTTATTTCTAAATCTTGTGTTAGTCAAGAAGGGCCAGGGTTTCATAAGGGGCTACTAGTATATGTGTTCTTCCTGCTAATTGTGTAGTTGCTGAGTTACCAAAAATATCTGGGCTCCCTGATCTTGATTCAGTTATCACCTTTGGACAGCTTATTCCTGAAGACTGATCGATCTTGTTATCAAATTAAACCTTTAAAAAAAAAATTTGAGTGCATTCATCAGGGGTAAGCATTCATCAGACCCCTCTGCCTATTGAGTGTGGTCAGTGCATTATGCTGGTCAGAAAGGTCACCGCGTTTGCTGTGAGCAGGGGGAGGCAGTTAAGGAAATTCTGTGCAGTTGGCTCCCCTGCCCTGCTCTGGCCTTGGCCATCATTCAGCAGAAACTGGAATGTTTAGATTTGGGGTGGTTTGCAGCAGAAGGGAAACTGGAGAAGCAAGCCGGGCCTGGGCTTGGGCTTCCCGCAGGAGACTGGGTTTCTACGGAGCCTTGGGTGCCAGGGAGCAGCTGGTCATATTTGTCCATCCCCTGGACTGATCTTTGCCTGAAAGCTTGGCTTGGCTGGATTCCTGCAAACAACGTGAGATCTTGCCCGGATGCCAGGTGAACTGCTGTTCGAGATATTTTCAGAACACAAGGGTGTCAGGCTAGGAAGTCAGGATCATTTAAGTAAAACAAACAAACAAGCCATTATGGGGTTTTATTTCTGTCCGATCTGTAATTTTGAGTTGCAGTTGCGCTGGAGGAGGAGCAGCCGGGATGGTTATGGTGTGTTATAAGGCAATTGCTACAGGAACAAGTCTAGAGTCCTCCTATAATTTAGCCTTTGCAAACAGAGCTAAAAATACCAAAACATGATATTATAGCAACCCTTTTGTCTGCTTGGTTTGCAGTCAGCCAAAGCATATCCCATATCTTGTCATTTATTTGTCCAAAAACAAAACAACAACAACAACACAAAAAAAAAAAAAAAAAAAAAAAAAAACAGCTCAGGCGTGGGCTACGTGCCGCAGCCCTCGCTGGCTGCTCACGTAGCGGCAGGAGACCAGGGCGCCTGCTGTTATCTCAGAGCTGGTTTCACAGTGCCCACTCCTGGCCTAGTAACCACTCCCGGGCATGGGAATGGAAGAATCCATTTCTCGTTTCTAAATTATATGGAAAGCGAGCCCACGATGGCATTCTCCTTGAACAAATCACAGTCAGAACCATTGTTTTAATGGCTTTTTGACCTAAATATGAAGTGTTGTGTAGGGATAGCTGTGATGTGAGGGGGGAGAGAAAAATTGAGCATGGGACCGTCCGAGTGTTTGTCTCCAGCAGGCATGTTACTGAGACTGCCGGGTTTTTTCTTCCTTTGTTGTTACAGTCAGTGTGTGTTCTCGGCAGGCAGTGCACAAGGTGGCAGCAACGGACGCACTATCTCATTAATGATTCAACACGCCACCCTAGCGGCCACCCGAGCACATGGCTCACATGCAGATTTGGAGTGGACATTTCAGTTCCTTGTCTGTTGTTCGGGCTTCATCTGCGAATCACCTGGGGGCCTTAACAGTGGCTAGCACCCTTTCCATCTTCACAGTGCATTCCTGGGTCAGGCAGAGGGACCGGGCTTTTGTATTTTTCAGTCTCTTTGTGTGATTCTGTTGTGCAGGTGGAGGTAGGGGGGGACCACAGCTTAAGGACAAATGAGTGCTGGGAGACTCGGAGGCAGCCTCCTCCTGGATCCTCAAGCCCCTGCCCACTTTCTCCTGCGGGACAGCAGCTGTCTGCTGACCGCCCAAAAGAGGGGCGAAGAAGACCCTTGGGGATAGGCGTCGGGGATGTAATTTTCTTAGGCTGTGGCGTATCTTTTTCTGTCTGTAAAATAAATACCACAAGTGTGCTGGCAGTCTGAAATGTACCATGCATGCTGCTATTACGCATCGGTCCTGGCTCAGCAGCCCAGGCAGCCAGACCGATGTCACCCTCCTGGCTTTTGTCAGGGTTGGAACCTCTTCCTCCCCACACAAGATGAAGATGTCACAGCCTTGACCTCTGTGGGTGTCACTCTCACACTTGTCCCCAGGGCCCAAGTTCACTGCTGGGTCTGAGGTCCAGAGGTTCTTCTCTTGGAAACTGTCCAGGACATTATGGAAAGTAGCTAAGATCCAGACTGCAGCTGTGGTTCTCTGAAAGGAAGGAAGACGTTCTGTCCTGTCCCAGGGAAGCCAGGAGGCCAGGGAGGGAAGGCCACATTTTGAGCATTCTGCTGGCTGGGGACCATAGAGTGGGTAAGAAGTGAGCAGCGGGTGGGGGACATCCAGCCTGCAGGCCACATGAGGCCCCCAAAGTCATTTGATCTCGGCCTGCCAAGGCAACCACAGGCTGAACTCAAAATTCAACAAATTTATATATAGCAGGCCAATTTTTAAGTTGATAATTTTGTATGGCCTGCAAATTATGTTCTAAATATCCAAATGGCCCTTGGCAGAAGAAGGCTTCCCCATCCCTGATTGAAGTTAAGGAAGAGTCTGGCTGAGGTCTGGCTGGGATTGCAGGAGGAGAGTATCAAGGTTCAGCTACCCTGGCATCGAGGCCTGTGAATGTGCCAGGCACTGTGGGGCACGCAGGGCTGAGCAAAAGAAAGCTAGTTGCAGCCACCCGCCTGTGTGTGCAAGCAAGGAAGACAGGTAGTGGTCAAAACCGATGGCATGGGGGTTCAAGAGGGAAGTGCAGGGCATTGTGGGAGGAAATGGTACCAGGAACCTCCCATGGGTGTGTTCCCCATAGCCACCAAGTAGGGGCACTGAATAGCTGCATGCAGGGGGCCAACAGCTCTGATCATGGGACATGCTAGCCCTTAGTATGAAGGTAAGCTGAGTGGATGTGGTCTCAAGATTGAGTGAAGGTCTGCTCGTTCTCCACGTAGACCAGATACCTCTAGTATGTCTGCTTGCTTGCTTGCTTGCTTGCTTTCTTTCAGATTTATTTAATTGAAAGACAGAGTTACAGAGAGAGGTAGAGACAGAGAGAGAGGTCTTCCATCCACTGGTTCACTCCCCCAGATGGCTGCAACGGCCAGAGCTACACCAATCTGAAGCCAGGAGCCAGGAGCTTCTTCCAGGTCTCCCACATGGGTGCAGGGGCCCAAGGACTTGGACCATCTTCCACTGCTTTCCCAGGCCATAGCAGAGAGCTGGATCGGAAGTAGAACAGCCAAGAGTTGAACTGGTGCCCATATGAGACGCCAGTGCTTCAGAACAGGGCTTTAACCCGCTGCGCCACAGCGCCGGCCCCTGGTATGTCTGCTTTCAGTCTGAACTCAGCACTGCACTGTGATCTCAGGGTGGAGAAGGGGATTGAATAGTAAGGAAAAACAAACCAGCTGACTGCTTGCTCCCATGGCACTCACATCCATTCAGTTCTCCACTTCTGATCCCAGATCAGTGAGATTTTTCTCCTCTGCACAAAGCAGTTCTCAGCAGACACTAATAAGGTGCCCTATAATTTAATCCATTTCTGACACTATCTTTGGAGCTAGGTTGTGGAGGCTGGGTCCCACAAGACTCCCCTCTCTTCGGATGCTAGTTGCAAGTGCCAGGTTGTGCCCTGCGCTGCTGACCCCTTGAAAGGGGGATTCCCAGAGCCCCCTTCTTGTGCTTCCTGATTTGCTAGCAGAGCTCACAGAACTCCAGGAAACACTTGACTTATATTTGACCCATTCGTTATACAGGGTGTTACAAAGGATGCAGAGTGAACAGCCACGTGCACAGGTAATAGGGCAAGAGGTATGGCCAGAGGGCGGGGCTACCGTCCGCCCTGTACCACCACGTGTCCGACAGCCCGGAAGCTCCCCAAATCCTGTAGTTCAGGAACTGTTCCGGAGACATCATCCCATGGGGATGATTGGTCGTAAACTCAATCTCCAGCTTCTCTCCCCTCCCCAGAGGGTGAGAAGGGGTGGGGCTGAATGTTCCATGCTTCTAATCATGGTTTGGTCTTGCTGGTAACTAACTCCCATCCAGGAGCTCACAGAGTCACCTCCGCAGAACACAAGATGCACCTGTCACGCAAGAAAGTCCAAGGAATTTAGGAGCTCTGTGTCAGGAGCTGGGGTCAGAGATGAAATATTCCAACAAAAGGTGGGCCTGGTACTCCCATTGCTCAGAAGATTACAGATGTTTGAGGAGCTCGGGGCCGGGAACTGAGTGCAGAAAGCAACCATGTTTTTCTTATTACCGTGTCACAATATCACAGGGACTCACTGCTTATTCGTTGGCTACAAAGGCCTGGTGTGGGCAGCAGAAGTGTCCCTGAGGGGAGGCCTGAAGATGGGCAGAGTCGGGTGTGAGAACCTGCACCTCCATGGGCTCCACCTGCCATCCCCTGGGACCTGCCACAAGACAGAGTGACTTAGACACGAAAGGAGACATAAGCAAAAGCGACCTCAGTCTACTTAGATGGCTTTGGGTAAGGCCCAGTACTTTCAGATGCACCTTCAGAAAGGTCATTTCTAAGGTCACCTTTAGACCTCAGATACTCATTCTCAGCTGTGGTCTCTGAGATAGTGAAGACTCATTGACTCTTTTTTTTTTTAAGATTTATTTATTTATTTGAAAGGCAGGGATGTGTGTGTGTGTGTGTCTCTTCCATCCACTGGTTCGCTCCCCACATGGCCGCAATGGCCAGAGCTGTGCCAATCTGAAGCCAGGAGCCAGGAGCTTCCTCCAGGCCTGCCACATGAGTACAGGGACCCAAGGACTTGGGCCATCTTCCACTGCCCTCCCAGGCTGTAGCAGAGAGCTGGATCGGAAGCAAAGCAGCCAGGAGTCCGGGATGCCGGCACTTCAGGCAGCGGCTTTACACACTATGCCTCAGTGTGGGCCCCCATGACTCTATCTTGATTCAGCCACTGATCCCCCAGTGGTGCAGACTGGGAAGGACTAGAATCACTGCTTTTCAGGCTGTGTACAGTCACCCCTCAGCCTCCATGGGTTCCAGAACTGCCCAGTGAATATCAAATCCACAGATGATCAAGTCCCCTACATAAAATGGAGTAGTATTTGCATATAACTTACACACACCCTCTCATATACTTTAAATTATCTTCTAATTACTTACAATAACCGCTAGAATTACTTACAATACCTAATGTGAATGCTATATAAATAGTTGTTATGCTGTATTGTTTTGGGAGTAATGACAAGACGGTATCTGTGAATGTTAAGTAGAGATGCAATTTTTTTCTCCTGTTTTGGTTGGTTGAAGCCAGGCATGCAGAACCGGCGTCTACAGAGGGCATGTTGTAATGCCCTGCAGTTAATTTACAAACCAGCTAGCGGACAATGAAGTTTAAACCTCTGAGACATCTGGTTGGATCTGGGTTCTGGACCATTGTTGATGGGGAGCATTTTCCCACATCCTTGGGGACCCATCATCCAGCACAGAGAAGGCTCTCCTTCCTCCCCAGCTGTCTGGAGTCCTCGGTGCTAGCTCAGCCCTAGGGGGGAGAGGACCACCATTAGCTGGACTGGCTTCTTGCCGGCTCCCCTGCTTCTGTTGCTCTGAAGTAGCACAATTGAGGATTTCTGTTCCTTGCCTTTTCCCATTCTCCGCCTTCTCCCTGGGAGAGGTGATAATGATCAGAAAATGGCAAAAGGCAGCAGCAGGAGGGAGGAGGAGGAGCTCAGAGCCTGGACAACAGCCACAGCCCTAGCCTGAAGCCTGGGGCTAGATGGGAGGGGCAAAATGTGAAAGGAATCTGCGATGAAGGACCCTGAAGGTCAAGGCAAACACAGCATAGGAGGAAGAGTGCCCTGGTGGGCCCTGCTCGTGCTGCTGTGCAGTAGCAGATCGAGTGGAACAGCTGTGTGACCTTGGGTGGCTCATCTGGACATTCTCTGGCCTCTACTTCCTCACCTGTAAAACAGGTGCATTTTTACTTTAAGCACAGATTTTTTTTTTTTTTAAGATTGATGGGATGTGTATATAATGAAGTGTGGTAAATATGAGGAATAATCAAATCCTGGTGGAGGTTGTTTTATGCCTGTACCTTGATAAATGATGATACCAGTTTATGACTCATCAGATAATGAGGCAGCTGCTTAGATCCTCAGGTTCGTGATGGATGACTTTGCATGGAAGGAAATTGGAGCTCTGTCCTGGTCCCATACATGGGGACTTGGGCAGGTTCATAGAAAAATGGAGTTAAAAGATAAGTTTGTTTTAATGCAAAAAAATTAAAATCCATACATATTTTTATCACAATATGCTTTTCCATGAACTTTTTGAAGACCCCTCATACAGTCGTCATTGGAACAAAAAAAAATCAGCTCCATTCTACTTACTATATACCAGCTTCACAATGCATGATTCCCTGAATAGCCAAGCACAATGAAATGCCAAGTATAATCATTTTAAGAACTTCTTCATAATTCACACATCCAGCTAGGTTAGATCAGGTTTCATATTTAAAAATGACCTTTTATAGAGAATTCACTCTTTGACTACTTCATTCCGTCCAAAAAAATTTGATTTCTGACTGTTTGGAATTTGATGAAACAGTCTTGACTTTTCTTGCTGGACAAGTTGATGAACACCTAGGACGTGCCGCCACGTGGCACTGACTGCTGCCGGTGCAGCCTTGGTCTTCCGTCATCGGAGGCACTGTCAAGGAGCACAGACCTGTGGCTGTAAGGAATCCCGAACCCTGAAGCTACGCTGTTACTCACTGGCCTTGGATGTGCTCACTTCTGGAAGAGGCTCAAGTGCTCTTTCTATGTGTGTATCTTTACTAAGCATCATCGCTTCCATTCTTGGGAAGAATCCCATGTTTCCAGATGGTTTACAAAGCTGACTTACGGAGCCCCACAAGCTGGGATGCTTTGAGGGGAACCACCTTCCAGAGTCTGCTGCCCTGAAGCCCCCTGGCATGGTGTTCACACGGGGGCTGCAGCCACATCGCCACAGCCTTCCTGTGAGGGGTAGGTGCCACTTCTCCAGGGGGACAGGTCGCCCCTGTTTCAGAGCAGCAAAATATATATATTTTTTATTTTTAAAATATTCACTAAGGCAGACATTTTGGCTTAACAGTTAAGTTACCACATGGGACTCCCATAACCCACGTCAAAGTGACTGGTTCAAGTCCTGGCTCCTCCGCTTCTGATCCAGCTTCCTGCTAATGTGCACCCTGGGAGGCAGCAGGTGATAGCTCAAGTACTTGGGTCCTTATCACTCATGTGGGAGACCTGGATGGATTTCTCGGCTCCTGGCTTCAGCCTGGCCCAGCTGGGCATTAGAAGCGTGAAGGTCTCTCTGTCTTTCAAATAAAATGAAAATAAACAACAACAACAACAAAATTTTTTTTAATTTTACAAAACCCTTACGTGGCACTCAGAAATTGCCTACTAGTTTCATTGCTGAACTCTGCAGCTGGAGCAGGCCCTAGGGCAAGTAGGTGGGGAGCTCCTTGAGGGGAGAGGTAAGGTCCATTTACAGTCTGGAGGTGGAGTTTTGTGCATTCTCTCTCGTGGCTGACTCACACAACTCGAGCTCGAAGTGTGGTGCACTTAATTCTTGTCCCCCTGCTGGGTTTACAAGACTTTTCTAGAACACAACCAGTATGACCAGTTTGCTTTGCCTTTATAATATAGCATAATAGATAGGGATGTGTGTGTTGTTTTTTATCCAACAACTTGGTTCTCTTTTTCTTTCTTAAAAGATTTAATTGTATTTACAGTTGAATCTGATGCATAAGGCGTCTTCCAGGTTAGTCAAATTCATGCAAATCCATTGGACGGACTATCTTTGGAAGGCACAGCTTTGCAAGGAGCTACTGTGTGCACAGTGCATCCGTCTGCATTCTGAGCACTCAGATCTCCTGGGCCTCCTGGCTTTTGATCTCCTGTTCCTTTGTCCAGTTCACTTTTACTGTTTTTGTTAAAGCAGGTTTGGAATTCCAGCGCACAGCTGTTATGCCAAGGGCCTCCCTGCTAGCTCACGGCCATCAGACTAGCTCAGTTCTGAGGTTCCACGCATTCCATTCAACGTGCCTTCGGAATCAGGCAGGGACAGCGTGTACGTCCTCTCAGACTGGTTCACCCCCCAGTCCCTCCAGCTTGCGTAACTGCAGTTAGTTGCTGTGTTGATATCTACTACTTAGTAATTAATGTACTGCTTTCACTTCTGCTGGGGTTTGTTATTAACTTCTCAGCTCTGTCCTGCTGCTCCCGGTTTAGTCTATACGCAGTGGGAAGAAATCCTGTTTCTTACCAAAAATTGCAGAGCAATTTGATCCAGTTTCTTTTGTTGCAACACTGAGTTAATTATATTGAACCACAGATGATAGTAAAGTTGCACTAACAGCATTTTGTGATCAATGGGAAATGTTTAGCTGGTGTGAGGTGGGAGAGCTGGGGATGCAGATGGGGAGGTGCAGGCAACCCATTCCACACGCAAATGTTAACTGTGTGATTAAGCATAAGCTTTCTAATGGAGTTATTACAGGATACTAAAGAGGCCTTTATTGCATGAATTTGGAGGCAGAATGTAAATGTGCTCATGTGCCTGTTAGAGAGGAGAGAAAGGATTCTCACGCGCGCGCACGCTCGTCTTCTGCTCATTTCTAGGTTGCTTCACAGAAATAACAGCCAGTTTGGGAAAAGCAAGATGAGAATGACCTAGTTGATACCAACCCTGCACCAAACACAGAAACTAGGAGCGGTTGCTTCCGTGGCTTCCTAGGTAGCTACCCAGTGATGTTTACCCACGTCCCGAAGCGAGCAGACCATTTCAACTTGCTTTTATTGGTAGAACAATTAGGGCTGAACTCTCCCCAGTGTGAAATCAGGAGGGCAGATTGGCTGCACATTAATAAAACAGAGAGAAAAGCTGTCTGTTTGGGAAAAGCCAGAGAATGAACTGCGATCTGGCTTCCTGAGTGCTGTGGCAGCTTCCCCACCCTATCCTGGGCCTCACCTGGGCGAGCGGAGCACACGATAAGCGTGAGAACGCAGGACGAGTTCCCGGATTTGTGTTGAGGTGCTCGGGTGGCAGCTGGTTTGATTCTGGGAGGATGTCGGTCCTGGGCATTTCATGTGGCTGATCCCCACTCGGGTGGGAGGCATTTTCCACAGCCTTGTTACAGTAGTTTATTTGCTTGATTATTCTAAGAAGCAGGAAACCTCGCTCTGGTTTCCACATGTCTTCATTTTCATGTCTCAATTATTGCACCTCCTTTGTAGATCAAAAGCTGTTTTTTTTTTCCTAGCAAATTAGATTTCTGTGGTGCTTTTTAGAGCGTTTGAGACTGGCTGGCTGGCTGGCTGGCAACTCCTCACAGCCTGACACGAGGTAGCGAGGAGGCTGGCATTGTCCTCTCATGGAAAGGAAGCTGCGGTCAGAAAGACATGGGCAGGGTCCCTGGCTACCAGCAGAGAAGGTGCTGGACCCCACACCGGGTCTCCAGGCCCCCAGATTCCAGCCTCTTCCCCAGGAGGCCACAGCAATTCACTGCTGGTTCCATGTTTGTCAAGCAATTTCTCACCACTGTTACAATCCTACCCACTCCTAAATGAAGGCGTCCTCCTTTACTCGTGCCCGCCCTTTCTGGCTTTCTGTGACACAAGGGTGCTGTGCCATTGTGACAAGGAACAAGTAAAAGAGAAAAAGGAAGCTGAAGTGCACCGGCTAGATGTTAAATAGGAAAGTGAAGCCTTGGGTTCTCACCACTCGAAAAAATATCCCAGGGTCAAAATAAGGGGAGGAATCATTTTGCAAAATTGGTCTTGGGGAAGGGGAGGTGGACAAGGAGGGAAGAGCAGGTGGCTGTTGTCATTGTTGCTTGGTTTTTGCTGTTTTACTTTTTCATCTTTGGGCTGCTTCTTCGAGTTTACCTTTACGTTTCCCTGGCCTGTTCGTAGAACAAAGGGACTAAGAAAACTAAGGGCACAAAGAAGGTGATTTTCTTTCATGCTACACAGAATAGATATTGGGAGTCGTGAATCAGAGCTCTCTTGGGTGGGAAAAAAAAATCATTGAGCTTGTCCTCCAACACCACTGAAAGCTAATTGCATTGGAATATTTCTGCCGTAAATAAGAGCCAGGTAACCTGAGCTGATCCTAGTGTGGGGTTGTGCTTGTGTTTAGGAAATCTGCAGTAGTGTAATTAAAAGTAAAACACAGTGACTTGATTGCCAACTGCCTTGCTTTCTGTAGGAAGTTCAGGGTTCCAGGGAGAGTGGGAGAGAAGGAGGAGGTGGGTTAGTGAATGCCGGTTGCCTGCACGTGCCGTGGGTTGTGACAAGTGCTTTGTGCTGTCTCGTGCAATCCCCACCACAAACCTGCTAGATACCTGTTATTACTTCCATTGTACAGAGGACAAAACAGATGTTCAGAGAGGTTAAACAGTTAGTCCCAAAACACAGCTCTTAGGTACAGAGCCAGAACTTGAACCCAGGCCCATTCCCCTAGATCATGTCCCAGAGGGAAGTTTGGGGGAGGCACTCAGCTTGAAATACATCATGGAAAGTAATAGCTTTCTTCTCTCTAAAAATCAATGGTGAATTGGATTTACTGACCACACATTGCCCAATTGGGAAATTCATGTCTTTTGCACGTGTTTTAGGGTTCAGATGTGTCTTTCCCTGATTCGGACGTTGGTCCTAACCTGCAGGACGTCTGAAGGTGACCTTATTTGGTGGAAGGGTCATCACAGATGCAGCCAGTGTGATTAGAGCTGTGCTGCCGCAAGCCAGGAGAGCACCAGAAGCTAGGAGGGGGGCGTGGGACAGAGCCTGCCTTAGCCCCTTCCCAGGGAGCAGGCCCTGCCCCCACCTTGATCTTGGACTTCCAACCTGCAGGACGGCGAGACCAGAAATGTCTTTTGGTGAAGCCACTCAGTTTGGGGCACTTTGTATCGGCAACTTGAGCAAACTAATCCAGGACCATGACATCCTTTGTCTTGTTGCCTAGCCTTTTCCCCATCAGTCCACGCTGAGTTGTTGGTTTTTCTCCCAAGCTGTCTTCTCACACTTGGAGCAGAGACTCCAGGCACTGCCTTTGCAGCCATCTTGCTCATGTGCACATAAAACTCATTCTCTGCATCTCAAATAACGGCCCTGGCCTGTCCCCACAGCCTCTGCTCTCCCAGCAACCTTATCCTCATTGGTGCTGGAATTATTATTATTATTTTTGGGGCCACAGTGGACTCCTCAAGCATTCCTTGGCTGGATGTCAGGATAGTATGGTGCAAGGATTGATCTTGGTATGTTCTTTTGTCTGGGTCTTTTATTTTGCCTTATATTGTTTATTCACAGATTTTAGAAGATTGCACATTTTGTTTAATTATGCTAGAGACAGACTGGCATTTTAGCTGTTACAGTCTGTGGGAGAGGAGTTGATAGCAAAAATTATGTGGAGTTTAAATTGTGTTCGGTGAAGGAAGTAGAAATGAATAAAGCTGTTTTACCATGAAGAGTAGGTATTTTGCCTTGGATCTTGGAATGGGTTTTATTTTTCCTTCTTAGCTGGAAATGTTCTAAGTGCTGCATTGTCTATTTTGCTTGCCTTTTCCAAGTCTGACTGTTATAAAAAGGAAATTTGTATCCGTATTTGCAAATTCGAGCATGGCAGCTGTGTTTGGAAGGCTTAATCTGGTATCGGACTGAGATGCAAATGATGTCGAATAGTTTCCCATGATGTCAACTTTTCCTTTTTAAAAATACCTCCCGTGGCCCTTCCAGCCTCACCTCCCCATTGCAGATGTGTAAGTACTAGGGAGTCTTACAGTGATGTTAACTCAGGAAAGCCACAGCTTGTGGTCACAACCTACCTTCATTCCTTACCCATGACAACCATGGGAGGAGGAGGGAAGGAAGGGGGTGTGGATTGAGTCCTTTTCCTGCTCATATTACATTAGCCATGTTTTTGATTAGTTGGGGGGAAAAAATCTCTTATGAAACCTCAAGGCTTTTTGTCTCCCGTGTCTGTCAAAATGTGACTGATTTAATTTGAATGAAATTTTAATTAGAAAAATTCTGCCAAGATCCAGCCCTGATTTGAATATTTATAGATACGTTCAGAATCTCCTTCAACCTAGGGTCTAATTGGAATTGCTTCCCTGGACCTCAGCCCTGATGGCACAATAAGAAGGGAGATTGCATGATAGTGCAAATTACCCACACGGTGAGCTAAATGGGGATCCAGACAGGGAAGCGGCTACTTGCGTGGCCTTCACCACTTTAATAACAGCAGTTTGTCCGGTGCGTTTCTTAGGCTTGTGAGCACTTTTGCTGTGGGGAGGAAAATGTATGACCGATGGTGACAACCTGCTTGGAGCATCCACATTCCAGAGGCAGCAGGACGTGTTTGAAAACCCGTGGGAGTGAGAGGAAGACAGAAAATCCATCCGGGTTCATTCTTACCTGGTTGGAGGCTCGTGTTCTTGGATTTAACCTTCAAAACTTCAGCTCCTTTCTCCTTGGGATAGGAGAAAATAGGATGTGCAGAACTGAGAGGGGGCGAGGGTGGGGTCAGTGCTACAGCTTTGGCCTTGGCCTTGTGGGTCACTGCGGTTCTGGCCAAGATGGAAGATGGCAGAGGGAGTGAGGAACAGAAGGGTCAGTGTCTGAACTGGACTTTTTGTTGCCTCTGAATAGTTTAGCTCTAGAAGCTACTTTTCCCAAATCATGCCTTACCCCCAGTGAATGGGTTTGCTTTAAAAAAAAAAAAAATCTCTGTGGCATGTTACCTTGGCCACTGTATGTCTGGTACAATTGCACATGCCCTGTGTAGCAAAATAATGCCTTTAACTAGACAATGGAGTTGTTATTACGGTCTGCTTTCATCTGGGAGATTAGAAATTGAAAATCCTAAATATATAAAAATATAAATACCTATCGCCTTCTGAAGATTGTCTGGAAATCCCGCAGAGCCAGAGCCCCTGTGAGACCCGAAGAGAGGATTTCTTCTCCCTGCGGTGACTCAGCAGCCACAAAGGCTCTGGCGCTCCCCGGCTGGTGGCCACACTTTCGTACTCTCTGAGAGATAAGACCCCAGTTCCCCATCAAATGCCAGGCATTTCTAAGCCACCCTGATTCCCTTTGGTGGAGTGCAGGTTGTAGAAAAAGGCTCTTTGCGTGTGACAAAATAAATTCGGGAGGCCAGAGTGAAAAGGAAAAAAACTTCCGTGGCAGTGGCTTATTGCAGTAAATGTTGTCAACAGGTAAAGCTGCAACTCCTGGCACACACACCTCAGGGGACTTTGGGTCAGTCCCTCTGCACCTTGGCCGCAGCTCCAAGAGGAAGGGGGCTCCTTCAACTCTTCTTGGTGGCTGGCATCAGTTTTAATCCAGTTTCACATTTGGGAATGTGAAAAATTACACATAAAATATGCTTAGTACTTCTTTCCCTTGCATATGGCGTAGAGGAACAAAACCCCATTCGTTTTTTCACAGAGGCAGAGAATTAGCAAGGGGTATATACGAAAGGAGGCAAAGGAGGGAAGGCGAATTAGGATCAGGGATGGCAGCCAGAAGAATGCTCACATTTGGTTTCACCCCCGGCCTACGAGCAACTGTATCTCAATTACCAGGGAACACAGAGCCTTTGCATCTGCTACAATAGTGTGTGTGTGTGTGTGTGTGTGTGTGTGTGTAGTTTGCACATCAGTTGGGGACCCTAAAGGCTTCCTCCTTGCAGTCCCTATAAAAGAAAAGTCTCCAGAGGTGCCCTGACAACTGTAGTTACTGCATGATGTCATACCTTTGTAGGAGATTTGTATTTCTTAGATTGACTGAAGCCTTTGAATGCTAACTTTGATGTGCTATGTTAACCATCTGGAGACATTTTACAGTTGTTGTCAAAAGGTTGACAGAGGTCTCTAATGCAACATGAGGAGCTGATGGAAGCTTAATAGAGTTTACCAGTTGCACTGATTTGTGAATGACAGCACCACAGTAACCCTTGGCCTAAGAAATGGAGGCTGTGTGTACTGCTTGAATGAAGGTGGCGAGGAATAGCATGTGAGTCGTGCATTTTGTAACAATTTGGAAAGCACTTGAGTTGTGTACATCAACCCCAGTTGGGAAACTTCACCCCACTGGTCACGCTATGTCATTGATTTATTCACCTTGTAGAAAGCTCTTTTGATTTACGAGTTTTACACATCAGCTCCCACTCATGAGTAAGAAGTGTGACATACTTAATATACCACATGTGTATACTTGGTTTTAGACCCAAGCCAGGCCTAAGCTAGAGAATCAGTTTGTCTGTCCCCAGGATACAGTTAGTGAAGCAGTTAACCAAAAAGGTTTAGCACCAGAAGCACGGATCCTTGACCGTCACTCTTTGTCTTCCTATAGACAAATAAGAAGACATCTTTGTTTTCATGTTTTTCATACTATTTGCCACTGTAAAAAAAAATTACTCCCCACATCCTGCTCACATACATTTATAAACCACATTATGCTTGAATATAAATATGCATGTATAAAAATACATGAGTGAGGGAAAGAATAAGGCAAAAATAATGAAATGGGGATGCTATTTAAGTAAATTGGAGGCAATGCAGAAGTTGATGAGTGGGCAGAAAAGGAAATGTGAGTAAGAAAGGAGGGTGATAAGAATGTGTGTGGGTGGCCAAACAGCCGCCAGATGCTGGTGTTTCTGATATAATACAATGTGTGTTAGGAGAGCAGGGGCTAGTCATCAGAGACTTGAATGGGAGCCACACGGAGCTGAGAATTCAAACCCTTCATCAACGCCAGGAAGCCCCAGGTAAGTGCCAGGAGTGGAGCTGGTCCTGGAGATGTCCAGGTCAAAGGCAGGTATAGACCATGGGGGGATGATACTTAGGAAGAGTGCTCTACAGCCTTTTTTTTAAAGATGTATTTATTTATTTGAAAGGCATAGTTGTTACAGAGAGGGAGGGAGGGAGGGAGGGAGGGACAGAGAGAGAGAGAGAGAAAGTCTTCCATCTCCTGGTTCACTCCCCAGATGGTCACAATGGCTGGAGCTGCGCTGATCCAAAACCAGGAGCCAGGAGCTTCCTCTGGGTCTCCCACGTGGGTGCAGGGGCCCAAGGACTTGGGCCATCTTCCGCTGCCTTCCCAGGCCATAGCAGAGAGCTGGATCGGAAGTAGAGCAGCCAAGAGTTGAACCAGCACCCATAGGAGATGCTGGCACTTCAGGCAGCGGCTTTACCCACTACCCCACAGTGCCAGCACCTCTACAGCCTTTTAAAAGCAAAGGTGTTTCTCGAAGACTCACGTGTCACTCTGAGTTGGATTCTGCTGTGCCTACTGGAAGGCGCTTGTACGTGAAAGCATCCCAAGTCCAGAAAGGATCCTAGGTGTGCCAAAGCTCATCAAAGCTGTTTCATCCTCAGTCAATGCAATCGTTAATTTTACAGGAGTGTGCATGAAGCCCTATTTGACCACTATTCATTTCCCAGACATTTAAAAAACCCATCTGGTCTACTCCGAGGTCATATCCCCACCCCATCTCTGAGAACACCCACTAGTCTGGGAAGGATAAACACAAATCACTCTATGGTTTTCAAGGGAGGTGTTATGGGCTTTTGAAAAGATTCATTTTCTCTCTTCGTTACATCCTTAGATATGAGACATCTGTAAATCCCTCCATTGTTTGGTTTTTGTGTGTTTAATTTATGTGGTTTTTCTCTGTGGTCATTGGGATGGGGCCAAATTTAGCTTGACAAATTCCTAAAGGCAGATCAACAAATGCTTTCCAAATGTTTCCATTGTACCATGAAAAAAACACACAATTTACTTCCCAGCCTGTGGAGAAAAGCTAACCCATCAATGTCTTTTGAGGGTGCATCCTTGGTGAAAAATTAATGTGCAGAGGCGCGTGATAGGCTGCACTGGGCTTGCCAGAATGATAAACTTGGCTTTGGAAGATTGGAATTTACAGCCGTGCTTCATCTTCTCCAAACTTCTTGATAGTCCTTCTTGTTTGACAGTGTGGTGGGGGTAGCTGGCAAGATCACAAAATGTTATCTCAAGCAAACCCTGGGATATGTTTTCCTGGCTGTGTCCAATTCACAGATTGCATATTTAAACAGATCTCTGGTTGGACTGTTTGCAGTGCCCGTGTTGGTCACATCTGTGGGTGGAACGGGCCCTGGTGTATGTGAGCTGCTGACCATGTTAGGTAGCCTGAAGGACATCAACTCTTCATACTTCCTTCTTGCCCTACCACCCTACGGTACTGTGGCCTGAAATTCTACCAGGAAGGGGGAGAAAAGACACTGTTGTAAGTCACCTGGGAGAGGAAGCATCAGGGTTTTCTTAGAATGTGTAGTTGAACACACCCCTGAGAGAGGCAGGTGGAGAGCAGGTCAGATCTGCACAGGTGGATGAAGGGAGCCAGCATGGCTGGGTAGATGAGGCTCACCTGGTAAGTGCCAAGTTGTGATGGGCAGGCTTCAATTGGAAAGGAGCCAGGGGCTGCAGAAGTAGGACTGCCCACACTTTGCTCCATTCTGCTTTCTCTCTCTCTCTCTCTCTCTCTCTCTTACTACCTTCACATTCTCCCACAGCCTCCCCTTCAGTCCTCCAAAGGATGCCTACTGCAGCAGCCAAAGAGGAATTCAGTAGGGGAGAGTGGGTGGAGGGATGCTATTTTAGAAAAAGCAACTGGGTAAAGAATAGTTGAGCTCTAAAAAGAAGTTCCTTAAAGACTGTGTGGATCTCAAATCAAGAAACAAGCTCGAGATAGACCATACAGATGAAAGAAATGCAAATGCAGTCCTTACATTACAAAATTTCCTTCTTCTTTACCCTATTCTCTGTGTGTCCCATCTTAGAAGAGAGACAGAAGGTGAACCTTAGCACAGAGGAATCTTGCAGGCAGAAGACAGTGGGAGACTCCAGAGAGGAGTAAGATAGGAGAGCAGTAAAATAACTTAGAATAGGGCACCAACGTGTTGCACCACAAATCTAGTGAGTCAATTTGTGGACCTAAATAAGACGGTAGGGGTTCACCTCTCTCAGGACAAGGCCCAGCTTCCTGCCCTTGGACTTGACTTGGTGTTTTGATATGCATTTCATTAGCAGGATGATGAAACGTGGGGCTGTCATGGAGGTAATAGTGCATCCAGACTGGTGAGGCTGGTGTTGACTCATATCCCCGGGGCTCTGATGAAACCCCCTCACCCTGGAGACCTGGCAGAGAGGTATTCAATGCTCTGCTATTCTGCAAGGTTCTGACAAATAGCCCATTTCTGGCACATGAAGGAAACAGAAGAGCTCAGTAAGGAAAGAAAAGGATGTGTCTCTTCCTGAGTAAATGGCACGTTGCGCTCCAGCTGACCTCAGAAAATGTTTGCTGGGTTTCTGAAGAGTGAATAACCTGAGGGTGGAACCCAGGGAGTGCTGATTGCCTGGAAGATGACAGAAAGATCCCAGTGTTTGAAGGCTGGCCTTTGGAGAGCCGCAAGTGCTCACATCTCATTTGCATCAGCTCACAACCCTGCTGCTGATGCCAGCCTGGAAGAAGCAGGGGCTCTTGGTGGCCCACTCTTGTATCTGCAGACCAGGACCAGGGTGCGAATGTCCAGCAGGATAACTGTGGGCTCATGCTGCTCAACTGGCTTGGGAGCCAGTTGTCCACCTGTCTTCCCAACCCCGCTTTTAGTAACACAGGGCGTTCAGTGCCATAATTCCGGGCTCCTCTACCACAGAGCCCTTTGGTGAATTGTTTTTCTTCCATTTCTTTTTTTTTTCTTTTGGTAAATGTTTACAGCATGCAGGAGAGAAGGGTGAAGAAACTGTATCATTTTCTTTTAAACTCCAGTCATCCCTTGGAAGCTATGGGAATTGGTTCCAGGATCCCCTGTGGATTAGAAAAATCCAAGGATTCTCAAGTCTCTTATAGAAATACTGCACAATTCGCATATGCCCTGCACTGTGCTCCCATATACTCTAAAGCATCTCTAGGTGGCTTGTAACACATAATACAGTGTAAACGCTATGCAAATAGTTCTTATACTGTATGGCTTCAGGAATAGTGACAAGGAAAGAAATCAATACATATTTACTACAGATGTGATTTTTTTTTAGTAGTTTCCATCCGTGGTTGGTTGACTCTGGATAGAGAACCAGTAGATATGGAGGAATGACTGCATGTATTTTTCATTGTTTGAAAGCCTAATTGATTTTCCCTGAGACTGTATATTTAAGTGTGTATTCCGCCCCCCCCCCCAACACACACTTGTTGATCTCTAAGCAAAGAATTCACCCTCCTTTGGCGATGAAGTCAAATGAGAACACATTTCCATTTTCAGGGTTTGTTGAAGAATTTTGCAACAAGTTGAAGGAAATCTTGTCAGCTCAGCTAAGCAATTTGGTGTCTGTTGATAGCCAAGCGGCCTGGAAAATTATCTTTGCCTCAGCTCACCCACTGTGCGAAGGAATGCTGCTGACAAGCTGGCTGCTTCCTAAGGCCTATTGTGTGTGACGCCACTGCGAGGCGGTGAGCGGGAGGCAGGTATGTGATGTAGCCATCACTTGCTCTGTCTGCTTTGCTTAATAAGCGAATGCTGCCAGACAGTCTTTGTGTGGCTTTTCTATCAACACTTGGGTCGTGTCTTCTCTCCCATCCCTCAGGGTGCTATGATGAAGTGAAGACAATCACCAGAGGATTTCAGAAAGCACATCTCGCAAACCACTTGGAAATTGCTAGAGCTATGGGATTGTCTGAAACCTTAGCGTGAAATGCCAAGATGTCCTTTGCTTTCCATTTGCATCTCTTGAAATACAGAAACAAGTGGCTTTTGTGACTGTGCCTGTAGGAGACATCTTGGTTAGTAGGAGAGAGTGGGTAAGGAAAGACTCAACTCATTAATATTCTAGAGTCAAAGAATGTTCACAGCACATCTCTATAATCTCACAAATGAAGAAGCCATGGAGCTGGAGGTTTTGTGACTTTCCCAAGGTAGTTAGGCAGAATCGGACCTCAAATCACAGGGCAGCTGGGAGCAGCAGCAACATCTGCCTCCCTCCTAGCGTTCCCTCCTCCTCACTCCGGCAGTCTGTGGGCTACTGGCTGCACGGGTGCTGTGCTCAGCAGTCTGCACGCGTCTTGCTTTGTCTGATAGGCACTGAGCACCTGCTGGGCCCAGGTATGGCCAAGCACCTGGAGGATGCAGAGAGCACTGAGACTTATAACCCTGGTCCTGAGAAAGGATCCAGTCTCATTTTGCTTATCAGTTAAGAAACACCCCAATGAGAGTCACTTAAGTGCTCCAGGGATTGAAGGCAGGGAAAAGTGTCTTTGATTAAGGTTTATAGCTACCCCTGAAATTCTTCTTTGGGAAGCATTAACAAAAAGATGAAAATGAACTTCTAGTGGCTATAAGGAGGAGTTTTTCATTCCATGGTTCTTGGTACTGAAAGATTTACAAGGGATTTTCCGGAATAATCTTTCATATAACCTGATGCTATGGCCCCTAGCCCTAGGCAGAACACATGCCAGGGAGCCACTGGGTCTCTGGGAAGTGTGGGTGTGATGTGTGCGTGCAATTTGCTGAGGACAGACTTCCTGTGGCATTAACCTTGCCTTCTTCCACCCTGCCGCTATGCATAAACAGCAAGGGCCTGTGCTTAGAGTAGAAAAAGTACAAGACTCAGTCTCCCCTTTGAGGCCTCACTGCGTTATCGGGATTTCATGGTACAAGAGAAAGAGGTTAGACTGTGGAGCAGAACAAAGCCGAGTTTTCAAACCCGTCTCGCCATCTCTCAGCTGTGTCATGTTGGGCAGTGCCCTCCATCTCTGAGCCTCAGTCGCTTCATCTCTGTAGAGTGGGCAGGTGGTTGTGAGGTCCGACCACTCCATTTGTAAGTGTGCAGAGATCCCAGGAATCCCGGACATGGTGTTTGAAAAGCATCTAGCCCAGGCTTCAATGCTTGATTGTTGATAGGCGTTAGTATGGAGCCGCTTTCTACCTCAGATTCTCTTTGCTCCTTGGTGCAGAATCAAACAACCGTAAAACTATCCCTGATCTGGAAGAGCAATGCTGACTCTGTTGCTGGGGTTTCCGTGGCATTTTCTCAATTTTATTAATGCTGTAGAGATGCGTTCCATTCTCCCTCGCCTGCGAGAATATAGTTGGAGGAATTTGTTACTGATTTACAAAGAGGGCTCTCGGGGCTGGTGCCATGGCTCACTTGGTTAATCCTCCACCTGCGGTGCTGGCATCCCATATGGGCACCGGGTTCTAGTCCTGGTTGCTCCTCTTCCAGCCCAGCTCTCTGCTGTGGCCCGGGAGTGCAGTGGAGGATGGCCCAAGTGCTTGGGCCCTGCACCCGCATGGGAGACCAGGACAAGCACCTGGCTCCTGGCTTCTCATGGGTGTAGCTCCAGCCGTAGTGGCCATTTGGGGGGTGAACCAACGGAAGGAAGACCTTTCTCTCTCTCTCTTTCTCTCTCTCTCTCTCTCTCTCACTGTCTAACTCTATCTGTCAAAAAAAAAAAAAAAACTAAAACAAACAAACAAAAAGAAAAACAAAGAGGGCTCTGGGCTCTGAGATCTGGTCTGGAAACGTGTGGTGTGGGGGAGTCCTGAGTGCCTCTCGGGCCTTGTGAGCCCCATGCTTCCCTGCTGCCCACTCCCTTGCTGCTCAGGTCAGCTTGGCATCTAGATCTTTATTTGGTGGGATTGAGATTGTCTGGTTCTGGACCTGCAGGTTCTGGAGCCAGAGTCCCTGCGATGAGTGTGGGAATGGCCAACAATTATATGCTCAGATTTGCCTTGGGAAAGGAATTTACTGTATAGTTTTGGTCCACATGCTCTTTTCTCCCAAGAAACAGGACTGGACCTCAGAAGTCCTGGTGGTGCCTGGACCGATGATTTAATCACATTGACAGATAACAATGCAGGATTTGACTGAGACTCCATGCTTGACATACCAGCCTCCAGAGTTTCGAAATTCTTTGGATGAGGCCACTTAGATACTTTAGCTTCAAAAAGTTTTCCTTGAAATAGGCCCCCGGGGTTCATCTGGTATACACATGTCTAAGTCGCTTACTACCGCAGAAACCCAAAGGGAAAAGAGACAGATCGAGACTTCAGTGTCTTTCTGACTCCTCTGTTTTCTCATAGCCCTTGTCGTAATGATGTGACTTAGGAAAACACAACTCACTGTCCTCTGAGTTAGCTGTACCTCTTCCCTGAAATCCACAGGGATTTTGTTAACACTTGAAGAAATTTCAAGCTTTTCGGCTGTAGTCCAAAGGGAGGCAAAGGCTTGACAGAACAGTGATCTGCCTCCTCTCTTTCTCCACACTCACTCTGCCACCACATGGTGCTATGTTCAGGGAATGCGTTAGGGAACCACACCAGCCCCACTGGGGAGTTCTCAGTGTCGGTCAAGCTGTGGGTGTGGGAAGTGGATCTGCTAATTCATTTCACTCCTCCTCCATCAGGCTGGCCTTGATGCTTCATTCTGGGTCCTCCACAATGTCACTGGCAGCTGTCTGGTTCTTGCTTCCTTCTGCCTCGTCTTGTGGTTGTGGGTAGTCACGATGGCCATATGTGGAGTGCCTACTGCGTACCAGGGCCTTTGTGTGTCGTTTGACTTGATGGTCACCACCACTCCAGGTATAGGTAGTGTCACCATCTCTGCTTCCCCGGAGGGCAGCAACTGGGAGACCTGGAGCTGGAGTTGCAGCAGCAGGAGCGCAGAGGAAGAGTAGAATTCTTGACTGGGTGGGTGGCAGCACTGTGTTCTGGGTGGTCAGTATGGTTTGGACCAGAACATCAGCCAGTAGCAGAGTCCCAGAAGCAGAGCCCCACCTTGGGAGAGGGATGGAAAGAGGACAGCACCTCCTAGGTGCTGTAGGACCTCAGGCATAAGGTAGCAACACTGGCTTTGTGGAGCTGGATGAGGGCCTCTGCTGTGCTGCCTGGATCAGCAGGGATTGGCCCAGGAACCAGAGGATCTTAAATGCACAGGGCAGCCCCACCCAGCAGGCAAGCCAGGTCTGGAAGAAAGATAGGAACATTAGGAAACTCCTTGATAAATGGCCAATTTCGTAGCACTCCTACAAATAGAGAGGTGGAATGGACATAAAAAATCAACTAGTCCTACCCCTTCCTTTCTAAATGAGTAAACCAAGACCTGGTCTACTGCAAAATAACTTCCCTCCGATCCTTGGGGTGTTTAAAGAGTAAGCGAGACAAAAACCCTGGTTTTCTGGGTCCTTTCTGACTACTGTTCCCACTTTGCTGCCTATCGCTTTTGTCTTTATCCTAATTGTACGTTGAGGCACCAGTGTCACAGCACACAGGAGGACCTTAGAAATGAGCCCAGATCTCCTGCCACGTGGACACACTGATCTTCTTTCCATGGGCCCGCCCTCACTGTCTCACTCTTAAGTTTGGTTCCAGGCATTTCCATTGACAACAACTTTAAAATACATTTTTTAACCAAGTAATTTAAGAAGCAATATTCACCTCAGGAGATAAAACATAAAAGAAAGGAAGGTTGCTGTCACGCAGTGGAAAGCATTTATTGGAACCTGCTGGGTAGAAAACCAAGTACGAGACACTTTGAAATTCCAGAAATGACCTGACCCCGCTCTAGGTAGCTTATAGTCCTGGCTTCTTGGTGTGATTCTCTTGTTCTCTATTTTCCCCCCATTTACTACTTGAGTCATCTCTTAAATATTGTTATCAATTTCTAATTTTAAGAAGCTTTCAGCTGTAAATTGTTTAACTGGAGCTCACGCCGCCGAGAGCTTTCCTGTGTTAGTGTGTGCCTGCCACTTGGAAAGCAAATGAGGTCCCCACTGGGTGCACACGTGTGTGTCACACTGGATCTTGTCCACCACCCTCCTCAAGAGAGTGAGCTGTAGTGACCATCACCTCTGTGTCTCTTGATGGTTCAAAATAAAGAAAACAAAAAGCATTAAGAGAAAACCATCTTTGTATATTTTCTGCGTGTAGGTGACAGGCAGGGAGTAAGCTGTAGAGACCCACGTTGAATGGTCCAAAATATCTATAACTCCAGGGGAAACGCATCTGCACTTGTGCTGTGGTTATGAATTCCCAGGTTCAGGAAAAGCTCATGAATCACCAAATGGCTTTTTCTTTTGAAATCAGGCGTCTGTTAGAAGGAGGAAGAAAAAAAAATCAATGAACAAGCATAGAGATATTAAGAATAAATCATAATCCTTCCCATATAAGGGGAGCATTTGTCCTTGGGATGCTGCGGCTTTGAAGGCAAGATAAATTCAGCTAGGAATTGTTGGAAACAATGGAAAGTTTTCTTTTATCGGACTCAGCAGGGGATTGAGAATCCGGTTAATGTTCCTGTAGAAGTTTGAAATTCATCAATGTAACAGAATAAAGGTGAGAGGCAGGTAGTCGCCTGTACCATTGAACAGAAAGCGTTCTCTGCTGAAAGTCTACCATTTAGCGCCAGGCGTCCTTTTTAACTGCCATTTTAAAGATACCATAGCAGTAACTCGTCTTGTGATGCACAGCTACTTCAAATTTTCTAAAGGCTTCGAATTCAGAACCTCAGCGTCTCCATTTACAAAGATGGAGTCTGGTGTCTTATGCCTGCCGTCACCTCGCTTTTGTCTAATTAACAACAATCCACACTGAGCTTCTGCTTACACCACGTGCACTTAATGGCCAGCGCATTCATCCTTGGGAACTCTGGACGTGGCTCATGCAGGGAACGTTTCTGGGTGACCTGCTCTGCAGAGCAGTAAAAGACTGCTGGACTGGTCAAGTCTGACACCTGCACCTTCCATCTGTAGCATCCACGTGGGCTTTAGGGGCTCCGTGGACCACGGATGTGGAGCTGTTGCATTCAGGGCAGTCGTGCCTGTTAATCACATCCTGTCTTCTATGATTATATTCAGTTTGATTGCAAGGCATATCAACTTGTAGAAAATACACAATGGCTTGATTTACATTAGTGTATTAGTCTGAGTTCTCCAGACAGAGAGCCAATAGATAGATAGACGGATGGTCATGTGTCGTTTATCGATGGGGATATGCTCTGAGAACTGCGATTGATGATTTCTTCCTATGAACATCATAGAGTGTACTTACACAGACCTCGATACAGCCTGGTATATAGATAGGCTGTGAGTGTATGGTATAGATGTATGGCATAGCCTGCTGCTCCCATGGCCATGATGAATCAAGCAAACCAAGATTAAATCAGCCATAAGGGAAAATGATGTGATCAAGAGACCAGTTAAACATGAGATAGATGAAGCTGTTGCAGCATAATGCACTGTTCTGATTTATAGTCAACTTAGTAGGATTATATTCTAAATTCATGATCAAAAGCATAGCAAATAATAAACCAGTAACATAATTGTTTATCATCATTGTTAAATATTATGTAATGTACTTAATTAATTATATATGCTATATTTTCTCCATTTTTTAGTTTTGTTTTTATTTTTAATTATATGTAGTTATATGCAAGTGTTAGACTTTTATACCACTGGCAGTCCACTGGATTTGTGTATACCAGTGTCACCACAAACACATGAGTGGTGATGTGTGCTATATCATTACTATAGCCTACGATGTCATTAGGTGACAAGAATTTGTCAACTGCCGTATAATCTTGTGAGACAACATTTGTATAGGTGGTCTGTTGTTGACTGTTGCATGATTGTGTATATTTGTATCCATATATACACATGTGTGTGTGTGTATGTGTGTTATAAGGAATTGATTCAGACAGCTATGAAGCCTGAGAAATCCAAAATGTGTAGTCGGCAAGCTGGAGACCTGAGAGGGCTGATAGTACAGAGCTGATGATGCAAGCTTCAGTCCACGTCCAAGTCTGAAGAGGGGAGAAGGTGATTTCCTAGTTCAAAAACAGACGGAATCCTCTCTCGGACTTTTCTTCTGTTCTACCCTTAACCTGACCGGATGAGGTGCACCCATCTTGGGGAGGACTGTCTGCTCTACTGAGCCTACTCATTGGAGGGTTGATCTGATCCAGAGACACCTGCACAGACACACCTAAACAAACACCTGGGAACCCTGTGGCCCAGGCAAATGAATGCCTAAAAGTAACCATCACAATTGGTTTTTGGTGTAGGGTTATAGTTCCTAAAGTTCTACTATTACAAATTTAAAGAAACAACTGTCACAAAATGATCTTCAGGTTAGTTCAGCAACTATCTTTTAAGGTATGCCACGTGCCACGCACTATAGTGGGCACTGGAGCTGCAAAGACTCAGTCCCTACAGAGTTCAGACACCTGATCAGACATTAATACCTCACATTATAACACAGAAAGTTTTGTGGTGGAGTAGCTCTTTACGTTCTAATCCCTTCCAGTTCTGGCTTCCATGGCCTTGGAGGATCCTTGGCCACATTTTCTCAGTGAAGCCCAGGAGTTAACCTCAGGTCAGCCCTCTAGTAGCCAGGGTTGACTTTCCACAGAAAAAGGAATCCAGAAGTATCGCTTTCTGAAGTCCACAGGGGACTCCTGTCCATTCTGCTCAGTCCTGTCTGGGCCAGGTCTCTGGGCAAACAGTTGAGGTCTCGTTGAAGATTGCTGTGCTAGCCTCTGAGTCCAGGGCATACAATAAAGGGAGGGAGGAGGCTGTTTACACAGCATAGGTCTGCAGATGACATCCCAGGTGATGGCTCCTGGAAGGCTGTGAGATGTAGCGGAGTCAGCACAGAAGGTGGCTTCCTACTGAGGCTCCATAGAGGCCATCAGACACACTGCACTTGTCTGTCTTCATGTTAGTTTTCTCTCTTTTCTTTATTCTAGCGGTACTTTCCTTGTAAAAGACAGTTATTACCTCTCTCTCTCTCTTTTAAAGATTTATTTGTTTGTTTGTTTGTTTGTTTGAAAGGCAGAGTTATGGAGAGAGAGACAAAGAGAGATCTTGCATCCACTAGTTCATCCCCAAATGGTCACAATGGCCAGAGCTGGGCCAGTCCAAAGGCAGGAGTCAGGAGTTTCATCCAGGTCTCCCATGCTGGTGCAGGGGCCCAAGCACTTGGACCATCTTCCACTGCTTTCCTAGGCACATTAGCAGTGAGCTGGATTGAAAGTGGAGCAGCCAGGTCTCAAACCAGCACCCATATAAGATGCTGGCATCACAGGCGGTGGCTTTATCCACCACTCCACAGTGCTGGCCCCTTTACCTCTCTTTCTTGATCCATTCCCACCTTTGCAGGTTTGCCTCTTGCAGCTGGTGTCCAGGGGAGTTACCCACTGTAAGAGGAAACCTCATCTCTTGAGCTGAATGGCAAAGCTTTTCACCAAGGGGTAGGAATAAGCCAAACTCCTGTTCAACTCCACCAGATTTCACTCTTGGAAGAAACTAGACCCAGCCCTCTTGCCCTCAGGCTTTGGTCTCTGGGTCATGCTCCTGGTGACATTACAGAAACACGTTAGTCTAAGACAAGGGCCAACCCTAGACTTGAACCCATTCCTATCATTTGATAGCTTTTTCCCTAAGGACTCAGAGCAAAAGTACAGAGCGCAGAGAATAAGAAGCCTTTGACAGGATAATCGTCTTTTGTTGCTTTTGTTTTTCGCTTGTTTGATTTTTGAGCCTTATGACTTACCTTGCAGTCTTGGGGAAGACTTCATCAGTACTTCTCACCAAAGAAACAGACTCAAAGTCTAGTGACTTTTGCAACTGACTTCATGCACACTGGAGGTTGTAGCATGTGTGTTTGGGTAATAGCTGAGTACCCTACTCACGGTGTGGCATCTTGCTTGAAACGACTTGATGAGAAATTTCTCCTCAAATGTAAAGCTGTGTAGAGACACCATGCCAAAGAAGAGTCAGGAGCGATGGCTGTACCTCCAGAGAGCAAGATGAAATCTGAAGCCAGATTTGTTATCCCAGAAGGAGTTCAAAGACTGCTGCTGGTTTTGCCTGCTCTCTTTTCTCTGGCCATTTATTCCTGCAGCTGTAGCCCTATAGAAGAACAGACTGTTGGGCTATTACAGTTTCACAGCATTTCATAAGACGCTGGTGTTGTTAAAGGCCCAGTAGCAGTATTGACCACCTTGACTTGTTTATAGGAATACAGGCAGCTTGCCTGTTACAGAACAAGGTCCATTGCATGAATGAGAGCATACGGTCAAAGGTGCCAGTGCTTTCTCTTTCTCTTTCTGGCCAGTTTGTGGCTGCTGGTGGTGTTGGGTGTGGAGGACTTGGGTTTGTCTGTCAGTCTTCCAGAAATGCAAATATGCCTTGCTTAACCACAAGGATGTATTCTGAGAAATATGACATTAGATTGATATCCTTGTTATGCAAGCATTATAGAGTGCATTTGCACATGCCTAGATGGTACAGCCTACTACACACCTAGACTTTTTATGTGTGTACGCTGTAGGTTCATTCTCCTGTGGCTGTTTATTTGTGTCTGTGTGTTTGCATGTGTCTCTATGTCTGTATGTGTGTATATCTTTGCATGTGTGTCTCTGTGTCTATATAATCTATAGGTATATGTATCTGTGTGATCACATGTATGTGTCGGTGCATGTCTTTCTCTGTGTCTGCATGTTTCTGTGTGTCCATCTGTATATGTGCATGTCTTGCATCTCATGTGTCTGTATATCTATCTGTATGTGTCTGTGTTTATCTGTGATTCCCTTATTCAGACGTGGTGCTGAGACTGCCTGGCAGGGCTGCGTGGCCACTGTCAGTACTCGTTTCCAGAAAAGGGGTTTGGTTCCCTGAAGATGGACAGGAGCTCACCCATAGCCTCCTGAGGAGGGAGTCTGCCCCTGGGAGGTTTTCTGTCTCATCTAGACAGCAGTGAGAAGGCCCCAGGAATGAGCAGGTGCAGTTTCCTAGTGTTAAAGCTGCTTATTAAAGTTTGTCACCCTGGAGAGTAGGGGAGGGCACAATGCAGAAGCACTGCCTCTGTGAAGTTCCTCCATTACCATCAGACTGGTTGGTTCTTCCAGCTCCGTCAGACCAGACGGTGTAGGTCTGTCCCATGGGTGGAGCCTCACACAGATTTTAGTCCTTGAGCATCAGAGCACACGGGGGGCTACACCAATCTCACAGACAAGGATCCAAGGGTCTTCCATCCATCAGATAAAGCAGCATGTGTTTCTCAAGGATGGTTTGGCTTGGCTTGGTTTGGGGAGGGACAGAATCTATGTATGCAATGAAAGAATTTAGAATGGTTGCTTACATAAAAACCCTACTGGGAAAACAGAACCCATAGAAGAAACCATAATGAATCTGTAAGAATCACCCAGTGTGACTTCCTTACCATTGTTAGGGTTGTTAGCACACAGGGGAGGCCACTGCTGTCCAGGTGTTGTATTTACTTATGTTCTCCCAGCCTTCTTGCTCCTACCCTGTGGATACCTTTCCCAGCCCATTCGACAAACTCTACCCAAATCTTTGATTAGCAGGATAGCACCCTCCAGTGCAGCCAGAGGCCCTGCTGATGGCTGACAGATTAAATCATAAGGTGAAAGCCCCAAGAATGAAGACAGAATATCAGTCACCAGCCGGGGGCTGGGGAGGACTGGGCGGCTCTCCTAGCTCTCTGAGATCACACTATGTGGAGACAGAAGGCCGCACGTGTAATCAAAGGACTTTTTTTTTTTTGACAGGCAGAGTGGACAGTGAGAGAGAGAGACAGAGAGAAAGGTCTTCCTTTGCCGTTGGTTCACCCTCCAATGGCCGCTGCGGCCGGTGCGCTGCGGCCGGCGCACCGCGCTGATCCGATGGCAGGAGCCAGGAGCCAGGTGCTTTTCCTGGTCTCCCATGGGGTGCAGGGCCCAAGCACCTGGGCCATCCTCCACTGCACTCCCGGGCCACAGCAGAGGGCTGGCCTGGAAGAGGGGCAACCGGGACAGAATCCGGCACCCCGACTGGGACTAGAACCCGGTGTGCCGGCGCCGCTAGGCGGAGGATTAGCCTAGTGAGCCGCGGCGCCGGCCTAATCAAAGGACTTTTAACTGAGAATCAGAAAGTGATGTTAGGGGTAGTCCCATGCATGATTGGATCATAATGTGGGCAGATGTCACAGCACAGGCTCACTGACTGGGGAGGAATCCCAGGTGTGCCATCACCACCCCGGGGCTGCCATCTACTGCTGCTCTGCTCCTCTGCCCTCTCTGAGCCTCACCCAGCTCTTGGTTGCTCTGGGTTCCAAGTTCCTGGCAAGCCATGGTGAGAATGAGGTGGCATTTCAGCTGATTAGTCATGGATGGCAGCTTTCTCTCCTCCTTTCCCTAACTCAAGAAAGCAACACAGGGACCAGCATCGTGGAACAGGGGATTAAGTGCCCACTGAGTGACACACAAGCGTTCCCTCTATGAATGCAGGTTCAGTCCCAGCCACCCTGCTTCCCATCCAGCTCCTTGCTAATGCATCTGGTAAAGCAGAGGGAGATGGCCCACGTGCTTGGGCCCCTGCCACCCGTGTGGGAAACCAGATGGAGTTCCTGGTTCCTGGCTTTGGGCTGGCCCAGCTCTAGACATTGAGGCCATTTAGGGAGTGAACCAGCAGATGGAGGATATCTCTATTTATCTATCTTTCTCTCTCTCTCCCTCCCTCCAAGTCATTCTGCCTTTCGAATAAATACTTAAAAATAACAAAAGAAAACAACACTATTACTTCCCAGAAGGAAAACTGTTCATTCAGTCGTTGGGTTTGCTTCTGCTCTGCCTGCTTCAAAATGTTGTGTAACTTAGTCCTGTGTGACATCCAGCAGTCAGACACCATCTGCCTCTTGGGTGGCAATGATTGTCCACCCAGCAGCAAAGAGTGTGACCTCCAACAGGAATCCCTTTCCCCTGGGCACTCTGCACATGGCCTTCTGGGGAGCCGGACTGCTCTGAGGGGCACAGGTCCTACAGCTGCTTGAATAATCCATCTCAAATGTACACCCAGCACAGACTCATTTGAATACCAAAATTTTAATAAAATAGTCATGGCTTGTCCAGAATTCATATCAAGGGGTCAGGAGAAATGACCCAAAGATGGGAAAATCTAACCCACAGCCTCTGGCCCTGGCCCTTGTGGTGGCCACCACTGATACTGAGTGCTGAGCTGCAGTAGCTACAGAGCAGGTCAGCGGGGAGGCGCTGAGGCCAGACCCATTGGTGGAGAGGAGAAAGGACAGACCCGCAGCAGGGAGAGGGGTACAGCCTGGTAGGTTGTAGAATTTTTTTTTTTAAGATTTATTTATTTATTTGAAAGAGTTACAGAGAAAGAGAAACAGAGAGACCGAAAGATATTCAAAGCTGCTGGTTCACTCCCCCGTGGCCCCACCTATTAAGGCTGGGCCAGGCCAAGGCCAGGAACCAGGAGCTTCTTCCGGGCCTCCCATGTGAGTAGCAGGGCACAGAGACTTGGGCCATCTTCTTATGCTTTCCCAGGAGCATTAGCAGGGAGCTGAATCAGAAGCAGAGCAGATGGGACTCGAACAGGTGCCCATAAGGGATGCTGGCGCTGCAGGCCACGGCTTTGCCTGCTGTGCCATAGCGCTGGCCCTAGGCTGTGGAATTCAATCAATCTCACTTTCCAGCTCTTGTTGGGAATCTGTGTTGTATTCACATGTCTGTGTCAGAGCTCCTAATTGGTAGTTTTTTTTCTCTGCTTATGTTCCTGACTGCCAGTTCATCCCACAGAAAATCAACCCAGTTTTTTATCAAAGTTGACTTCAATTGGGACTGACTTTACCTAAGGATGTACTTAAGAATAGGAGTATGGAGCCAAGCCTGGCTCGGTTCAAACCTTGGCTCTACCACCTACCAACTTTGGGACCTTGGGTCAGAGATTTGACCCCTGCATTCCTCAATTTGCCTGTCAAATAGGATAATAGCAATACCCATCTCTTAGGATTGTCATGGGGACTAAACGAAGAGCTCAGTACAGTGACCAGCACAAAATGATTGCTTTGTATGTATCTTTGAGCGTGTGGGAGTCTTCACTCAACAGACACAAAATTTAACAATTCTTCGCTCTGGTTGCTTGAGAGATTGTTCAGCTTTGTATCTTCAATAGCCCAGATGTGTTATGAGCACATAGGGACATTTTTGAAAGACACAGGCAATATCTAAAATTCTCAGGCTGAAGTTGCATGCTAGCATTCTCCAAATTTCTATTTTCTGGGTATAAAGAGTACAACATCTGCAAAACAACAGCTGGACAAATATTGAAAGATATAATTCCAACTTCTTGCTGCGTAGGAAAAAGCTGTTGGGAGGGAGGGAAGTGATTCGCCTTGTATCAGTACCTTTTTATGGCTGGAAGCAAAGAACTTCCATGAGTCATGTTGTCAAGGCAAGTTTTCAGGAGAGTAGACACAAGACAACATTGTCAGAGGCGGCCTGGAAGCAATCAGATACAAGCAGCAATCTACTAAGAAGGCCTGGCTTATCAGGCAGATTGATGGATTGTTTTTGTTTATCTGGAGAACCTTCGCTGAGTTCCAAGCAACTATTTGCATTCTTGCTTCATGCCTAATGCTGGCCCACAATCAGGATCTCTCTGGCAAAGGGAGAGACCTGGAAAGGGAGCAAGAAACCTGAGCTTCTGCTAAAAAGTGGCCCCGGTGTTGGAAGCACTGGATGGTTTAATCAGCTCGCCCCAGGTCCAGTAGGCCACAGGCCATTTGTCAAGCTTATTTGGCTGAATGTAATGGAGCAATTAGCTCTACTTAGTAACTCTTGCTCTTTGAGGGTGGAGGTGAGAGAGAACAGGACAAATGGCCCAAAGATGAAACAGTTGGAGAAATAGCTGAGGAAGGCACCCGAAGGGGCAAGCAGTCCTGAGCAGGAGGCAGTGTGAGGGGCCAATCTCCTGGCTTCCAGACTTCGCTGCGGGGATTCCAGATTTCTGCTCTGGTGTTTCCCATCTGCAGAACCAAGGGGCTTAAGGTGGTGCTTGTGGTCCTTTCCTAGCTTCTCTGTTACCAGCCAGCTCTATCAGGGAGCCAGAATCCAGCACAGTGGAAGACTGAGGAGTCGTGTTACATAAATACACCAGGTCCACTCCCCAGGCCCTTCAGCTGTGAGCTTCCGTGTGGGGGACTGCGGGATGTCCCTGCCTCCACCTGTTGTGGACTGCCTGAGACAGAGCTAATTCCCATCCTAAAAGGACTTCCCTCCCCACCTGGAGATGGCCCTTTTGGGAGCTCTATGGGGAAAGAGACTACTTTTTTCTGCTTTGGCTAAAACCAAAACCAGTAAAATCTTGACTACATCTCCCTTCCTTGTGAGGCTCTTTGAAAACAAACAAAAGACAGACAAGCTCCTTTGTGTCCAGCAGGCTGGTCCACTCCTGGCCAGACGCAGGACCTGTGCCCATGGTCTGTACTGTGGTGGCTCATGCCCTGCTTAGTATCCTCTTGACTCCTTTCTTCTGATTGCCCATTAAAGTGACTGCTCCCGAGTGTTCCTCGTGAGAACTGAGTGCCGACTAGGGCACTGGCATTGGTAGTGGGAGAGAGGGCCTGGGAATTGGCAGGATTCTGCTACTTCTGAGCAGGTTTGCCACCTGTATTTGTCAGCCATTGGTTACTTTAAGATATCCAAGGGCAGAAATTGAGGAGGGAACAGGTTTTTTCCTGCTTTCAGTTCCTCGATTCACAGTCCACAATTGAGCGGCCCCTTCAGTCCAGCAGCAGGTGGAGGCTGCCCCGTGGCAGAAATGTGTGGAGGAAGTATCAAGTGGTGAGCCAGGATGCAGAGAGAGGCAGGGGAGAAGCTCTTATTCCACCTCCATCGTGGCCTTTCCTTATAATGCCCTCATGGTTCCATCACAGGGCTCCTCCTTAGCATCCAAACCCAGTCACTTCCCAAAGGCTCTACCTTCAGACCCCACAGTTGGATCAAGCCTCCTTTCTAACCCATCAGCCATCAATCCATTAACCCTTAACATGAAACACTGCATTCTTTAGGGAAGCCAAACCCTGTTAAACCCATAACAACAGCATGCAGATCTTCTCGCCGTATCACCAGAAATACTGTGTGACATGAAGTTAGGCACATTGGGTAGCTGCTAGAGAGCTTGTGAGGGGGCACCCATGGAGGAAGCCACTGATTTCTTTCCTGGAAAACTAAGCCATCTGATTGTTAGAATGCTATCGTGACCCAGGGGACTGGGAGGCCCTAGAGGTGAGGCCGTTACCTGGCCTGGCTTGTGCTCTGGTTTAAAGAATGTTCAAAAAAAAAAAAAAAAAAAAGGAAAGAAAAAGAAAAAAAGATCATCGTGTCTAGAATGCTGAGGCATCTGGAGCCCTTTTCACCCTCTCCATACTTGCCTGGTCGCTCTGTTCGGAAGAGTCACGGAATGCGGGGAGAGTAAAGAGAACTGCCACCAGGACCACGGTCGCATGACTTTGGGATATGCAAGAGTGCCTGGTATGGGTGGCTTTGTGAGAATGGTGGATTTTGGAAACCTATTTGCTGTCTGAGGGTAAAAGAGCCCAGTGGTGCTTTCAAGTGAGGGGTTTGAGGACCTCTGTGTACGTCTGACCCTTGTCTATGTGACTTATCATTATGCCAGGAAGCTCCCATTTCTCCATACCAGCGGGATAAACAGTGACCCCACCACCTCCACCAAGAGTCACCTTTCCCTCCCCCACTCATAAACTCAGCTTCACAGGGGGCTCTCCAGGCTGCCCTACCTCTTACAGGAAGCTCAGGAGTCTGGAATCCTGTAGAGATTTTCGCAAGGTTTTGGTCATAACCTTAGTTGGTTTGGAAATCAAACTAGAATACCTCTGTGTGTGCATGTTTAAATGGGAATTCAAACTCTCAGGATTTATTTAGATGGGACCCTAACTATGACGAAGGATGACTTCTAGGTGATTACAGCTGCCATGAGCCCCTTGTAAGCAACGCAGATGCTTCCAGTGGTCACTGAAGTGTGGTCTGTCATGATGATGGTATCATGTAGAATGGGCAGCCAAAGCCTATAAGAACATGTATTTCATAGTCCTTTTAAAGTGACAGCTAAGTTGTGTGTCAATAGTTGAGAGTTAATGCAACCTACTTCATTTTTTCTTCTATCCAGTTAGTATCAATAGAGCTCAATGAAAATGGTCGGGCTCATGTGTCAGGGATGGATGAGACCCTTCTGGCATCCCTAGTAATTTATTCATTTTTCTCCTGCCAAATGAGATCATTTACTTAGTATAGCCACTTCTTGAAATAGTATCAGTGTGGCAAATTACATTACCTTATTTAAACACACACACTCACATAGACACACATCTCAGTGGCTGTCACCATACAAATACACACACACACACACACACACACACACCTTAATAGATTTTGGACAGGTTGAACCCAGTAGTTTATAAGAATCTCCTGCTGTCTCATTCTCATTATGAAGATTAATAAGGATTGTGTCTCTTTGGGGCCTGTGTGTGTGTGTGTGTGTGTATGAAGTTCAAAGTATTATCACAGACAACACGTGTGTACTGTCATCAACAACAACAGTGCACTTAACATACATTTCCTGTAGAAACCATCCCGATATCTCTGTGAATTCAGCTGGGTCATCGTGTTCATTTACACATGAGGAATGCAGGCTGTGAGAGTCACCCACGAAACCAATTCCCAAGCGTCGGAGCTGGGATTCTGATACAGGGATACCTGACCCAGACCCTGGGTTCTGAACCACAACCCTGTTTTGACTGTTTAACCATGATCCAGTCACACAAGTGCAGTTGTTTACCCTCTCATAAATACACCAGGTCCACAGCTCAGGCCCCTCAGAGAGGGAAACTGGCACCCAGGTGAAATGACTCATCCAAAGGTCCCCTCCCTCCATATCATTGTTTTGTGGCTCTGATTGAATTCAATTTTTGTTTCTTTTTAATCTGAAAAGTTCTGACCAACAAATAAAATAAATTCATGTAGAGGGCAGAAGTGACCAAAAATGGGCTTATTTGCAAAGGTTCTTTTTTAAAAAATGAAGGAAAATATTGCTTCTCTCATTAACAGAAGCAATTTCTTTGAGAAGGGCCAGGACTACAGGGTGATTCATAATAATGACACACAACAGATATTAAATGTTTATTAGTACTTACGTATTTTAATCCTTTGACTATGCCCAGGGCCCTGTGAGGATGGTTCTGGTGTTTCCTGTGTCACAGAAGAAGCCCTGAGAGGTTAGGTATCATGGCCAGAACTGCACAGCTACTCGGTGATAAAGCTGAGATTCAGCTCGAGCTGTCTGGAGAAGCACTCTGGGAACGGTCGTGTGGGTTTCTCTTGTACCTGCTGCCCTCGGTTCAGAGGTGTGGCAGTGAAGCAGATCTCTGTTTTCCTCCTAGTGCTTTCATAATAATGAGAGCAAGCTCTCACAGGCGTGTGTAGCCTCAGTTCTTAGACTCCCCATCTGAACATCTGGCTGTTAGCATTCAGTTATTCTTCGGAAAATAAAACATAGTTTAAAAAAAAAGGAGTGGTCACTTGGTCTGGAAGTTAAGACAAATGCTTTCTACATCAGAGAGCCTGGGTTCAGGTCCCAGCTCCACTCCAAATTCTAGCTTCCTGCTAATGCTCACCCTGGGAGGCAGCAGATAAAGGCTCAAGAGATTGGGTCCCTGTCACCCATGTGGGAGACCCAGATTGAGTTCCCAGCTCCTGGCTTTGGTCTGGTCCAGACCCACTCACTCTAGGCATTTGAAGAGTGAATCAGTAGATGGGAGCATGCATGCCCTCTCTCTCCCTCTCAAATAAATACAATAATTTTTTTAAAGATTTATCTTATTTGTTTGAAAGACAAAGTTAGAGAGAGGAAGAAACAGGGAGAGACAGGTCTTCATTTGCTAGTTCACTCCCCAAATGGCCACAACAGCTAGGGCTGGACCAGGCTGATGCCAGAAGCTTGTTCTAGGTCTCCCATGTGGATGCAGGGGCCCAAGCACTTGGGCCATCTTCCACTGCTTTCCCAGGAGCATTAGCAGGGAGCTAGATCAGAAGTGGAGAAGCCAGGACTCGAAGCCATGCCCACCTGGATGCCAGCATTGCAGGCAGCAGCTTAACCTGTTACACAATAGCACCGGCCCCAAATAAATACAATAATCTGTTAAGAAAAAGAAAAAGAAAAAGAGGGGCTGGCAATGTGGCATAGCAGGTAAAGCCGCCACCTGTGGTGCTAGCATCCCATATGGACACCAGTTCAAGACCCAGCTGCTCCACTTCCAATTCAGCTCCCTGCTGTGGCTTGGGTAAACAGTGCAAGATGGTTCAAGTGCTTGGGCCCTTGCACCCATGTGGGAGACCTGGAGGAAGCTCCTGGCTCCTGACTTTGGATCAGCACAGCTCCAGCTGTTTAGGCCATTTGGTGAGTGAACCAGTGGATGGAAGATCTCTGCCTCTGCCTCTCTGTAACTCTGCCTTTCAAATAAATAAATAAATCTTTTTTAAAAAAGAAAATTCCATTATAGTGATATATAGGGATATTTCAGGCTCATTTTTAGAGCAGTAGCCAACAAAATAAATTTATAACTGCAATTTTATGCCTTTTCTAGCAGTCCTTAACAGATTGGTATTTTTGAAAAGCAGAGAGAGAGAGAGAGGGACAGAAATAGTTCCATCCACTGGTTCACTCCCCAAATGCCTGAAACAGCTAGGCGTGGCTGGTCTAGGTTGAGGCTAGGAGCCCAGAACTCTCACGTGGGTGGCAGGGACCCAAGTGCTTGAACCATCTGCTGCCCCCTAGGCACATTAGCAGACATGTGAAGTGACCAAGACTCAACTAGTGCTCTGGTATGGGATATGCCACAGTGTCCACTCCAGTCCTCAGCAACTGGTCAACAAGTTCTAGAAAATTCCCTCATCTGCTGCAGAGTCACTCATCAGATCCATCCTCTACAGTTTCCCTCTCTCAAGTTGGTGAGCAGCGCACCCTCCTCAGGTGTGCCGACCTTGCTCCTGGGAGCTACTGTGGGCGGGTTATCTCATTCCTCTGAGCCTCAGTTTCCTCCTGAGGATGTTGTAAGATGGAGGTAATAATAGTGCCTTGTATTTCTCAGAACTGTTGTAAGCATTGTTTGAAATAATAAGTGTGTTTTGTGAGCTGCAAGAGGTGAACTTGCAGGGTGTGTACTTACTGGAGGACCAGGAATCACTGCATGGGGAGAGCAGACAGCCCCACCCCTGGGTCTCACTGAAGTCCAAACAGCCAGGTTTATAAGTGAGTCTCTTTGGATGCAGCTAAGATGATGTAGCATTTATGCAGAGGGTCTTGATGGAAAGAGGGACATGAGATCCTTTAGCTGGGAAACTCGGTTTTTCTAAGTTTCTTTAAAGGTGTCAGTTATGTTAGCTGGGACATTTCAGTTATGTGAGTGATTGAAGAAAGGGGGAAGTTACATGCTGTGCTTTGAAAATGATTTGGCCCCAAACTCATGCAGGAGTTTAGACCTCAACATTGTAAATTAATTACATTAAGAGAGTGCTGACTTCACCCAACTATGGTGTTAGCAGGTGGGGCCTGTGGGAAGCGATAAGGATTAGATGAGGTTGTTAGGGTGGAGCTCCCATGATTGAGTCCTGGTTGCTTTTTAAGGGAAGAGAGAGAGGCCACACAGACACGGACAGACACATGTGCCCCTGCTGTGATGTGATGCAGCCCAGGGCGCCCTGGCCGAAGCCTGTGTCCTGCTGTTTGGATTTGAACCTACAGAACCCTGAGCCCAAACAAACTCCTTTTCTTTATTAGTTAGCATGCATTTGATGTTTTGTTCTAGTATTGAAAAGCCAACTAATACACCGAGGTAGGAATTTTTATTGGAAACAATGAAAGGAGCAGTAAGAAAGGCAAAGGCGATCAGAAGTGGAGGGCAGGAGTTAGGGCTGGATTTCCTCTTCGCATTATCAGACCTGATGTTTCACATTTCAGCCCTGGGAGTAAAGGGGCAGCCATGGTGCTACCGGGGAAAACATCTGAGCCTTGGTTTCCTGAGGCTCTGAGATCCTCCGTCTGGTGTCTTGAGGGAGGAGCCGCTGTTTTCCATGTGTGCAAAACACCAAGAGTCTCAGTGCATCTCTGTGTAAAGCTTCCGGTTTGATCCACGTGTGTGTCTGTGGCATCACCAAGAAGCTGGGGGGGGGGGGTCCTTTGAAATTCTTGTTTCCCGTTTGTCTCTGTGGGCCAGAGATAGACCCTAACCGGGAAAAGCCTTTTGCCCTGCTGACCCTGTCGATTTGAAAAGAGGAACGAATGAAGGCGGTTTTCTCACAAGGGATAAGAACATCCTTCTGGAAGCGCGAGGGCTCTCGGGGAGTAACAGCACTCATGTGAGGAGGCTCGGCGTATGGGCCAGGAACCTCGCAGCAGAAACGTGCCGGGCATGCTCTGACAGTGCCGCCCGGGAGCTCCAGAAAGGACCGTGGCTTAGGGGAAGGGAGGCTCGGGCATGGCTTCTGTTCCCCAGGGATGATGAGCCTCGGGATGTGATAGAAAACATGCTCATTGGCCTGAAGGTGGCCAGCCCTGGCCTGCAGGCCCCGTGCATCCCTACAACACCCTGGGCCCTCGTCAGCTCCGGGCTCACTCTGTTCGGCTCAGGGATGTTACCCTGAGTGGGAACACTCAGCCTCCATGCGAGGACAGCACTGACTCGTGCAGAGGACACTCACCGGGGACCCAGGCAGCCAGGGCTCTGGGGTCAGCCTGGCCCTAACTAGATGTGATCCAGGGAAGGTACTTTGCCTCCCTTCTCCTCTGGGAAATGAGAGGCCAGGCATGGAGGTGTCTGAGACCCCTCTTGGCTCACCCTAAGCTCATTCAGAGGAGAATGATGGGAGAGACCAGCCACAGCTGGTTGCACCTGCACCCAAGGACATGGACGCTGGGGCCGTGGCCAGCCTCGTGTTCCAGATCAGCCCTGCTTGCTTCAGGCACCTTCAGGAAAGGTGGGGGGAGGCCTTGACTTCTCCCAGGTAAGAGTTCTGTTTTCAGACCCGGAGGAGTCGGCAGCAGCAGACAGAATGAGGGAGAAACCAGCCACCTTAGGCAACCATTGTTGGGAAGGCTCCGGACCACTGCATTCTCACAGAGAAGACCCAGCCTCCGCCCTGCTTCTGCCTCGCACCCGATTCGTTACTCTCATGCCTGCTCCTTCCATTGCAATCCCTGTCTCCCCCACATTATCCCCGTCTCTCTGCGGGTTCTCTTGCTTTGTCTCTTGGCAGAGTGGATAGGAAGGCAGCACCGGAAACAGCTGGACATCCCCTGAGCCCCCTGCCCCACGCTAAGCACACCCTGTGACCCCTGTATTCTGTTGAGCCAGCTATAGTCTCCTCATCAAATGAGTGCAGGCCCAGGGCTGCCACCAAGGCCTGTGAGCCAGTCACCATGGCAACCAGCTTTTCCTCCCTGTTCCTGTGCAAGAAAATGGCTGCTGGAGGAGGCGCCCTCTGGGTCTCTAAGTCCCCTTCACATTAGTTTTAAGAAGCTGCTATGCATTGAGCCAAATGTCTGCTCCTGCGGTAGCTTTTGGGAGGCAGAAGGAAGTTATTCAAAAGAATAAAGCAATTTTTCTACCTGAAGCCGTATTTTCGTGAGGTATGGTTATCTGCTCCAAACAGATAAATGCGGAGCAGAGTGAATACAGGAATCGGTGGGATCGGGTGCAGTGGATTTTTGCCTTATCAGTGTAATGGAATGACAGAATGCATTCAAATAAAAATTCGGGGGATGTAGCCAAGGGATACGGGGAATTCTGCAGGGCACAGACTGCAGAGATGGATTGGGGTTGGTTCTGTGTGATGTTGTCTCCCGTGAGAGAATGGGGCTTGTGGTCCCGTCGTGGGAGGCACGGGGAGCCTTGGGAGGCATCTCCTGCGCAGGCTCAGCCTATACTTTCCCGATGACCCCATTCTTCTCTGCAGTGATGAAGCGTGGCGGGTACAGGAATCGCCAGAGACCCCTCTGCCTGGCGCTCACACAGCTGTGGGACCCTCCAGGCTGAAGTTCCCGAAGGAACTGGTTGGGCGGCTGTTTCTCAGAAGTGCTTCTGTTTGGAGCAAGTCCATAGCTTTCTCAAGGGGTCAGCAACATTGAGGATGAGGTCATCCCGGATCCTCCAGGAGACCTTGCGCATGGTCTTGATTGGGAGAGCAGTTGCCCAGGGCAGCAACTGGACTGCGTCCACCCCTGGCTGCTGCGTGAGGACACTTGGGTGATGATGAGTTCTCCAGATGCAAACAATGTCCTCTTTTCACGCTTTCTTAAAGTGAGCTGGGGGACCTCGTGTGAAGATGAAAGCTGTGGGTTTCATTCTCGGAATTTTGAATTTCAACTGGACTTTGTCTGTCAGTTTCTCTGCAGGTGGATATTGTTCCCAGCCAAGGGGAAATCAGCGTTGGAGAGTCCAAATTCTTCCTGTGCCAAGGCAAGTGTCCCACGTCCCACTGCATTTCAGAACTTGCCTCAGAAGCCCCCCGGGACACAGAAGGCAGCGGGCTGTGCTAATCTCACCACATGGAGAGTTGTTGGCAGTGCCATGTGGCAGGGTCCATACTGCTGCTGGTGATGAGCCAGGATGGTTCTTAGGCTCTCTTCCTTCCCCTCTTAGAGCTGCCCCAACGTAGGGGAAGGTGTCGTCTCAGCATCTGCTTGACATTGGAGGAGAGTTGGCGTTTTCTTTGGAAAGCACAACTCCCAGACAGTGAGTCTCCTGGGTTTCCTTCTTGTCCACATCCAGAGCTCTGTAAATGACACTAGGGACCAGCACTGGCTCAGAAATAATTCGTCCATAGGTTGATTTAGGGCTTATTTCTCAGGATCCCTGGGAACTTGAAAATCCAAGGTCTAAGACTTGCCTGAAAGTGAATGGAACACAGCTGTCACGTCAGTGGTTGATGACACCTCTCCCAGGGGTCTCCTGGGTCTCCGAGGCCTATCACGAATAGCTGTCTCGGGTCCCACAGTTCCCAGCAGCGCTCTGAGATAGGCCAGACCTGGTGCCCTTGTTTTCTTGTTTAGAAAATGTGCCCCATTTCCACCGCTCAGGTAATTAACAGGAAACACCCTATGTGTGGAGGCAAGGGTGTCAGGTCAGATCTCAGATTCCCTGCAGTACTTCACATCCCTGAAGGATTCGAAGCACAGGGAAACCAGGACAAGGCTGAGCTAGGGGAGACGGCTGTGGCATTTAGCAAGCAGCTCTTGGCAGGGAAGGACTTTTACATCACCATGGTTTGCATTGGGCGGGGTGACGGGGCCGCCGGCTGCCTTTGCTCTGGCTTTGCCTTCGTCGTAGCAATTTCAATGATCTGGTGATGCTGCCGTGGAGCCCACAGCACATCTTGCAATCAGCGATATTTACTGAACACATCATGGGCGCTGAAAGGAAGATGGCTGCATTTCCATACTAAGCGTCCCTACGGGCCAGGAAGGGCGCTGTGCAGAAGGCACGGCAGAGCCGCTCAGCCCTGGTGCAGCTCAGCTGTGAGCCGCAGTGGTCTGCCCATCTGGGGTGCCCGGGAAAAGGAGGCATGGGTGGTGCTGGGTACATCCTTTGCAGCATGTAGGGCAGTGGGCTTGCCTGTCTGAGGCAGGGGGTGCTGAAACCAATGACACAGATGCCAGCGTGCACAGGCAGATGCCACAGTGAACACACGCAGGGTGTGCAACTGCTGGACTAGCCAGCGTCCCTCAGCTTCGGATTAGGGTGCCGTAATCTGATTTTTCACAAACAAACCTATCATTTGGCTCAGGTCAACTAGGCTCTTGAACTTGGAGTCTAGATCTACAAAGTCTCTTTGTCCGAGGTGTATCAGTTCCCAGCGCAGTGCCTGGAGCAGAGGAGGTCCCCAGCAAACACCCCTTCTCTTCCCTCACCACGGACAGGAGCCTCTGACCAAGCACTGGCACATGTGGCTGGTGAGACCTTGCCCAGTGTCCCAAAAGCTGTCAGGTGTAGAATAACGGAGCACCCAAGCCACAGAGGGGCTGCCTAGTGCTCTCATGTCAACAGCCCTCCCTGACCATCCAGCCTTCACTGATCCCATGCCCCTGCTGTCACTCGGGAGGGGACTGAGCCTTTTCTGTTTCAGTGGGTTTGAAAATCTCGTCTTCTTCCTCAGTGGCAGGGGATGCCAAAGACAAGGACATCTCCTGGTTCTCCCCCAATGGAGAGAAGCTCAGCCCGAACCAGCAACGGATCTCGGTGGTGTGGAACGACGACTCCTCTTCCACCCTCACCATCTACAACGCTGACATCGACGATGCCGGCATCTACAAGTGCGTGGTCACCGGCGAGGATGGCAGCGAGTCCGAAGCCACCGTCAACGTGAAGATCTTCCGTAAGCACCGCCCTCACCTCCTGTGTTCTCTGTGTAGGAAACACGCGCTGGGCAGTAGAAAGCCCACTGCCGGGAGCTGCCGGGGGCTGCCGGGGGCTGCCAGGGGCCAGACAGCTGCTTTTTCCTCCTCTTAAGTCTCTTCTTTTTTAAAGAGAATTTCTTTAAAAAAATTTTTTTTAATTTTATTTGAAGGCAGAGAGATGGAGAGACAGACCTCTCCAGCACTGGTTCACTCCCCAAATACCTGCACTGGCTGGAGCTGGGAGCTGGAAACTCACTCCAGGTCTCCCACGTGGGTGGCAGGGACCCAGTTACTTGAGCCATCACCTGCCACCTTCCAGGGTGCACATTAGCAGGAAGCGGGAATCAGGAAGGGAGCCAGAATTCAAACCCAGGCATCTGATGGGGGTGTGGGTTCTTAGGTGCTGCACCAAGACCAACCCGCCCATGAGTCTTTTCTGACCCAGATCAGAGCTCCAGGACATTCTTCAGTGATCTTTGGCCAACTCGGAACCTACACCGCTCGTTCCCACTGATCACAGCCCTCCCCTCCCCTCACTGGCCTCTGGTCGCTAAATCCAAATCACACAGCTTCCAGAGGGCTGTTGTGAGTCCCTCTGTGCCTTCCCTGGCAGTTGACTGGCAGGCGTATGATTCAGGCTCTCCTTCTCATTTCAATCTCCCCTGCTGGTGATGCAGCCCACGGGCTCGGTGGGGTGGGGACTGTTATCTGAACACGCTGTGCCACTCTGAGCAGCCAGAAACCCCGTCTGGAGGTGGCTTCTCATTACCTTGTTATCATGCATCTGTCCTGTTGGCCGGAGTCATGGTGGGTGACAGCTAATGGAACAGTATTGATTGCCATAGTATTTATTGCCATTAAGCATGCTTTTCTTCTGGGTTTTTTTTTTTTTTTTTTTTTTTTGGTCTAGCATTCTCTCTGCTCTAGGGAAGTTGAGGTGGGGCTGAGGGTAAGGGTCAGAGTGGAAGACAAATCAAAGCCCCGACGACTTCTGCTCTTTATTTTAGAACAGATGTTCTACCTATGCCTTGTGCAAGACATTCTTTTCCCTCTGGAGACATTTTGCACAAACTGCAAAATTCCTTCAAGCACCGTATGAGAAAGTGGAAGAATGGATAAGTCTGTTTTAGAATCCATGCATGGTTGTTTTGTAAGGCACGTTTTCCATGAGGTTTTTGAAGACTCCACCTGTGAGAAATGTAGCTCTCAGGGAGCAGGTGCTGCTTGTCAGACACTGACTGTGTATTCTGCTACTTGGGCAGGGCAGCCATGGCCATGTGCCAAATGCAAGCCCCCTTCTTGCACAGCTGTGGATATGACTTGAGGCTTGCCTGAGGCTCAAGTCCAGGCAAGACAGTTCTAGAAAGAGGGATCTTTGTGGGAGATCTGGCCATTTTCCTCACTCTTCTCCTGCTCCTTTTCCAGAGAAACTCATGTTCAAGAATGCACCGACCCCGCAGGAGTTCAGGGAGGGAGAAGACGCCGTGATCGTGTGCGATGTGGTCAGCTCCCTGCCCCCCACCATCATCTGGAAACACAAAGGCCGAGACGTCATCCTGAAGAAAGATGGTGAGACCTGAGCCCCCTGCAGTTGCCTCTTCTCCCGGGCCCTCCCAATCCCAAGGTTCTGCTCTGCCAGCCCATGAGGGATTCCAGGCCAAACTCCAGTTCAAGTGTCCCAGAACCCACATGCAGTCTCCAGGGCCTGAGTGGCTGGAAGGCCCTAGCAGGTGTATTTAGGCACCTGATTTTCTCTCCAAAACAAAAGTCATGTTTCCAATAGACTTTTACTCAGGTCTGTATTTCAGAGCTGGGGACACTTTTTTTTTTTTTTAAGATTTACTTTTATTTATTATTTGAAAGGCAGAGTTACAGAGAAAGAGGGAGAGATAGAGAGATCTTCCATCTGCTGGTTCACTTCCCAAATGGCCACAAAGGCCAGAGCTTGGCCCATCTGTAGTCAGGAGCCTCCTCCCAGTCTCTCACGTGGGTGCAGGGGCCCAAGCGCTTGAGCCATCTTCCACTGCTTTCCCAGGCACATTAGCAAGGAACTGGACCGGAAGTGGAGCAGCCTGGACTCAAACCAGTGCCCATATGGGATGCCAGTGCCACAGGCAGTAGCTTTACCCTTACCCACTATGCCCCAACGCTGGTCCCAAGGGGACACATTTTCTTAAGTCACCTTCAAGTGACATTCCCTAAGACTGAAGTTAGGACAAAGGAAAGAGGCCCAGCTAGCTGGCTACAGGGGCCGGAGTTCTCTGACTGGTCCCTGATGAACCTGCCTCTTGTCTCTTCTAGTCCGATTCATAGTCCTGTCCAACAACTACCTGCAGATCCGAGGCATCAAGAAAACAGATGAGGGCACTTACCGCTGTGAGGGCAGAATCCTGGCGCGGGGCGAGATCAACTTCAAGGACATTCAGGTGGTTGTGAATGGTGAGGAGCTCCATTCTTCCTGCTCGCTCCGGCGCTCGGCCTTGGGCCCTCTGGTCTGTAAAGTAATCCTGTCCTGACTTGCTCCACCGTGGTCCGTGTCAGCTGAGTCCCCTCCCCCACAGCCCATCATAACCTCTGGGGTGTTTTCTTGTTCTATGTGTTTGTGTGTTGGAGAGAGAGACAGACAGACAGACAGACAGACTTGCCTTGTGAATCTCTCCTCAGCTAAGGGTGGTTGTGATGTAGTTATTAAATACCCTTCCTGTAACACTAGAAACTTCCCCCATGCTTTCCTACTAAACTCTTATTCATCTTCATTGTCCTTGATGCTGCTGTAATTGGGAAGTTAGTCCCCTTGGTTCAATGTTCAAAGAAAATATTAGAATCAATTCAGGCCTCAGAATAGTCCGAATCATGGCCACGGGCTTATTAATCTTAATTTGCAGTGTCAAATAAACACACCCGCGGAATCGATCTGACATTTACAAGATGTTTACAGGAAATTATAATGTCAGTACTAAGAATATAAGTAAATCACGGCCGAATTGTTTTGGTTATTGATACATAATTTTTGCCAAACTCTCCCCCACTCATTCCTTTGGTAAAAACAGTTTGTGTGCTGGGTTGTTTATGACAGTCCCTGAGAAATGTCACTCTGTGGTGAGCTGGTACATTTCAGATTGCGTGTTAACTGTATCACCACCAGAAGCAGTCGTGCCCTGCTTTTTCCAGGGTCAAGAGTGCATTCATTTTATTTTTATTTATTTGAAAAGACAGAGAGAGACAAACAATGATTTCCTATCTACTGGCTCACCCCTTAAACAGAAACTCAACCCAGGTCTCCCATGCAGGAGGCAGAGACCCAACACCCAAGCCATCCCTGCTGCCTCCCAGGGTCTGCAATAGCAGGAACAGGATGTCCACCCAGGTTCGTGTCCCAAGCAGCACCCAACCACTGCACCAAATGCCCTTCCCAAGAGTCCCTTTTTCATCTAAAAGTTCCAGGGACTCTTGGAGTTGTTTTCTGTGCATTGATTGAGAAAATATATGATAAATACCTATCATAAATCAAATTCCATTTTTAAGTAAGTCAAATGTGTTACAGCATCTGAACTCTTGAAAAACAGTAATACATGCTTGTGGGAGAATTGTTTATTCCATGAACAGTAATTATTTAGCACATGTGCCTCAGACCCCTAACACTGACTCGGCGGCTGCCCGGGACTCTTAACCCACAGGCCAAGGCTGCCTGCCTGGGGCCCCGGAAGCCTCTCTTTCCCAGGCCACTGGGCTCACCCTCGCTTGCACAGCCTCCCCTGACATTCTTCTCTCCTCAGTGCCGCCCACCGTCCAGGCCAGGCAGAGCGTTGTGAATGCCACTGCCAACCTCGGCCAGTCTGTCACCCTGGTGTGTGATGCTGAAGGCTTCCCGGAGCCCACCATGAGTTGGACAAAGTAAGAAACTGGCCTGTGCCTTGTGTTGTGGGTTAGAGGAGAAGGGGGCGTCACGGGGCCTGCTCTGTTTTGGCTTTTCAGTGGATCAGGTGTGGGCTTCTTGGGAACATCAAGTCTCGCTGGAGAATGGATTCTTTTCAGTAAGGTTTTCTTGCTCAGGCATTGCTTTCTGCCTTCCTTTTCAGTCTTGTGGGGGCAGGACCAGAGGGTGCACCCTTGGGAGGGCCCCCTTTGAAAGCTTTTGGGTAGAGTCAGAGGACTGGGTAAGGAGTAAAAGTTAAATGTGGATGTGTGCCTTGGTGCCTTAATGGTTCCTGGAGCCTGAGCACCATGGACTAACTGGGATAACCAGCTGTGTGGTCAAAGCCACAGCCCTTGCATTTCTGCACCCCACAGGGATGGAGAACAGATAGAGAAAGAGGAAGACGATGAGAAGTACGCCTTCAGCGACGACAGCTCTGAGCTCACCATCAGGAAGGTGGGGAAGGACGACGAGGCCGAGTACGTCTGCATTGCCGAGAACAAGGCTGGCGAGCAGGATGCGTCCATCCACCTCAAAGTCTTTGGTAAGGGAAGTGGGCGTCCAGGCCGCCGCTCTGCCGCAGTTCCTCCTCCTCCTCCCCCCCATCCATCACCAAGACCCTGTCTGCTCTGCCTGGCGGCATAGCCCAAATACACCCATTTCTTGCCAGTTGCACCACCTGAGCCCAATCCAAGCCACCGTCATCTTCACCTGGACAAAGTCCTTCACTGGTCCTCTTCAGTCCTACTCACAGTGTCCAGGGTGACCCAAGAGGCACTCCTTGGTTGAAAATCCTCCAGTGGCTTCTTGTTGCAACCAGAATAAAATCCAGACTCCCTGCTGTGGCCTGCAAGACCAAACATGGGCTAGCTCTTGCCTTCCCTTCCAACTTTGTCTTTCTTTTCACTTTGCTGGCCTTCGGACACACTGTGCTTGTCCCCCATCCTGGGGACATTGCACTTGATACTTCTTCTGGGCATGCTGTTTGCTCAGATCTGCTCCAAGCTTGCTTCTTCTCATCTGTCACTTGGATCTCAGCTCAATCTCACCTTCTCAGTGAACCCTCCCTGCTCCGGCTAAGCAGGTCCCCTATCCCTGCCCCCACCCTTACTACCTCCACTAGTTGCTCTCATTACTCCTATTGTATCTTCTCTGCTCTTATCATTAGCTGAACTAATCTCATTCACATATTTGGGGGAATGTTTGTCTCCCACCTGTATAGTTTAGAATTGGAGGGCGCTGGATGTCTTATACACGGCTTTGTCCCTGGCACTCTAAATACAGTGCCAGACTTACAATCAGCCCTTGATAAATAGTAGTAACTGACTGACTGGCTGCTTCTCCCCCAGCTGGTGTGAGCCAGTGCCTTAGAAAGTCAGGAAGAGAGCCCTCAGATCTCTACTCACTTCATCTTTATAAACTCAGTGAATTTCATTCATTTCGGGACTGCAATGGACTTGACCTAACCTTGGAAAAGGAATTTGCTGCAGAGAATGAGTTCTTCTAGTGACTGTCAATGCTCCCTGCTCATCTGCTTAAGAAGCACAGATAAGCTGACCCACTGTAGTTGGCATTGCCCCTGTACTTGTCTCTCGCAGGTCGCATGTGCACCTGGAAACGGGGAAGGGGACATGCTTGTTTAGGCTGATCAGGAAAACTGCTGACAAGCATACATCTGGTTCAAGTTAACTGTATACCCTTGAGAATGAAAGTTAAACTTCATGAAAAAGACTTGACAATCTTTTCCCGAGTTCTGTCTAATCTTTCTCAATACTCCGACTGTAGGTATTCCCATATTATAGAAAAGGACAGATGCGTTTGTCCATTGATTCCCTCACTTAACAAATATATATTGAGAACCATTGTCACTGGACAGGGAGGCTACAGAGATGGGTGGGATGTGGACCCTTGACCTTGCAAAGCACAAGGAGGGAGGTAAACATACTAGCATACAAGTGATAATAGACAGTGTCTGTGGGGAGCAACTGGGAGCAACTCGGACTAGACTGTTACTGGAATTAAGACTTATTCTATGCATCTGCTCTCCCACAATATGGCGCTGAGAAGGGAGAAACAGCTTCTACACAGCTGCCTCCAGTTCAACCAATAAACTGTAGGACCTACTCCTGATTGGAGGAGAGCAGCGTACTTGGCGTGTGGGTAGCAGAGTTGGGATTGGTGGAAGAGGACTATAAAGGAGCAGAGAGACAGCATGCACCAGGAACATCTAAGGGGAACATCTATCTGAAGGAACACCTGTGCAGCCCCCGAGAGAGCCGGCCAGCGGTGTGCCGCTCCCCTGCGGAAGTGGGGAAAGTGGCCAGGGGGAACCGCCCTTCCACGGAGGTGGAAGGGTCGGCAGCCAACCCGGGGAGAACCAGCAGCAAACCCGGGGAGGGCCGAGCAGACGAAAGAACAACGCAGGGTCCTGTGTCGTTCCTCCACGAAGAGGGGGAGCGACAGTGTCAGTCAGTTGCATTTGAGTGACTGCCACGGACCCAGCCAGGGCTAAATTCACAAACATGAATCACAGGGACTCAGTTCTCATTAGTGCGTTCATAGGCTAATGCGGATGGGCAGGGCTGACACCTTAAATGAGGACCCGGTAGGATGACGTCCTACTAGCAGTGTGCATGGTGTTTTAGAGAAAAAGAGCATCTCTGGTCATCTGTGATGTAAGCTGGGGAAGCCATCACAAAGGATGTCCCGATTCACAGGTGGGAATTAGCTAGCTGTGGGGCCTGGGAGAAGCATTCCCAGCACCTTGGGCATAGGCACAGAGCCAGGAAAAGCACCTGTGAGAGCTGCCTGTGTACAGAGACTTGTATTTGGTGTGCACACAGGTATCCCCCCAGCGGCTAGGACAAGATAGAGCATCAATAGGCACACGCCTTGGCATAAATGAAGGAAGAGTTGCATGTGAGTGGAGCTTCACATGTGATGGGGAGACAGACTTGGAAACGCATTATCACTTGTGCTTGGACAGTGCTTTTAGACATTAACCCTGCAAAATAACACCCAACACAAACTGAGCACTTCCACTGCGCTAAGCACTGAGAGAAGTGCTGTCCATAGATTCGCCCTTTTAATCCTCATCTCAATCCCATGTTACAGATGAGGATACCACTCATGGGGAGATTAAGTGTCTCCCTCCTTCCCCACAGAGCCAGGGTTCAGAGGCAGTTGGCTTCTAAGTCCATTTTCTAAACATTTTCAAAACAGACAATGGATGTCCATGCTCCACAGAACCCAGCAGGACACCTACTGTGTCTGAGTTACGTAGGGAACGGGTAGTTACACCAGAACCTGTGTGCTCCCCATCACTGCCCACAGCTCCTGCTGTCTCTGCAGAAACATAGCAGTTCTAGCTTGGCTGGTGAGGAACAGATCATGGCTTCTTTTCCAGACCTCTCCTGTGGTGCTGGCTGCCCAGCCAGGAGGAGTGGAGGGGCCTGAAGAGCCACGTGTGGCCGTGAAAGAATGAGAGCGTGGAGAAGGTCAAGGGGAAGAGATACTGAGGCAGGCAAAGTAAGACTGGGGAGCCTGCAAGGCTTGTACACCTCTCTACATCACACACACACTCCAGTTTGCTTCTCCACACTGCAGCTGGGATAGTGTGCAGCAGACATGCAAGAGGTGGCCAGGCTCCTGGAGAGGCGGGTAAGAACATCATGGCTTGTAGACACTGTGTCCAAACTAGAACAGGAATCCTAGAATGAGAAGTCTCCTTGATGTAACCTGGGGCCTCTTGCACATTCCCTTACCCCTCCGTTTCACCTCTACCTCCTGGCATCCCCTGTGGGTTGAGGAGACCAGTACAGGGCTAGGGAACCAAATGTGCAGGGCCCAGCAGGCTAGAGCTGTGTTTCTCCCACCTGTCCATCCTTCTCCCTCTACCTGTCTACCATTGTGGACCATCACTGGCTAGGGGAGAAAGCAGGACAGTTGGTTGGTATATATAGCAGGGTGTACTGCTGTGTGGCAGAAGAGGAAAGAATCCTGTAGTAAGATAGTGAGCAAGCGCTCGGAATGCCTGTGGCTTCAGAGAGGCTGCAGTCAGTATGGAAGGGACAGATCTAAATTAGGGACTGCTGTGATTGCACCTAACTGACATCACTTTTTCCTAAGAAAGTGCACTGTGCCAGCATGGCCTGCCCTGGTTATCAGCTCAAAGCTAGGCATTTGCATCCCATCCTTATTTAAATTTGGCAGTGTGTTTCCATTGCTCCTACCCCATGGGCCCTTCTCGGGAAGTATTTTTGTCTCCACAGATCCCTATTGTGTTCAAACTAATGCTCTTGAGGTCTCAGGCTGCTTTGGGCTGAGGCAAATTCCCCAGTGGGAGGAAGCTGTGCTCAGCTTGTCCGTTGTAAACTAAAGCAGCCCTCTGGGGTCACGGCAAAGGACCAGCAGGGGCCTGAAGGGAAGTGCACCTGCTCATGTCCCCAGTATTCTATCCATCCTGTCCACATGAGGAAGCAAGATCCCCCCCAACCACCCCCGTCTCTCTTTGGGCTGCAGGAGCCTGGATTGGAGTGGGAGGAGACGGGCTGCTTCTCAGGGGTAGGCTGCAGGGCCATGCATTTTCCTGGAAAACTCACAGGACAGCTGTGTTCCCAGGAGAGTCGTGGGGAGAGGTACAATGGAACAGGCAGAGGCACTAAGTCCCACAGAGACAGATGGAGAATAGAACAGGGATTCAGAAGTCACAAACCCGCAACAGAGGTTGATTGAGAGAGAGCAAAGACGGTCAGAAGGTGAACGCTGGCAAGGCCCCCCTGGGTGCCAGCCTGCCAAGGCAGAGCATCCTTTACAAGTAGGGTGGCCCCGCATCTCTCCCTGTTGGCCTAGTAATGGTCATCATCCCAGTGGAATTGTTTAGAGCAGCCTGTCACTCTTGACGAGTGTCCCAATTTTGATGATAAACTTCATGTATTTCTGTCCTGTGTCCACGGTAGTATTCTCACCTTGAACGTGCAGAGTTAGCTTGGACAGAAGTCCTGCTTCTGGAGTAGCTACGATATAGTAATCAGTGAGCAGCTTGCCTTCTTCCCAACAGCCTTCCGCACTCCATGCAAAATTAGCCTTTGTTAATAATGTTTTTAATAAGGATATAGTTTGCCTTTTCCTTAGGACTTGTACAATGCACCATTTGTAGGCATCTGGGAAATGGGACCCCACAAGACCAAATACTGATAGATGGGAACTGACCCTTGCTGTCTTCTGTTGGTCTTTGGCTGCCAGTACAAAGTGCTGTGGGCTGGGTCATCAAGATGCTGTCTAGACTTCATGTCTGACAAGGGTTCCAGCAGCGAAAAAGGCAGCTTCATAGTATGTCCCCAGACCCCCCAAACTTGAAATTTAACATTTTTTTTCTTTTAGCTTTTCTTTGTGTGATTTTTATGGTGTACAAATTCAAGCTTGGCTGTCCCTTTATTTTACTTTATTCTATTTTTCTTTGTATCGTTTGTGTCTATTTTAGTTTATTCACTTACTCTCTAAACCTCCTACTCAACAGCACTGAACACTTTTTCTGTCCAAGATGTACCTCCTTCAAAATCACTGTGATCAAGATGGACTCAAAGTCTTCTTACAGGAAAACTGAGTCCCTGTGGACTGCATCAGATTTGTAATCAGTTGGCTGCCTTGGATGAAGATGGGCTTATGTGCTGGCCACCAAAAAAAAAAAAAAAAAAAAGGATTTGCTAAGCAGGCTATTAGTGCAGATTAACTTCAGGAGAATATCTGAACTCTGTAGAAGCAGGCATTTGCTGAAAAAAAAAGTATAGCTCTATCATTGTCTTTTGTTTATTAAACAGCAGGAAAGACCTCAACTCAGGATAAGTATAAGCAATTGTTTATTAGCCTACTTGGGCTGACTGCATGAACTCGAATATAAAGGAAACATCATGATTTCAAAAATTATCTGTAATTCTGATTTATTGTTGGGTTTGTTTATCTAACCCAGCCTTTTTCTCTGTTTGTGAAATAAATTACGTTTGTGCAGTGTTATCTTTTCTACAAAAGGTTCAGCAATTTCAGGACATAATTGTTTTAAATTGGGAAAATTCAATTTTCTCTAATGTTTTAACATTTAACAGCTTTGGAATGCTTGTGTTTTATTGCATTACCCAAAACATTTGGAAAATGAACTCATCTCAACTCATCTTCCTTCCCATACTCAGCCCACCCCATAGCCCCCCCAACCAGTTACTCCCCGTTTCCTCCCCAGAGTTAGTGCCAGCACCGTCCTTCCAGCCATTAAGAATCTGACTGATTTATGCTCCTACCCCTTCCTTCCTTCGACTCTTTCTACTGCTCCTGGTGCTCCGTTCCCTGACCACTTCCTCTGTACCTTCCCTTAAAGGCATAGATGCCCTTGGCTTGGCTTTCTGCCCCTGCTAAATGACCTTGTCTAGGACTCAGTGTCAACTTTGCATCCAGGTCATTACCAGAGCTTCCAATTTGGTTTTCTTGCCTCAGAATTCTTCTCCATGCTCAATTATCTTGAATGTTTCCTAGATTAACTTTCTTGAAATACAAGTGATCCGCTGATTCTCCTGTTCATACACTGTCTGTGGGCCTCCACCAGCTAGTGGACAAAGTCTAACAATCCAGTCTTGTCCCCTCTGCCTCATGCCACACTGATGTCCTCTCCTCATGTTCTTGGTTTTTTGTTGTTGCTCTTGTTTTGTTTTGTTTTGTTTTGTTTTGTTTTGCTGTTGGTCAAGCAATTTCCTACACATGGAATAACTCTGTACCCCAACATGCCACCTGTTGAGAAGCTCATGGCCCACCTAAGAAGTCTCCTCCTGAAGCTCCCACGCAGGGGAGTGCCCTTCCTCGGCTTCATGTCTCCTGTGTACATTGTCACCACTACTCTTCCTCTGCAGGATGTGGTTTTTATTTTTATTATGGCTTTGTGTGAACCTCTTGAGGGTTCAGCTCTGTATCTCTTGCAACACCTACATTAGGGTGTAGTACCTAGTACATAGATAACATTTGTTGAATAGGTACATGTCAGCATTCAAATCCAGGAAGCCCAATGATCAGATTAACTCATAGAAATGTTGTATCTTTTCAGCAAAACCCAAAATCACTTACGTAGAAAACCAGACTGCCATGGAGCTGGAAGAGCAGGTCACGCTGACCTGTGAAGCCTCGGGAGACCCTATTCCCTCCATCACCTGGAGAACCTCCACTCGAAACATCAGCAGTGAAGAAAAGGTATTGTGTCACCCAAGAGTTTCAGGGCCATGGAATACAGACTCGGAGCACACCCAAGTCTGCCCCATGCCCAGTTCTCTTTGGTGAGCTGAAAGGTGGGACGTGGTCACTGGAGGCCATAACAGGTCCTGTGACCTCCTTCCCCTGGCCTGCTCAGCATCCCCTTGCAGTGGAATGAGCACAATTCCTCTTATAGGTTAGCAAGGGTGTGATGTTGGTGGGTGTGGTCAAGAGAGATAGTCTAAAGAAAAGGAGATAGCGGTGACCAGACCCAGGTTTTGGGAGCTGTAAGGAACTGGGGTAAACCAAGATCCTGGTGCACCAGGTCATAGTATCTTCATCTCAGGAGCACCCAAGGAAATATAATCTCCCAGAAATAATAGGGATCAAAATGAGCCTATTAATTCTTTTCCTTGCATTGTCTATACTCATGCTATATATGCACTGTATGCAAAAAAGCTTGGTTGCCTTTGTGTCTGCCTGTATTCTTGGTCACACTTGGATTTCATTTTGTTCTAAAGGCAAAAATAATTAGCAGTTTCTCAATGATGACGATTACACCTGGGTTCTGCAGTATTTTCAGTGAGGGCTTCAGAGTGTGATAGCAACCTTCCTGGCAAATTAAAATGCCTGGGAAGATTTAGCTCCAAAGCACATGGATATGTAGACCATTGGAAAGCTGTCTTTGCTATTGACAATAAATAAAGATTGAGTTAACTCCTACGCATTGTGCAGCCTTTTACTGTGGAGTGGGCCAAAAACAGGAGGCGGGAAAGCTTGGTTTTAAAGCAGCTTAAAAGTTCTTGTGGCACTTCTCCAGCCTCACGTCTTGTTTCCTGTAGTACTGGGCTTTGTTTTAGTTGGCCAAGACTTTGTCACCTCTTCAGGAGTAATGGCCTTAGCCTTAAAGAACATTTATAATGGATTGCTTATTGACCAGAATGTTAAAAATGATAGATCGTCACTCTTCTGGCTGGCCAGAGGAAATCCCTAGAGAGGAGAAACTCAGTGCCAAAAAAGGATAGCGTGAAATACCAATGCTAAATTTGGAATTTGCATTTGAGGAACTGATTTCTGTCCCACTAATAGAAAACCAAACTAAATCAAAAGGAACAAAAATCTCTGTTCCAAGTACCCGCCCCGCCGTTTTTGGCAAGTTTTTTTGTCCACAATTGAATCCAACTTAACAAAAACTCAACTGAGGAACTGCTAAATATTTTTGAAACTCACATAGGCTGTCTGATACATGAAAACCAACTATATTAAGAAATGTGTTTACTTGGATACTTTTCTTTATCATGTTGGAATTAAAACCTTAGCTAAGGTGTCAGCTCCCCATCTTGTGTGTTACGTGGACTGAATGTCCATTTCAGGACTTATCCCACAGGACCACTGTTTGGGGGATCTTTCTATGTCATACCAAACAGCAGATTTGTCCAAGGCGATCCAGTGGATATCTCTGACCTACAGTGAAGGACAGAAATAATATCTTATATCAGATGAACGACACCTTTAAATTCTGTATCTTTTCCAGGAACAGCACAATAGCTGAGCTAAACCAGAAGGATTATTAAGATTGGTGCCTAACTCAGGTTCTTTAATAGGTTGGCACTTATGGCCTACACCTGTGATTTCATTTTTATGGAATGAGAATAAATAGCCAGGAACTAACACAGATGCATAGTTACTAAATATTGAGACTGACGGTGCCCGGCAGAGGCTGTGTCAAGCCTGCTGGGGACTGACTTTTGTACAATTCGGTTATCAGCACAGTCCTGGAGTGTCTGCAGCTCAGATCATTATCTAAGCTCAGCCTTGTGGGTGCTGTCATGACCAATTGAGGGCTACCCTCAAGTTTACTTGCAGGTGGAGGATGGCCCAAGTGCTTGGGCCCCGCACCCACATGGGAGACCAGGATAAGTACCTGGCTCCTGGCTTCGTCGGATCAGCGCGATGCGCCGATGGCTGCCATTGGAGGGTGAACCAACGGCAAAAGGAAGACCTTTCTCTCTGTCTCTCTCTCTCTCACTGTCCACTCTGCCTGTCCAAAAAAAAAAAAAAAAAAGTTTACTTGCAGTGCCGTTATTAGAGCATGAGCAAGTCAACGTGAAAATAAGCCCTCCAAAGCAGCCGGCGCTGGGACACCAGAGTAACACTTGCCTAGACGAAGTTGCAACCTGAGAAAATTTGCCATCTCTCTTCATTATGTATTGACAGCAAAGAGGCATGGTGTCCATCTTACACTATAGACACCTAATGATTAAGAGAACAAATGCGGGCTGTCTGAGACACCAGCTAAAACATTCTCCTTTCACTTTGGCAACTTGTCTTCCTGTGCTCCGTCGAAAGCTACATTAAATCTATCAGTAGGTAGGGTTCAAGATTACTACTGTCATTGCATTACAAGGGTGGAAGAAAACAATTTGTTTTTTAACAATTAGGATGATTGTCTCTAGTTAGGCAAAAGTAGACAAACATCAAATTGGTAAGGGAAGGAAGCTTCCTGAAATTCAGATCACACAAAACACAAAAGCCATAGAAGGTGGAAAGGCAGCTTCTGGGGTTGTCTAGCCTCATCTTTTCTCACATGCGTGCTGGAAGTCTCTGAGCCCTGTCTGTGGGGTGATGATGTCTGTCCCGTGCAGGGCAGCTGGCCAACACTGGTGATCAGAAACGGCCACTTCCTTGTTCTTCCTCTGTTTGGTCCTCCAGCCTCTGCCATTCTGTCCTTTGTACGATGGTCACTGGAGTCGCTGCTCCACCCACCTCCCTTTGGTCAGCCTACTGTTCCTTTCACACACCCAGCTGTCGTCACTGTGGCTCTTCTCTGTATCCACACTCCGTACATTTTTAGCTGTCCTGTACCAGACAGCTTCAGTTCATTAATGCTCCCCTAAAACTTTATCATGCCCCATGGGACTCGTGCAGACTGCAGTGGGGATATTGCCTCCTTGCTGTGGACACCACTGGGCACTTATAATTGCATTAGCTCTTTCTCAGTATCTTCATTTGGTAGCCTCATATTGAGCTTGTGGTCAGCTAAAATGCTCAGGTCTGTTTTACGTGAACTGCATTTAAGCTACACATCCCCCTGTCTCACTCTTCTGCAATTGATTGCTTAACCAATAAGCTAAAATTTTAATTCATTTGTATTAAAAATTCTATTTTGTTTGTTACAGTGTTTCATGACAGGGTCACTATGGTAATTTGGGAAGAATCTTGCTTCCCTGGGACTGTCATATGCATTGAGAGATATTGCACATCGCTGGTCCCCTCCCCTATAAAGCCTTTAGCCACCTCTGATCACTGCTAAAAATGCCACATATACAAACACCCTCTGGCTTGAGAACAATTGTTTAAGCCCTTCTTTCTGGGCAGTCAGGACTGTCATCAGAACTGTCCCTAGAAGTCTATGAGCCGAGGTATTTCAGCCCATGTGGGGCCTCTTGTTTTATGTGTGTGTATATTTTTAAAAGATTTATTTATTTGAGAGGCAGAGTTACAGAGAGAGAGGTCTTCCATTCACTGGTTCACTGCCCAATTGGCCACAATGGCCAGAGCTGGGCCAATCCAAAGCCAGGAGCCAGGAGATTCCTCTGGGTCTCCCATGAGGGTTCAGGGGCGCAAGCACTTGGGCCATCTTCTGCTGCTTTCCCAGGCCATCAGCAGGGAGCTGGATCAGAAGGGGGGCAGCGAGGATTGAACTGGTGCTGATATGGGGTGCCAGCACCACAGGTAACCTGTACAGTAGCACAGGCCCCTTTATATATGTATATTATATGTAATGAGGTAGTCACTGGTGACCCCAGTCCCAAGCATACAGTCTGAAGCCAAGCCTTCCCCACACAGCTGTCACCCACAATGTGTATGAGCTGCTGCTTTCAACCTTGTATGAACACTTATTTGAAATATCTTTACCAAGGTACTGATAAAAGTGTGGACTGCAGCAAGGTCAAGTACAGAACCCTCAAACTGCCATGGCTTCCCTCTGGTCAGTGGCTCAGAAGATCCGACACCTGAGGCCTTAGAGCCACGGTGCTCCCTCATGATTTTGACGACTGTTGTGGAAGGGCCCATGATCCCTGGAGTAAAGTTAGTTCCAACAGAAGCTAATGACAGCAGCTTTGTCTTGTGCTTCGCTGTGTAGCTGAGTCTGATGTTAACCTTCCAGTCGGAAGAGGGACAAGAAGGCTTTCAACCGCAGACACAGTGACCTTCTAGAGGAATACCCATGTTGTTCTTCATCAGTGAAGGGAGAGGCAAGCAAACCAGCACAGTGAGCCTGGATGTCACAGCCTATCTTTAATCTCGTCTCTGGCCTGAGTCCAGTCCCTCACTGGAGGATAATCATTACCAAGTTGTTAAGCTTCAGCTAGTTCAGTTGCTTTACTTTAACAACTGGCAGTAGTTAGGCTAGGTCCAGTTGTTGGGTTCATTGAGATCACTAAGGTAAATCAGTTGTTACATCTCTTTCTGGTGGTCACTCTTGTGTTGTGAAAAAAAGAAAATATTTGACAGTCATAATGGTTTAGTTGGATCATGTGTGTGAAGGTCATTGTGATATTTGAGAAAGTTTGTGCAACTGTGTCCTCTCATGTCTCTCCTACCCAGATTCATTTTAAAGACTGCCCGGTATTTGAGTGAGCGACACTAAGTTTCAGGCACCATTTACATGTTAAGACCCAGGGATGATGATTTCCATATTCTCTCCCTGGCTGGAAAAAAAATCCATCATTTTCTCATTTGAATATCTCTGTGCCTTTGAAATGGGAAAGAAAAGCATATGAAACCTTAGTGATTATGGACAAAGAGAGGTGTGAAGAGTTGAGATCAGAAGAGACAGATGGAAAAAAAAATATTTCACGAACCCTGAATCTTGGGCTGACGGAGTATCCCACAAATAGGAGAGCACTGCTGAAATTCTGGAGCTTTGTTTTCACCAGGAGGGTTCCTCATTCGATACAGACCTAGTGCTCAGGTTTAAACACTGGGAAAGGTGACTGCATGGAACAAGCGGAACCTGGTTTATCCAGGGCGTGGGCAAATGTATAACAGGGAACATGATGATAGGATTATTATAGGGAAGCTTAACTTTAGATTGTATTCCTGCAGTCTTGCGTGTAAGATAGTAAAACATGTAAATATTCAAACAGCCTAGAGCTAACCATTGCTGATCATATCCTTATTTATTTCATAAGTGTGCATATTTGCATATCAGGTTGTCTTAAAGTGACCACACCTTCAACAAATGATTAGGGCTATCACATTTCCTATCATTCCACCAGGCACACAGGTAAAAGGTCAGGTTACTAGAAAACATTGTTACTTGCAACTACTTATTCTAAAAGCCACAGAACTATAGTGATTTGGGCAAGACACGAGAAAAATCTGATTTGAAAAAACAAATAACTCCATATGATATAGCCCTTTAAAAAATGCAGCCTTGTTTTGTGACAGACAAGCTTCTGAGTGATGTGAAACTGACATCCGCATTTGACATGTTGGGCCACTGTTCCACTAGTCTGTGTGTGTTCCTCCTTTTTCATTCCAGTATCATGTGCCATAACCTAGTATTTTCATGCTTATTTCTCTCAAAAGCTCCTTGCATTTAGCGAACTCTTACTTGATGTTTGCTAACTTATTTGTGTCCCCTTGATTGCATTTCTGTGTTTCTATTTCGAGCACCTTTTCTGTCCTTTTCCGTCTGAACATAGGGACAATCAAGCACTCAGGCCACCTGATGAAAACAATGCAGCTAGGTTGTCTTTGACTCTCAGGATGCAAACAGAATAACTGGAAGTGGAATAGATTCCCACGTGCCAGATGCATTTGGTATTCTCAAAACTTTCTGACCCATAATCTCAATGCCTTCATACTTCTCATTCCTAATGTATTCCTTGGTATTTAATAGAATGCATGCAAAGGGTTATAAAATGCATGAGCATAAAACGGCATTAGTATATCTGTGAAAAGCGATCTAATAAAGTCCAACAGCGGAAGCCTGCTCTCTAAGCATCTCTGGATTATGTGGTTAGAACTGGTAGTGTCACCAAATAAAAGGAATATTTAAGATGTTTTGGAGCAGCAGCAGTGTACTGTATCTGCTGGTGTCTTTATATATATGTCTCCCAGGGACTAGGGAAGCCTTTACTTTACCTTTGAATTCTACATTTTAATGTGCAGAAGAAGGGGGGGAGCTGAACATAAGCTAAATCCTACATTAAATTGGGTAATAAACACACCATTGAAAGTGGGCCTTGGAAAAAGTTCTGAATTAAGAAGAAGCTGCATGTGCACGGAATGCAGTATGATAGATCAATTCTTTAAAGCAACATGTTGTAAAATTTTACTGCTTTCTTGTTGTGTTTTATATCTTCTTCTCTCCAGGCTTCGTGGACTCGACCAGAGAAGCAAGAGGTATAGCTTACCTGACCACTAGCCAGTCCTTAGTGTTGAAAACATTACAGTTTAACTCACCATTACAGTTGCATAACCAGACATGCCTAACTAACTAGTACTGTAGTTGAATTAAAGCATAGGTCAATAGTGGTAGGCATTAGTGAGCAATAGTGTCATTTTAGGATGAGCAAGCAAGCTGTGTTGGGAATGGATGAACAAATCTATTATTTCCTAAAACGGGATCCTGTTCTCTTGCTGGTGCTAGTAAAAATCTCATCCAGGTAATTATACTGATAGAAATAAATTGCCCCAATTCCCAAGCCAGGCACTGTGAAATGATAGAAATTTTTTGACTCACGTGGTTGATGTGGCTTGGGACTATAAAGTCATAGAGTCGGTGATCTAAAAACCCACTCAGCCCTTTCCTTTCCAGCTCAACTCATCTTGTTGCTCACTTGTTCTATAACGATTGGTCTTGGTAATGATCACGTGTCGTTTCATCTCAAAAGCAACACCACAAAAATCTCTTGGTAGTTTTTCCAAATTACTAAACACATGGATGTTACTTTTAGAAAGCATTAAATTTGTGACATTAGAATGATTTTCTGCAAATGGTTTTATGTTTTTAAAAATCATTGAAATGTCTCTGACGGCTTCCTGCAGTCCAGGGTATTGTGGGACTTAGTTTGAAAATTGGAAGTAAACATTAATATTCAGATTTTAATTGCTGCACTCCAAGACCCTACCTTGGACTACACCTATCATATTTGACCTGACTTGTGTGATTAAGCAACATGTAGTAAAATAAGAACCAGTATGCTTCAGATGAGATTCAGGGATCTGGTCTTTAAATCCCTTTTTAAAAACATAGCCTTTTATCTCTTCTCTGTACAGAACTGTGATATGTTACACTATAGACACAGAAGATCCTATAGATTTGTATAGATTTATTCAGTAAATCTATTCTCACAGTCCTTCCTTCAGGAACAATGATTATTCAGAACACATAACTCGTGTGTTCGGGTCAGGGCTATAAATATTTAATATGGCTTAATATTTAAAAGTTGACTGCTTGTCCCCAGGCACTGACATTAGTTTTTGCACATGAACAAACTGCCATTGTCAAATCTAGTGCATTATGAACTCTCTCAGCATCGTACCTCCTCGATGTCACAGGGACTGTAGTGAAGTGTACATCCTCTCCGAAATGCTTCTCTCCAATGCACAGGAATCGCTTAGTGCTGTCACGTGCTGGGTGTTTTACTGCCCCACAGTCACGGAGTTGGGGTTGAGGAAGGGAGAGAAGAACGGGCTAATTATTAGCTACTCTTAAGCAGCTACAGATCTCGTTCTCCTTGGCCTTCTACATCTTCCCTCTGTCATTCTGGTTTAGACCTGATTAGAGGTAGAACTGAGATTTATCAGGGAGCATTCAGAAGATGTTAACAGAGTTATTATTATCCTAAGTAGAAGTAATCGGTTTGCTCCCAGAAAAGCAGGCACCTCACTCTGTCTTCCAGAAGTGTCCTTATCATGAGTGTCTCATTTTGGGCGTAATTGACTTTCAAGTGAATGCTGCATGGGGCTCAGAAGTTCCATTCTCTCCGGTTTGTGTGATGCAGAGACAAGGACCCAAGTCCAGATGAGCATGGAGGAAGACTTGGGCTGGGGCTAATCTCTTGCTGTGTGCTCTGAAAAGCCTGACCTTTGGAAAAAGGGAGACAGAAATGGTTTGATGAAACAGTTAGCATTGCCCTTTTTACTATTAGAACAGCAGTCTTCTGTCTATGGCCATATCACCCTGAGCGTGCCCGATCTCCTCTGATCTCGGAAGCTAAGCAGGGTTGGGCCCAGTTGGTACTTGGATGGGAGAAAGGGAGTCCTCTTGTGGTGGTGATCTTCCCACTCCTACCTGGAATTCATCGGCTGCCTCTGTGAGAGCCTGCATAGTCAGCATGGCTTTTGCTCTGGAGGGCTTTGACCCTGACTTTGTCCTGATGCCAGAGTGAAGCATGGCGGGGGGGATAGTCCAATCACACTGGAATCCATCTGCAAATTCTCAAAGGGGAAACTGGGCAGCTACAAATAACCCCATCATCAAGCCTGTAGTGAGCCACTGGGAAGTGAGAATTCTCTCTAGAGGGATGGCCTGCCCATCTCTGATGTCATTAAATGAAAGAAATTCCCACATAGAGAAATTTCAGAAATAAGACAAGAGTGGGGTGGGGGAAGTGGGACTCTCCGTGCAACCCTTTTATGAGCGTCTCTTGCACCATTCTCTAGATTATTCTGGATAGAGACTGCTCAGCCCTTGCTTTGTTGTCGTAGGTGTCCTCGTACCTACATGACTTTCTTGACTCTTTTGTTACAGCATCACTTCCTGAGGAAACACTCCCTTGACCTTCTGAGGATCAGGGTCAGAATGCTGTGTCGTGCCTAGCATCCCTGGGATAGTCCTATCTGGGTCCCAAAGAATCAGTTGGGATGACCACAAAGGCCAGATGTGGACTTCAAGTCCTCTCTGCCCTCACTCCCGCTGTGTTTGCAGCAAATAGAAGTAGCAAGCAGCTCATGCCAGGTCTTTCAAGACACTGGCAGGGTGGCTTCCCACCCTTTATGTCACTTGCATAGACCAATGGGTAAAGATTGGGTATGGCACAAGGAAATGGCCACTAGGGTGGGCCAGCACAGCACTGTCAGCCCACAAGGAATGGGGTCCCGGAAGCCAGTGTTTCCCACAACCTGAATGTCTCAGACTTGCTGGTGAAGTGCTCCACACCTGACTGTTGTTATCGCTCATCAGTGTGTGGCATCTCCTGGGATGCTGCTTCTCTACCGCCTGTTCCCCAGACTCACAGGTCAAATGGGAGCATCAGGACATGCATCTCAGTGAGAACAGACGCTCACAGCAGTGGACAGGGATGATTTTGCTTGGTTTTGCTGTCTTCTCACTTCTTTCCCAGCTCCCAGATGTGCCCTATGGTAGGGCTGAGATGGACGAGCTGTGTTAGCGCTAGGACAGGTGTTTCCTGTGCTAGATCTGCTGATGGTTCTGCAGAAGGCCAGTGATGCCTGGCTTTTGGGCTTCCCAGGCTGGCTACTCTATAGCATGGCAGTTCTGGGCATCAGACTTCCAAACCAGCATATCAAAGGAACCTGAAGCCAGGTGTCCCGTCTTTCTCTAAAGACCTAACTCATAGTATGGCAGGGGCCACATGCAAAGTACCCTTCCAAGAGATAAAAGAATGGCCCAGTCTTCAAGATTCAGACCCCTTCTTGAGACTGCCAGCATTCTCATGGTTCTAGACTTGGACCCCATGCCTGGAGTCTTCCTGGGCCAGCAGCCATTTAACTCAGACTACCAAAGAAGGAAACCCCTTAGAAACACCCCAGTACCTATTGCCAGAAGGTCAAGTATTTACTGTCTTTCTGATGCACCTGTAATTCCAGAGACTCGGGAAGCCAAAAGCAGTCTCAAGGACTAAGAATTGGTGGTGGCCAGGTGTCAAAGATCCTGGATCAGCCAGGAGCTTTCTGTGCCACTGTTCCTAGAGAGGGAACCCATTTACCTCCACTTCCAGCTCAACAGCTTTGAGTTACTTGGCTTCTTTATGGAGTTATTTTACTCTTAAGCACCAAGGGACGAAGGCACCTGCAGAAATGTGGGTGTCCTGTGTAATTCCTTCTATTGGGCACATTTGGATTTCCCATTCCATGTGCGTACACCATGGAGCTGGCAGATGGGCAGACTGGAAGGAAAGGAAGGGAGTGCACGTTCCCGGAATCTCATTTGTTGCTGGCCAGGACTTCTGCTTCCATTTCAGAAATCCCAACCAGTCGTCTCTCGGGACTTACCTTGTCCTTGCCCCAAACTAATTTTGACACATAGTGCAGGCCATCTGACTTAACTGCATCCTATCTTCTGTTTTGGTTCCACTCAGATTCTCATAGTGCTCCCCAAAGCCTCTGCCATTAGATGATACGTAAGAGTTAGACGGTGGCCAGGACAGGAGAGAGGATGGGAGACTGGGCACAGAGCAGCGATGGCCGAGTCTCCTAGTCCCCTCCCCTGCTGCAGCCTGTGACGCTCTCCCTTCCCTCCTGGCAGACTCTGGATGGGCACATGGTGGTGCGCAGCCACGCCCGCGTGTCGTCCCTGACCCTGAAGAGCATCCAGTACACAGACGCTGGAGAATACATCTGCACTGCCAGCAACACCATCGGCCAGGACTCGCAGTCCATGTACCTTGAAGTGCAATGTGAGGAATAACTGGGGAAAGGTGTGGGGTGGGCTTGGGAGGGAGGAGCAGTGCAGGACCAGGATGCAAAGGGGAAATGGCGGCCCAGACCAGGCTGCACCCCACGGGCTGTGTTCACATTCCCAGTGGCAGTTGGCCCCAGAGCAGTGTCCCCAAGCCACACCCTACACCATCCCCAGGCTTCCTTCCATAAGCCTTCCGCCGTGCCCTTGAGTCTTCCCATGTAACTCTCCAGGCACTAGCTCTGATCCAGGGAACACCTGCCTTCCCAGCACCAACAGACAGGATGTAGGGGACTTCATGATAATGCCAGTCATCCCGAGAGTCTCTGTCATTCATTGCAGATGCCCCCAAGCTACAGGGCCCAGTGGCTGTGTACACTTGGGAGGGGAACCAGGTGAACATCACCTGCGAGGTGTTTGCTTACCCCAGTGCTACGATCTCATGGTTCCGAGATGGTCAGTTGCTACCAAGCTCCAACTACAGCAATATCAAGATCTACAACACACCCTCTGCCAGCTATCTGGAGGTGAGTTGGGTGGAGGCGGGGTGGAAAAGGCATAGTTGGGTGATGGAGGAATTGTCTACTGCAGCTCCCTCTCACATTCTCTCTTGCTTCCCTGGCACACCCTGAGCAGGGAAGCCATTGGCTAGAGGAGAAACTGAACATTGTCCCAGGTCACCTGTCGCCACCACGCTCATCCTCTCCCTGCAGCCAGAGCAGGGACATTGGGGTGCAGTTTGCCCCTCCCAGGAACCCTTTTGCTGTTCTTATCTCTTGTGTAAGGCTTGGCTGCAGCTACTGATTGGTGCTTTCCTAGTTCCGCTCCTCACTAATTTAAACCAGTGATTAAAGATCTGAGTCTCTGGCCATCTCAGGGGATACTTGTAACCCAAGAGCTGCTTCCTCTTAAAGGTGACCCCGGACTCAGAAAATGATTTCGGAAACTACAACTGTACTGCCGTGAACCGTATTGGACAGGAGTCGTTGGAGTTCATCCTTGTTCAGGCAGGTGAGTGCCCCTCATGGCGACGTCCATGCCATTTTGCCATTTCCAGTCCATTGCGTGTGTTTCAGTAGTTCCAGGATAGTGGGAAGAAAAGAAGGCCAGGCCCAACAAAGTCATAGGGTCAGGAAGCTGGGGGGGGGGGAGCGGGGGTCACTGGAGGTGTGAGGATCTGAGCATGGGCTGTGTTGTAGGAGAATCACTTGGGGAATGGAGGAGAGGAGATGGTGGCAAGGTACCCAAGAGGGAACAGGAATGGGAGAGCTGTGCTACATGGCTGGGGATAGTATCCCAAGCCTAGCTGGGCTCACCTGCATCTCCATATGTGTCCTCCACAGACACCCCGTCTTCGCCATCCATCGACCAGGTGGAGCCCTACTCCAGTACTGCGCAGGTGCAGTTTGATGAGCCTGAGGCCACAGGCGGCGTGCCCATCCTCAAATACAAGGCTGAGTGGAAGGCAATGGGCGAGGAAGCCTGGCATTTCAAGTGGTATGATGCCAAAGAAGGTGAGTCAGCAAGAGTCAGGTTCCCTTGGGGTTGATGAGTCCTTCAGTACCCAGTGCTAGGGTGCACTCCAGAGCCTGGCTGCCTGTTTGGGTAGGGTGGCCTCCACTCACCCACTGGAGCAAGCCGGAGGCTACCACCTGCCATCCTGTTTGTGTCCCTACAGCAGTAGGTCATGGTCACATCTGTGTATAGAGTTACTGGCCTTCTGCTCCCTGGTGCCTCAGAACCTGGTTCTCATGACCCTGCCAGGATGGATGAGGCCAGCTCGGCCATGTTCCAGGCAGAAGGCCTACTTCAGTGCTGACGAGAGGAGTACGGCCGCTCATGCTGTGCACATGTAGGTCCCCCGTGCTGCAGCTTGCCTGCTGACACAGCCAGTGCTGCTTAGAAATCTGTACTCGGGGACTGTAGCAGGAGTAGGATGGTAATCCAGTGAGTTAGAGCAGGAAGACTAGTCTGCTCTGGGGTCGACCCTGTGATGCCTTTCCAAGCTAATTTTTTTAAAATGGCCTTGGATTGCTGTAATTCGAATATGCTGAGCCCAGACTAGCTGAGGATGGAGTGTGTTTATGTGCAGCATCTCTTTGGGGGGGGTGGGGGGGGGTTGTTGGACTAACTCGGTGATGGGTGCTTTGGTTTTGTAGACATTTTCATCCTGGTCTGGTGCGTGGTACAGGGTGGAACTGGAAGTGGGTGGGATTTCAGTGTCATGGCCATCGAGAGACAAGGTCCAACTGGCTTCACTGAGAATTAGCTCTGTGAACAAGCTCCCACTCCTCTTTATGGGGAGAGTGGGCGTGGGCCTGAGAGGGACCTCCGTGTAGTCAGAAGGGGAGCTGGAAGAAAGTGGTGGTTTTGTCTTCTGACTTGCCCTGAAACCCCATACCTGGCAGGTTGATCCCGTGCTAGAATCCGTCTACTGGGCTTTTCCCCTCTTTTTTATACATCCATTCTAGTTACGTTTTCATCACAGTAAAATGGACTTTACCATTTTAACCATTCTGAAGTGCGTGTTTCAGTAGCATTACAATCACAACCATTAGCACCACCCATCTCCGGAAGAACCTTCCTGGCCTCGCACACAGAAACTGTGTAGCCGTGCAGTGCTAACTCACTCCCACCCTTCCCTGGCAGCCACCATTCTCCTGTTACCCTGTAGTTGTCTACTGGAGGTACCTTGTCCAAGTGGAACCACAGTGTGTGTCCTTTTGTGTCAGGCTTATGTCACGTAGCATCTTGGCCTCAGAGTTCATCTGTGTTATATGATCCATGTCAGAATTCTCATACTCCATCATATGTATGTGCCACATTTCCTACATCCACTCCCTCTTCTGCCTGTGGTCCTTTGGGTTGTGTCTGCCTTTTGCTGGGGGTGAATGATGGCTGCTGCGACCCTGGGGACCCAGGCATCTCTTTGTGTCCTGTGTTTTCATTCTTTTCTGCGTATGCTCACAAGTAGAATTGTGGGAGCCAGAGCTGATCCCCTGTGTGAGACACTGCGGCCCTGCCCTGCTGTGGTCACCAGCATCTGCGCCTTCTTCCCAGAGCCTCACACCCTTTTGTGACACTTCCCATATTCTCACCACAGCCAGCATGGAGGGCATCGTCACCATCGTGGGCCTGAAGCCGGAGACCACGTATGCTGTACGACTGGCAGCCCTCAACGGCAAGGGGCTGGGTGAGATCAGCGCGGCCTCCGAGTTCAAGACACAGCCAGTCCGTAAGTAGAGCCAGCTGCCCTGCCCCTGCCCCACGCCCACCCTCTGCCCCTTGGGAGCAGAGAGGACCCTGAGCGGACCCACCTCACTGTTTGGATGCCAGCTTTTGCCCTCTGCTCTTGATAGCCCCACCTCTAGAACTCCAGCTAACACACAGCCTGCATCCTGTCTTTCTCAGGGGCATGGGGACACTGTGCTAGTCCTGCTTCAGCTTGTTAGAGTACCCGCCTGCTGGGGAGGGGGGAGGAGGCCTACAGCACACAGGGAATCAAACCAGTGATGTGCATGGAGGGATCTGGAGGATTTGCTTTTTCCCAGGAGCCACAGTGGCCCTGAGCACCCTGTGGCTTGAAAGGAGAGGGTCAAGGCAGGGACAGTGCTGCAAGTCGTGGAGAAACGGAGACTGCTGTTAGGATACATGAGCAGGAGCAAAGTCCCAGGGTGCAGGAAGGGAAAGGAGGGTGGTGGCCTTGGACTTCTCTGCTCCTCCAACACACGCGCGCGCGCGCACACACACACACACACGAGAAGTGTTTGTCACTCTCTCTTGAGAGTTGCTTCTCCCTGATTCTGCTTGGGCTGGCATCTCTGCTTTCCCTCAATCATTCCCTCTTCCCTTAAACTCTGCCGGCCCTGGTCTGTCCTCCCTTCCCACAGCAGCCAGGCTCAGCTCTGGCCACGTCTCTCTGTGGCCCAGAGTGGCTGCGCTGGGCAGCGCCGGAGTCCCTCCAGCTGCAGAAACTCTAGAACTTGGCTCCCGAGGGGCACCGAGCGCCCCGAGCTCGCTCTGACCCTGGGGTTCACATGCACTCGGTTTCATTCTCTTTGGAGTCAGGAGCCTGCAGAGGGGGCTCCCTTACCTTAGCCCAGAAGTGGAAAAGCCCGTGTCATCTTCATTCTACAGGAATTGCTACCTTCGGGATTTGAAGTAATTTGATAATTTGAGTTTCCAGCTCCGTGTGCTCCTCAGATTCTAGTCATTTCTTTTACATCTTATTTTTTTTTCTTGGGTCTGTCTCTTGTCTTTTCTTTCCGTCTGTGTTCCATCCATGGGAAATGCAGATAGCCCTCCTCCACGTAAGTGCCTCTTCATACCCCATTACCTGTTTCCATAGCGTTAACGTCTGGTAGTCCTAGTTCTTAATTTAGTTCCAGTCCCTTTTTGTCCCCTAGAGGCTGGAGTAGATGGTACCGCCTGGGCCTTAACCACACTGACCTTAGTCTAGTTGTGCCCTTGTTAACATCTGTAGGTTACTCCAAGAGGCTAACCCTCTTCCTCTCTTAGAGCATGCAACTTCTGTGTCTTTTGAAATTGTGTTCACTGATCTTGTGTGTGATGATCGCCCTGTGACGACAACACTAATGTTTGCTGAGCCAAGCATGATGAAGTCTGCACGTGGCCTCTGAGGCCCACACTGGAGCACCACCTCACCTTTAGCCAGGACACGAGAAGGTGACCGCGATCAACATCCCTTCAAGGGAAAAAAAGAAAATAGCCTGAAAGGATTTTTTTTAAAGATTTATTTGTTTACTTGAAAGTCAGAGTTACAGAGAGGCAGAGAGAGAGAGAGAGAGAGAGAGAGAGAGAGAGAGAGAGAGGTCTTCCATCCGCTGGTTCACTCCTTAGATGGCTGCAACAGTGGGAGTTGCACTGATCTGCAGCCAGGAGCCAGGAGCTTCTTCCAGGTCTCCCAAGCAGGTGCAGGGGCCCAAGCACTTGGGCCATCTTCTGCTGCTTTCCCAGGCCATAGCTGACAGCTGGATTGGAAGTGGAGCAGCTGGAACTTGAACCGGCGCCCATATGGGATGCCGGCACTGCAGGCGACGGCTTTACCCTCTACACCACAGCGCCAGCCCCCCGAAAGAATTTTCACATGTGCTCTAAGAAAACAAAAGAATGGAGTTCAGTTTCTTCCTTGCCCTCCTGTCTTGCAGTTGGGAGCTGGAAGGAAACAACAGGACTGACTTGGGAGGTCCCTGCAGCCCACGCTTATAAAAACCTGGCACGAATTTTGGTTCCAAGTCATGGCATATCCCGCAGGCAGCTATGGGAGTTAAATCCCTAGTTCCAGGCAGCTGTGTTCATTAGCACTGGGTTATCTGCAGTGTGCATCTCCATGTTTGTAAAAGACTGATCAGCCGACCTAGTAACTCTCCTGTCTAGCATGGAGAAGGGGGAGAACCCCATGGAAAGGCCACCCTGATGGTGTAAGCTGTAAACACAGGTAACAGAGCTACAGGGAGCGACACTGCAGTCTGACCCTCTTGGCTTCTGTAGACACCCCCAAGCTTCACCCCGACCGGGGCCTGGCTCTTCTCTCCTAGGCAGAGCTCAGACGAGAGTGGAGGGAAGCATTACTCACATGGGCTCAGGGTAGAAGGTATTCAGGAAACTGCCTGCTCTTGTCACAAAAAGCTCCCAGCTCCTGAAAAGCACTCAGGGAAGCTTATCTTGTCAAAATGCATTCAGAAATATTGCAGCAACAGCAAAAACCAAGTAGCTAAGTGTAGGCGTTTGGAGATCTTGAGCAAGACCCAGATCCACTATCTCAGCAGAGTTGGTGTCTGAAAGCACCAGCTCCGAACGATGGCAGAGTCGGGAGTGACAGCTGTCAGTCTGGGCTGCTTCGGGAGGAACAGCTCCGGGCAGGACAGCATCTGCTGCTGGATCCTTCCGCTGACCCTTGACGGGTCCTGCCGCTGAGTCTCCAAGTCTCCTCCCTTTGGATTTGATCAGTGAGTGAGTGGTGGCTTAGTTACATTGAAAAGAAGACTGGGATGAGGCCTCCTCTTGGGTTTCTAACCTCTCCTGACACACAGTAACTGGATCGGGACTTCAAAGGCCACAGTGGTGTTTATTTATTGTCAGCTCAGGCCTTGGGAAGGTGAGAGTATTTTTTATAGCAAAGATCATGTTTTTAAAGTCAATGTTTAATTAAAATTTTAATTTTTACTTACATTTCAATTTAAAAAAGAAAAACAGGACCCCTAGACCTTACTGTTTATTGTCTGCTAGCATGAAAGCAGATGAGTGACCAAGATTCCAAGAAGCCCTTTGGAAGACAATGGCATCGACTCCCCATTCCAAGTGAACCAGGGACCATACAGCAGCAGGCATTCCTGGTGGCACAGAAAGTCAGTTTTCCTCAATCATGTAGTGAAGCCATGGAGCAAGGAATTAAAAAGCAAACCTCTCAGATGAGAGGGACCGGGGCATCGTCTTGGAGTTCAGCGTGCCTTTCTTAAGAACATAAAAGAGAGGAGGCGCTGAACATGTGGGAACATCATCATCTCACTAAGGAGGCCTCACCGGGGCAGTTCCTGTGACCTCCTGACCTTCCCAGAGCTGCTGAAGGGAGGGCCTAGCCCCAGGGGTATCCTGCTGCCCCGAGAGATGGCGCCAGTTGTTACAAACCTTACTTTTTCCTAAGAGATGCCAGGACAGGTTTTAAGAAGGACCTTCTCTGAGTTTTTGCTCCCGCTCCTTGCATAGCACAAAGGTTGTCTGAACCAAGGTCATCAGACTTAGCCACCGGTTTGCCTGTGCGCTTGCATCAAACCAGGAACCAATGGCATTGGTTCCTGATGCTGAGTCGCCGCTCCCTGACCTCTACTGCTGCAGGGGAGCACATGCATGGTCGGATCCTGTGACGCTGGAAGGGAAGCCACAGGCAGCAGGGCCTGGCGTGCTGGGCAGTGAGACTTGCTCTCAGTCCCCTGGGCATGGAGGTGTTGGGTGAGGCCGATTTTTGGCATTAACTCATCACTTGGGAGTTTGTGGAGATATCTCAACAGTGAGATTGCTTTCTTGGTTCTTTAAAAAAAAAAGAAAGAAAAGAAAGAGCATTTCTCCCCATCCAAAGGCATGGACATAGCAAAGCAGGAATGAGCAGGTAACACTAGCAGAAGACTCCCATGTCCTTGCCAGCAGATCAGAAAGCAGGGCTTACCTGCTTGGAGGTTCCTTTGCGTGCAGGGGATAAACATACATGAAGGTGATGAGAATCTGAGACTCGAAACCAATAAAGCCCTCAGCTGGGGAAGGGTTCCTGTTTCGTGTTCTTTTAAGCCACATATCTGCTGCTGTCAGGATGGGATGCTCAGGTGGAGAAGCCTGTGGCCTCTGTGGGCCTGGGAGGGGCTCTGTGCCTTCTTAGGATTCTTTTCCTCCATGACAGAGCCACACACCTGTGGAAGGTCCTTGCCTGGCTGGGCTCCCTCCTAATGGGCTGTGTCCCACAAAGCAGAACAGACCGTCGCTTCTGGAATGTAGAGGTTCTGAATGAGTCTCTGCATTTTAGAAGTAGTGTCCTGAGATTTTAGTTCTCACATGTTGTCCTTTAGAAAACAGATGGCACATTCAAGTATAAGTTGAATGCATTGTATGTAACACAGAAAAGGACTTCAGAAACTTCAAGAACAATTGGATTAAAAGATGTTTATTTTGGTGCAAAAAGTTTTAGAAGTCATACAGACTTTTCTCATAATATCTATTTGCCATGAATTTTTTAATAACTCTCATATGCTTGGATTTCAAAATCTTTTGCATCAAGATAAACTTATCTTTTAATTTTATTTTCCAGAAGTTTTTTGGAAGCACCAAAAATGTGGTTAAAACACATAAAAATTTCATCCCTTTGCCAGAATGATATGGACAATTGTGCTCCCCGTAAAAGCCAAAAAGTAAATGAAGGAAAGGGATTGAGAAGGCAATACGCTTCTACCTGAATTAACCAGACTGTCCAGGCATCACCAGTCAGTGACCTAGCTGGCTGTAATTCCAGTGGTATTGTACTCTCATGGTTTAAGGAAGATAAATCATGCACATTAAGGCAGTGTTGCACATTGGCTGATGTTTTCTCCAGTGTTCATCTAGCTGTCAAAGGGGTCTTTGTTTTGTGATTGTTGATGGGTTGACTCCTGAATATTTGCCAATGACAAACCAAAGATCCATTCAGTGCCCCAGTCTCCAGATGCACCATTTCTAACCATCCTCCATGCGAAGTCGGTGAGTGTCAGCTCCTGTCTCTTCAGCATTCCCTTTCTCAGGGCGACTGAGAAAAACCTGCACATTACCTACAGCGCTCTTCTATAGCAGCACCCAAGTTATGTTATAGACATTCAAGAAGTGGTTTTCTTATGTGTGAATTTGTGGTAGTTTGAAACAGAGAGAGAGAGACAGATCTTCCATTGTTCACTCCTCAAATGCCCGCAACAGCCAAGGTTAAGCTAGGTCAAAGCCAGGAGACCAGACCTAATGTAGCTCTTCCATGTGAATGACAAGGACCCAAGCACTTGAACCATCATCTGCTGCCTCTTGGGGCATGCACTAGCAGGAAGCTGGAATTGGAAATAGAATGGGGGCCCCAAACCAGACACCCAGATATGGGATATAGGCATCCCTAGAAGCATTAGCTGCTGTGCCAAACACATGCCCCCAAATAATCGCATTCTATAGGAGTTCTTTTGGAGGCAGTGGTGTTGTATGATCGTCTGTATACAAGGGATCATGAACTTCACCCATAACAAGCCTTAAGCAGCACAGTCACTTCTATTCTATTAGTTGTTGCAGTTACATAGCTTTGTTATAAATATGCACTATCTATGTAAATATATACCCATATTTAAACATAGATGAGCGATACAAAGTGGCATCAAAAAGTTGATGGAAAATGGCATGAAAAAATAAGTTTTGAGGTGAGCATATGACCTGGTGGTTTAGTTGCAGGTTAAGATACTCACATCCCACATTGGAAGGCCTACATTTGCTATCTGGCTGCAGTTCCAGCATCCTGCTAATGCAGACCCTGGGAGGCAGTGATGATGGCTCAAATAATTGGGTTCTGCCACCCACATGGAGACCTGAATTGGGTTCTGGCTCCCAGATTTGGCCACCTGGTCATTGCAAGCATTTGGAGAATGAATCAGCAGAGCTGTGTGTGTATGCATGTGTGCGTGTGTGTAAGAAAAAATAAATATTTTTGCTGCAAAAAATTTGAAATACATGCATGGTATTTTCATAGTAGATAGATGTTCTCTGGACTTCTTAATAAACCTTGTGTGTGGCATGAAAAGTCCAAGTGTTATCTCCTTTTGCTTACCTTATATCGAGGTCCAAGTGCCTTTGCCCTGGGCCCTCTGACCCTATGGAGACAGCAGGTCCTGCATTATTGGCTGTTTGTTTCCAGTCGTGGTTCAAGGCCTCTGCAGCTGTTCCCAGCCAACCCCTGACCTGAGCAGCAGGGTTTGGCAGGTGCCCAGGCTCAAGGGTTGAAGGCAGAGGGCACCCTGGTCTCCATGGATCTGCGGCCACCTGTTCTATGCATGGTGTTTCTCTTCCCTACAGTAACTCACTTCAGCCCGTCCTACTGACACTCCGGGATGTCGTGGCTGTTTTTCCATCCTGTGTCCCACTCCCTCCATGAGCTTTCTTCCCCCACCCCATTTATTTTTCACCTTCATTTTTCTTTCTTCAGCAGCTCCTGCTAGCTCCTCTACCCCTGTTCCATTGTCTTCACCAGAGAGTGAGTATCATTTTCTTCATCCATCTCCCTGCAGGTTGCTTTCCAACAGCCCGAGTGCTCTGTCGCACGCTATCTCCTGAGCAGGGTGATAACTCACCTCCCACAGCGGGAAGCTCTGTCGGGTTTTAGGGAAGCAAATGAGAAGAGAAATAGGCATAGGACCTCTCAGCTTCAAGGAAGCAGGGGAAGGGCCTTGCTCTGGACAGGGCTGCTCCGGCCAGCCCTGTCTCCAGGATTCCCAGTGGCCTGCACCAAAGAAATTTACCAAGAAAAATATCTACCCTGCAGGATCCTCTAAAACACTTTGAGGTGTTGTGCTTTTACCCTCATTTTAATTGGAACAGTTGGATTCAGGCATTGAAATTAGATAGTCCTATAGCTTTTGCTTTATCCATAAATGCATAATTTCTCATAAATATTTGGAAGAAGATAAACAATGCCTGCCCACAGTGTTTGGCAGTAGGGGCTTAGACAAATAATTTAACCCTTCGTGAGTGAGCCCTGATGTTCTTGATACACAGTGGCCTTCCACACACAGCCTTAGTGCACATGGCCCCAATCCCACTTTGCCACCCTGGATCAGTGCCACTGAGCTGGTGCCAGCATCCGCTGCTCGGTCCTGGGCTTGGTCACCTGGTGAGCCTCGCTCATTTCTGGTCGTAGTTCGTTTTGCTGCTCTGTCCTTTTGTTCCCTTGAATCCGCAGGAGGAGAGAGAGCTGCAGGCCTGCCACTTTGCAGAAGTTTGAACCTGGTTCTCTGGGTTTGAACAGCAACGTGAGGCCACAGCTGCCTGAGGATCAGGCTGTGTCGCCCGCATCTGCTCAGAGGAGCAGACAGCACCCAGCCTGCAGGCAGGGTGGCGCCGCCCAGCTGGCTTTATTCTCTCTGCTGTATCATGAACAGCTCTGTCTGGGCTCCAGCTTGGGAGAGGACTCAAGCCCCACACGCAAAAGCCCTCTCTTGCCATCTGTTTGGCCCAGAAACATGCCCACCTCCCCACACGGCGCTGTTCGAGGCCGTGCACTGCAGCCGAAGGAGCTCAGGCACTGGGTCATCAGGCCTGGGTGCCAGTCTCAGCTCTGCTCCTCTGCACAACCTCAGATAAGTCACAAAGCCTCCTGAATCTCAGATTACTCACCTCAACTGGAGGACAGATTCCACTTGCCTCCCAAGGGCTTACAGAAATTAGAGCACCAACGTGAAAGACACAAAACAGCTGCAATTAATAGTAGGAATTGTGGGAGGCTGTGTTATTTTTTGCTGTGTGAGAGTACTGTGTCAGCAAAATCTCTGATAATGTCTTTAAAATACTCATAGGGATAGAGGAATATCAAGGGGAAAAGGAGTAAGGGACTATCTCCTTTAGCATTCTGTCTTGTCTTCATGATGATGTCTGTATATCATATATAGACATACATATATTATGAATTTAATGTACCTCCGCTCTCTTTCACCTTTCTGTGCCCTTTTTGTCTATTGCGTTTCCATAGCAACCTGGCCTCCTCCTGCCCTTCCAGCCACAGAACCAGCTAGTGAGTACAGAGAGCCCAGCTGCTCTCCGCAGACCGCTCGTGCTGTGTGTCGCAGAGCCCCCTTCTGGGTCACAGCTCTGCCCGTTGTCTTCCCTTTCGTTAACAGCAACAGTTGTGACTGCATGGAGGCCCCGAGGCTGGCATGGTTTCCTAGGCATGCCGTCTGCTTGGCCACGAGAGCCCGCAGTGTGTCCCCGAGAGAACTGGGGTGATGATTCGTATAGTTCTCTGTGCATGAGGAGGCCTCTCCAAATTGGCCGTCAGGTGAAGAACAGAAAAGGACTAGGAAAGCGCTGAGGAGACAAAAGAGCAGCATCTCCTTCCAGCTCCTGCCGTCCCTCCCTCTGAAACGTGCACACGCCCAATGCACGCACCACGCTCACGTGTGCGGGGAGAGACGTAGCAAAAAGACTGAGAGCGAGGAGCAGGAGTGGAGCACACAGCTGCGTGGGGACGGCAGAGAGTGGTGCAGAGAGGAGGGAATCGCTGCTTCCTCGCTGCACGCCCTCCTTTGTCTTGCCGAACCCGAGCCCTTACGGGAAGGAGCGATCCCCCTCCCTCCCGCCGCCCTTCAGGCTTCTGTCTCAATGCTAGACTACTTGGATGGAGGAAGCCTAAGCCAGCTCCCTGTGGGCTGAAAGTCCAGATGCAAAGGCTGGAGTTAGCCTCTGGACAGCAGCAGTCAGGGCCGGCCCATATCCTCTCTTTTCTGTGGTGGAGAGCTAAGCACGGACAGCACTGTGACACGTTGCAGGCTGCAGGCTGGTCTTTACAAGGCTCCCGTGAAGGTGTGTGCTGAGGACATAAACCCCCTGACAGGGCATCAGGAGTGTGTGGGCATGCCTGTAATGTCCAAGCGCCGAAGCTTTGTGAGGCTCTGAGCTTTGATCGTATTTCTGGGTGCATAGAAAAAAAAATGGCACACGTGCAGTGGAGCAGAAGTCGGCCTGAGAAGGCAGAAAGCAGGTACACAAAATCCAGCTCCGGCTCCCCAGGCCAAGGCTGCCGATGCATAATTGAACAGAGAAGAAAAGAGTTTCCCGATTCTGCATGGTGCACAAAATGGCTCCTTTTTTTTTTTTTTTTTTTTTAAACTGCAGAACAGAGCAAAGGGTCTGCTTCCTTGGTGTTCCTGCCATGTGTGTGCTGCGATGAATTTTAATTCCTGATGCTTTTGAGGTTTCATTTTGTCAGCAGAGCAGAGTCGGTGACAATGAGCTGCGCTCACACGGGTTTAATTCAGATGATGGAGTTATTTTGCATTTGGAAAAGGAACACAGTTAACAGAACCCTTCCTTCCACAGTGTGGCTCCTCTGATTTTTCCACTGAGTGCAGGATGGCGAAATCTACAGGAGGCATTTGCACCCAAGGTGCATTTTAAGATGCCTCGCGTTAGGTTGGTCTCTGTCAATGAACACGGCCTCGCTTGCAGATTCTTCCTGAAGGGGAGAATGAGGTGTTCCTCGCCCGATGTGTTTGAATTTTTAAACATCACAGATCAAATGCATTGTTGTGGCATCTCAAGGGGGAAAGTCTGAGTCTTTTTTATTTTGAACCACTTGACTGCTGACCCAAATTGTGACTCCTAATGAATACTGAGAAAAAGAAAAGGCAGTCACAATTGGGCTGCAGCCCGTAGCTAGTGTGAACATACTCCTCAACCAGGAAGATAAAATGTAGCACGTGTGGATTGCAGTGCAACTAATAGCATAGTAGCTATGAGCATGCAAAACTCCTTCAATTGTCAATCTGGGGTTGAAAGTCATCTGCTAGTTTTGCGTGCGTGTGTGCTTGTGTGTGTGTGTCGATCCATGTATCACAACTAAAAATGTCCTAAAATAAAATTGCAGTTGTATATATGCAGGACACCCCGATAGGAATGTTCCAGAACTTGTGTAAATGTCAGACACATCTCCCAGTGGCAAGGGATCTTGGTTCACTTGGTTAAAACTCTTGCCTCTAAATATGTTTCACCAGCAGTGTGCTTCAGGCAGGAAGGGGTTTTCACCTCTCTGCCATTCTTCCCCCTTAGCCTCATCTGGCAAAGACCAAAACGTCTGCTGGCCTAGCAAAGTTGAGGTGGAAAAGCGAAAATGCCCTTTAAAAGTCAAAGTCATCTGGCTACAGGTGTGAATCTACATAACGGTGTAGGGCTAAAAGGAACGTAGGTGACTCCGAATAAGAAATTCATTTTCTTTGTAAATCTCATTTCTTGTCAATGCAGGATAAAGATAATTCACTTTGCCCCCCAAGTGGCCTCGCCCTGTCTAATGTCAAACTGCCCCGGGCTGCTTCTGCGGTTTCCTGTGGACCAAGCCTCTGTGGGAACTATCAGAGGGAAACTTAGCCCCCCAGTCTGCACTGGCCTCTTCCTTTACGCTTAGACTTCAGGGAGTCTCATCGTGGGTCCTGGGATCACCGTGGGTGTGTGGCTGGGCAAGCTGGAGAGGACCCTCAAGGCCACCACCCCTGCATGCACCCTGCCCCCGTCAGCTCAGGCTGTCTCTCCCTGTTACGCTGGAAGAAACATGACATGAATTCTCTTAATTTAATGGAATCTTTTGTTCTTCCAGGGTGCGCAATCCACGCTTCGCTAAGCTCAGACTGTTCCTCGATGAACCGCGTTGTGTTTCATTGCCTTTGTTTCCCAAGGATGCTGAGACATTTCTGGAATCTGTGAATAATAACTTGCTTTTTTTTTGTTTTGTTTTATCTTTTCCTTTAACAGTCTTCCTGGATTGGCTTTGACACCTGGGTCCCAACAGAAATATCTCCCCATTTCCAAACGAGTGCCCGTGCTCCTTGGTTGTGGATTAATAATGCAATGTTGCAGCTGTAGCTAATGCTTTTTGGTGTTGTTAACCAAAGGCCCTTTATGATTTATTATTCTTCTATTTCCGGGCAGTTTTACTGTGCTCCCGGTGTTTTCTATATATGCTGCTAATTTAATTTGATTTCTCCTTTTATTTAGTCTGTGATTTTGTTGTTGATTTCTCTCCCTGCCCATTGTTTACATCAGTTTTTAATTTTTTTGTATTTTCCATGTGACCTCCTCCACTTTCCTTTCAACCAATCATGTGCGTGCGTATCATGTGACTTTGTCATGTGGCTTGCATGGTGCTGACGATGTCGTCCACGCTGATGAACAGAAGGTAAAACTCTTTGTTCTGATTAGTGAAATAAATCTGGGCCCACAACCTGACACCCAGGGCTCGTTCATTTCTTCCTGTCACGGATTTCCCAAGCAAAGCCATTTTAGAGATTTCCTCTTGTTCCCAGTTCACAATCCAGAGTTCATCATTCCCTACAGCCTGCATATGACAATTGTTGATATCATGGCAGCCTTTGGTTTAATGTTTGGCTTCTAGAAATTTGGTCAGGCTGATGGCTCCCCACAACAAAATCACCTGATGTTTTTACCTGACAGTTCATAAAGCTTACTTCCCGAAAAGGTATATTGTAAATGACCTTGAGAGCATCATTACTTAACTTACTCCTATGGTTCTGAAAACCTCAGTCGCGCTAACATGAGTCAGGCGCCCAGGACAGTGTTTACAACCTTGAAATGCTACAGAGAGAAATGTGTCAATTGCAGAGGTCTTTTTTTGTTCAAAGCCAATGAGAGTGCTTCAAAACAGTCATGCAAATTAAGGACTTTCTGAGATAAGAATTTGGATTACCACTGTGGTTGTGATTACTGAGGTGCCACTTCTCCAGAGTGGCCCTCCCCCAGGCAGGGGGTGAAAAGAGCCAAAGTCACTTGGCAATTACTTGATGGAGGTCTCCGTGTAATCAAGAAGCACAGGATTGACCCTCAGCAAAGAAAATAAAATTGTAGCCTAATTAAGTGGCTAGCGGTGACAAAATAATTAGTTAATATTGTGACTGTCACAACCTTGTTAAGACATTTCTCACTTAAGGAAGTGGCTGCTCAAGGCTTCCCCCACTGAAATCAGATCCCTGTTTAGACCCTGCCCCCAGGGAGTCTACGCATTCCCTTCTTCCTGGCTAAATTTGTCGCTTCACCTCACGCCTGGGACACACAGGGGCTGCAGTGACCACAGAGGAAAACTAACACCAGTAACTGCCCAGGGTGCCCGTGCATGCAGGGCTGCCCCGTAGGGCCTCACTTCCCCAAGAACTGATTGGGCGACATCCACTGGAACAAAACCGGCCATAGCTTGTCTCGCATGTTCTGTGTCCCTGCTCTGTCCTTTTGTTTTGTGCCTGCCCTGTGTGTGTTCCCTCTCATTCACCCTCCACATTCCCCATCTCCAAGGACTTCTGCTTTGCCCCCAGTTGAGTCCCATTTACAGCCAGACTCCCAGACTTGCCTATGTCTGCCCTTTTTTCCAAAAAGAGATGTTGCATGAAGCCAAGTGGGAATGTGACCTCTCTTAAAATAAATGAGCTCTTGCAGGCTGTAGGATGGAGAATACCGGGAGCCTGAGATCCCCTGACTTCAAGACCCATCCACAATTTTGTGGCTTCATAAGGCTGAGCAGGTGCAGGTGCAGCCTCTTTTTTCAGACTTGTGGGGACTGCTCAGTGGCTGGTGCCCTGGCACAAGGTCTGGGCCTGCCCTATGAAATATTAAATGTGAGCAGATGCTAGATGTTGCCTATGCAACGCATTCAGCTATTTTTAAAAACAAGTCTGGTCATTTCTATGCAATGCTGTGCTTCAGAATGAAGCAAGGACCACATTAACAAGGTGGAAGCTAATTCACTCTAAGAGCTGTCTCTTCCCAACATTTTAGGCTATTTGTCTGAAGATGTTTCCTGCACCTGCCCCGGAAATACAGCTCAGCCGTGGTCTGGGCCGGCAGTACAAACACGTGGCCAGTACTTTAAAAACTCCCCAGGAATTCCAAAACTGCGACCTCCCCCTCATCAAACCATGTCCCCAGCCATGCCAGTACCTCCCTCTCTGACTACAGGCTCAGCCTTGCTACTCAGGTGAGCCACAAACCGCAGCAATGGTCTTGGATAATAAAATCGAAGGGAATGTAGAGGTTAAAGCAAATAAAATTTATGGGGGAGAGAAAGAAAGCTTAGTTAGGGATGGTGATTGCCTCTTTTCCCTGGACATTAGTAAAGATTTAAGGGGAATTGGGCCTGAATTAGAACGGCTTAAGCAAGCTGGGAATCCTCATCCCATCAGTGGCTTGTGTACCCAACGGGGGATGAAATGCAGGGTCTCTGCCTAGCCACTACTCCCTCCACCCACCAAGAAATTGCCTGCTGTGTGCTGAACGTGCCCCAGATGCTGCAGCCACCCTAAATTCAGCTGGCCAGCCCTGAAAGAAGCAGGGCCAATCAGGAGAAGAGGGGAGGTTAAGCGGCTTGGGTACTGCCCGCCCGCCGCCCCCGCCCCCCAGAGTGGCTGGACTCCTGAGCCTGTCCTGTGTAGGAGCGTGTGACCCATGAACTGAGGCACCTGTCCCAGGACGGCAGGGCATCCTCCAGTGACTCTCTGGAGCTATGAGGACTCTGGGTAGATGGGACTCCCTCCCCCAGCATGTGTGTGACGAGAAGCCCCCCTGTGTCACGATGCTGCATGTATGAGCATGGCTCCCTCCCACCTCCATTCATAATGATCTTTTTTTTTTCTTTAGCTACTGACACTGACTCGTGCTAGGAAGTGCTGATTCTGATGAACTAAACTCTTTAACACCCACTCTTCCTTCTTAGATCGAAAACATCACTAACCACCCCTTCCACCCCCTCCTTTATTTTTTACAGCTGTGTGTCTGGATGACCCCGTGTCTGGCAGGTCGACACACACTTGCCACCAGGGTGTCTGCTCGGATTGCCTTTATATCTAAGGGTTCCCTGCACTGGCGGTTCCCAGGGTAGGCAGCGAGAAGGGGCTAAAGAGGAGGCAGTGAAGTGTATCCACCCGCATCCTGTGTAGGCAGGGACCGAGAGCCGCTGCTCGCTGCGGAAGCTGCCGGTTCCCCCTAGGGTTCCCAGTGTGAGGGCTGAAATGTCCCGGCAGCCTCATTCTTCTTCATAACCAGTCGCAGGGCCGTGAAATAGTGTGGGAGACGTGCAGCAGCTCCGTTTGTGGCCGAGGAGGCTGGAGCCGAGTTAATTGCTGGTGATAGTTATTTCTGCCATAACTTCCTCAGCCTGGATCAGCCCCAGAACCACAGGCTATACCCTCACGCTCATATTTCTTTTTGGGATGATGAAGCGGAGATAATTGATCAATTAATCTGTTGGTGTTTTCACGACACCCGTGAGAAGGGGATTGGTATTTTTGTGGCTCTGTCTGTCAGAGCTCATTTGTTGTTGTTTCATTTGTACTTTCTGCTGCCGTTTGCCACCCCAGCCTCAACACGCACACTCCCATTCCTGATTCCTAGGGGAACTGGTGCTGAAAACGAGTTGGGGACCAGGTCCTTCGCCAGCTCAGCCCCAACAGATAAAGCAAAGCGTCCTCTCTCTAAAATCCCGGGGGACTGGCCACGCCCCTGCCCACACTGCCCACACACCTGTTCTGCATCCACACTGGCAGAGTCAGGATGTGTAGACATAATCAGATCCTCCACACTGGACAACAAAGAGCTCAAGAGAAAAGGAACACCACTGGGGAGCAATGCTTGAGGAGAAATTGATAACCATCCTTGCAGCGCCAGGCCGTTCTGTGGGACTAAGAGACCCCTGGCATCCTAGCCTAGCCAGGTCGTTACCAAAAGAGGCATTGGGGGCATTTTGAGAATCCAGGGGTGTATGTAGCATGGCTCATATTTGATACCTTTGTCTGACACTGGGACCAAGAGCTCTGTAGCCAGGAGAATTTGTGGCCCAGTACCTCTGCCTCCTGACCCCCTAAGGCAGTCTAATCCCCAAAGCACCAAACTTCCAATGTCCTGATGTGATTGAATGTTTCTGAGTTGGAAAAATCGAATAGACTTCATGTCTGAATAGCTAAGTCATCCATTTGAGACATTTTAGAGGTAAATAGTAAAAAGGTATACACAAGTTTCAAATTGCTTACAAGAAACCATCAACCAAAGGAGACAGGATAAATAAAATGAGCAGTATTTGTAATGCCAAATCCTATTGAATAATAACGGATTTTAATGCAAGCCCTACATCCATCACTAATGTATACTCAGATGCTGATGCTGACAAGGAGTGACTGGAGAGAAAACACAGCACGAGGCTTTCTCAGGGTACCTGCCCGGCACCCCGACGTTTCATTCCCAAGATTCAACTCTGGGTGCTTGGCCTTGCTGGAGGGAGAAGCAGAGTGCTCGCTTCCCTCCGAGATTCACACAGGCTCTCCAGATGCCCCAGGCTTGTGTCATTTTTGTTGTGGAATTTGGATTTCCAGCAGTTTCCTAACCCCAGGGCTTCTGCTGATGAGAGGAAGGGCACGAAGTTGACTCCGAGTTGAGGGCACAGTAGCCCAGTAATTACCAAGAACCTGCAATCCACACGGCCAGAAATACACTTCCAATTACAGCTTCTAAGGGGGGGCTCCCGAGGACCTGCCTGTGATGGATGTGACTGTGTGTGGCCTCTCTATGGTTGGCTCTTTTTCCCTTGTGTTCATGGATTACATTTTACTGCAGCATACCAGAACTGCCCATTATGGCGTATTTGCTATTGGCAGGGTTTATTTTTAAGGTACCACTGTTTCAGTCTTTACATAAAATATGGGGGGGGGGGTAGAATTTGACTCATGCCTGCAGCTCAATTCAAAGGGTATAACTAACCACAGGGGTCTTCTTGGAGCAACCTGCCACTTACTGCTGAATTGCAAACCAACATTTACAAATAATTACAATATTGGTTTTGCTGAAATTACCCATAATGATTTCAATCAGAGCAGCCGTCTCAGAACACCCTGCACAACAGGACCCTCTAAAGCATTTCCTTGCTAATGTGGTCAGGAAAGCAGTGAGCCCTCCCCAAGGTCAAGGTCGCATTGCTTCTGCAGCAGCCCCTCCCCCATCTGGCATGGCTCTATACAGAGATCTTGGGGAAGTTTCTGTGACCTCACTGCTAATCTTTAAGAGAAAGAGTAAGCATCAGATGGTAAGAGAGTTGATTGAACAATTACTCTCTTCACGTCTGAATGTCCTTCAACTGGGTTTGACCAGACCTCTATGACATCACTGGAATATGATCATCCTTTACAAATATTGCCTTTGGAAGGGTTATGTTGCTGTCTGAGTACTCCACACCTTTTTTAAAAGGATAGACCATAGCTAAGTTTTTTTTTTCTTTGCATTTGGCAAAATAATAAAAATCCCTGTTTGCCTTTGAGACTTGAATTGCTTACAACCTGGTACCTAGTAGACACTCACTTGCTGTGTGAATCAGAGGTAAAGCACTCCCGATGATACACCTAAACATTACACAATACGAAACTTCTAACTTCTACGAGAAAATAATACATTTCTGAGTCACATGGTAGTCACTCAAACTAAATGGCAGCAAATTATAGTGGTCTAACCTTGGTAAATGTTAGAACTAAGTGCTATGGTACAATTTTTAGTGATTTTTCCCAACGATTTCTTTTTGGTGGTGATACATTTTTTAATGGTGATCCCAGTGATTTTTTTTTTTCTGAAGCAAAATTGAAGATAAGGGAGTTCCTTCAGCAGGGCTTTTGGCTTCTGCAAGGGTTCCTTGGAGAGATTTGTGTTCTTTGTCTTTCAAAAGACTTGGAGGCTCTCTTTTCAAAGATAGGACTTTTTGAGATAACTTTTTCAAAATTGCTAGGCAAAGAGTTGGCACCTTTGTGCTGCAGGGACTTGTAGATACTTGGGATTGTTGTAGGGTGTATCTCCCTACAGCTGACTGGAGGCCATATCTCTTGTGTTATGTCTTCCACTTTGTTGTGAGAAATAGCCAAGGCATAGATGGTAGTCCACTCTACCACAGTGGTCATCACTGGGTCACCGTGACGACAGAGCCGGAAGGAACCTTAGAGAGTATTTGACCCAGTGTCCATATGGCACGTGTGGAGACTGACACAGTGATTGGCCAAGGCAACAGAGCCATGGCAAAGCAGAGTTCTGACAGTGTTTGACGGTACTGATTCAGCATTGGAAACTCACACTGCCCAATTGGGAGAGGAAATAGTAAGGAGGGCACAACAAAATATCTCCATGGACAGATCTTTATATTCCTCCAAGAAGGCTTGGAGAAGGGTGAAAGAGTCACTAATGCATCCTAAAATGAAACTCCTGGGGCTGGTCTGTGGCGCAGTAGGTTAATCCTCTGCCTGCAGCGCCAGCATCCCATATGGGTACAGTTCTAGTCCCAGCTGCTCCTCTTCTGATCCAACTCCGATAAGGCCTGGGAAAGCAGTGGAGGATGGCCCAAGTGCTTGGGACCCTGGACTCATGTGGGAGACCCAGAGGAAGCTTCTGGCTTCTGGCCTTGGATTGGCCTAGCTCCAGCCATTGTGGCCATTAGAGGAGAGAGCCAGTGGATGGAAGACCTCTCTTTGTCTCTCTTCCTTTCACTGGCTATAACTCTGCCTCTCAAATAAATAAATAAACCCTAAAAATAAAAATAAAAAAAATAAAATGAAACTCTTCTCCTTCCTAAGGCATATAAGCCACCTCACACACCGTTGTGTCAGACCACTTGACACACAGCCATGCTGTGATTCCAAGTGCAGAAAGTTAGAATGAGTGATGTCCCATTCTATTCAGTGTAAGGTTACCGATTGGTCCACTTTGCCTGGGACTAAAGGATTTCTCAGTTGTTGAACTTACAGTGCTAAAATCTGGTACATCCCAGGCTTACCCAGATAAGTTGGTAACTCCAGACAGTCAGAATAGAATTTATCAACTTCTGTGCCACCTTCCATTTGCTCAGCATTGGTGAAGCTCCCACAAACTCATGTCTTACTAAAAATACACTCCATTTTGAGTTGCTTTTTAGCACTGGGTATTTATAATGTTGTAGACATGAATGAGTAGTAATTCAAAGACTTAGAAGAGCCCAGAGTAGCTTGAAAATACAACATAGCTTGATATATCTACGCCTAACCATTAGGTGCAGCCAGTGGCTATACCACGGCTTAGAAGCAGGACAAATGTTTGCCTGTCTTTTTAAAGGTTTATTTAAAGTCAGAGTTACACAGAGAGAAGTCTTCTATATGCTGGTTCCCACAATGGCTGGGGCTGGACCAAACTGAAACAGGAGTCAGGAGCTTCTTCTTGGTCTCCCACAAGTGCTTGGTAGGGGCCCAAACACTTGGGCCATCCTCCACTGCTTTTCCCATGCTAGTATCTGGGAGCTGGATTGGAAGTAGAGCAACCAGAACACAAACTGGCATACATATGGGATGCCAGCACCACAGACAGTGGCTTTACTGGCTATGCCACAATGTGGGCCCCTCACCTGTCTTTTTATTGCTGCATTTATTTTCTCTCAAACTACTGATTGACAAAAACAAGTAATAAGCACCCCTTTTCCTAAATATCTCTCCAGCATCAAGACTACATAAGCCGGCATTCCAACTTTTATGAGTCCTCATTACTACTTCCCCAAACTAGGTGTACATGGGTCGCCAAGGGATCTTGTTCCAGAATCCACATTTCTAACAAGCTCCCAGTGACATGCATGCAGCTGGCCCTACAAGTATGAGTACTAGGATTCCACAGGGGGACTTCAAAACACTCATGGAAAATGGCATTGAAAATTGGTTTATTTTGGTGCAAAAATATGAAATCCATGCATAGTTGTTCCATGATGCTGCATTTTTTCCATGAGCTTTTGGAAGTCCACCCCTGAGCATGGATTACAAAATTACGGTGCATCGAGACAAACTCCTCTTTTGCTTCCATTGTCTATGAACTTCTTGAAGCACCCTCATAGGTTATGCTCTTCTGTGATTCCTCCTTGTGTCGCAGGGAGGAGATTCCCAAGTAGCTCAATGAAGTGGTGAGGCCGTAGATGGCTTGGCCAGCAGCCTGGTGACACGTCCTCCCCCAGCCTTCCCGACATGTCTGTGATTCTGTTTCCCAGAGTGGGCCAGGGTAACCTACTCAGAAAGCAGTTATTTTACAGCCTCCAAGTTTTCTGTCTGCAGTCATGGAATAGATGTAGAAAGTGCGGGCTCCCCAGGTGTGCTCCATCTTCATTTTAATGTTTTGTGTCAGATAGCCTCTCACCTCATTACTCAGCATATACTAACGAAATAGTTTCTCTCGAAGTCAGTCTGGGTCTCATTGTGGAACCTTCCCGGCCCTGGTAGTGTGTGACATACGTACAAATTCATCTTCCTTCTTAACCATGGGTTTGCAGTGCTACAAGCCTAGCGGGTATGGCAAAGGGGAACATCAACCATTTTTCTGTTGAGAAAACTAAAGGCATTTTGTTCGGTCTGCTCTCCCAAAGAAAAAATACTTAAATGGTTGTTACGCTAATACATGAAAATGCCAAGGATTATTGCTCACTCAGTTGAGCCACAAATACAGGTCTCTTGCCTGTGGCCAGTTGTGCTTTGTTTAATTACAACTGGAAATGTGTTGTTGTTGTTGTTTTCCAAACAAGTGATTCTAAGTCATAAAATCCAACTTGTGTAAAGGTACTCACAAAAATACTGCATCATTCATTTCCATTAGGGGGTCAGACTTCCCTGGGCTAAGGGATATATCCAGAGAAAAAAAAACTTAACCTTTTTAAAAAACATTTGTATAGGTTCAAGTTTTCTGTTCACAGCACATTTCCCCATATTTCAGGCTGTTCCTCCAGATGTGTCAGGTTTATAAAAACTAAGTCTGCCAAAAGGACACGCAGGCAGCAGAGACAGAGCGACAGAGAATGCCACTTGCTAAACTGGCACAAGGGCTGTGCAAATAGGAAAGGTGTTTCCAAAACACTCCCAAAAGGCACTCGCCATCTGGGCTGAGTCTGAGGCCGCTACCTCGAGTCTGAAGTTGTACATTTATGGCTTCTTAACCATTGGCATTTCTGAGAAAATAAAAAAGAGCCCGTCCCTAACCTGCCACTGCGCCCCAGTCTGATGGACTGCGTTTCACCTGTGGACAGGATTTCATGTGAGCTCACTGCCTGTTTCAGGGGAACCCAGTGCACCCAAGCTCGAAGGGCAGATGGGAGAGGATGGGAACTCTATTAAGGTGAACCTGATCAAGCAGGACGACGGGGGCTCCCCCATCAGACACTACCTGGTCAAGTACCGAGCGGTGAGTGACCTCCCTCCACAGCCCCTCCCCTGCCCCACAGCCCTGGCTCCCAACTTAGCTAGGGAACAGCATGCAAAGCCCGGGAGACCTGGGGGTGAGATGGGACCAGCAGGACCTATGTCCCGCAGGTGGCTTGTCGGCCCTGTCCACACTGGGACCATTTTAAAACCATGAGTTTGTGGGAGTCACAAACTGATACCACAATTGACATGTTTTTGTTTTTGTTTTTGTTTTTTTTCTGGAACTTTTCAACAAGTGTACTTTGCCATCTTCCAGTGCCTTTTGCAAAGGTGTTGCTGTTGTCTAACGAGCAGTCAGTCTCACGATTACCCCATGTTACAGCTACAGTCACAGCTTGGGGAGCCAGAGTCCAATCCGGGCCTCTTACCTCTACCCAAGGTAGCCTGAAGCTCCTAAAATAAGGCCAGTTCTCTCCCCTGCTGTCCGCCCCTGCAGTCCCGCACACAGGGTACCTGGTCCTAAGCCGCCTTCTTCCTAGTTTGTTCCCCACCCATCTCAGATTCCCATGGTTCCACCTTTCGTCCCCAAACCCCAGAACTGAGAATCGCTCTCTCCTATGGGGTTTATAGTGACACCTGGCCATCGCCAGCGACACCCAACTGCTGGGAGATTAGAGGTGGCCTCTGGACACTGGGAATAACCTCCAGATCGGATTTCTAAATGGTAGAGAGTAAGGAACCAGAGAGCAATGTACTTTCTTCAGATTGCCCAAAGACAGGCTTTTTTGAGTAGGTTGACATCCTTCCTCTCTGCTGGGTGACCAGTCCCCACGGAAGAGACGCGTGGGTCTTTAGCCAGTCCCCACAGAAGAGACGCATGGGTCTTTAGCTGGCTGGGTATCTGCAGCGTTAATCCAGCACAGGGCTCAGCTGGTGGGCAGGCCTGGCAGTCACTCAGCCCTCCTGCCGACTTAATTTCTAAGCCAGGTGGAAGCTGACATGGCAAGAAAACTTCAATCAATGTCCCTCCAGCCCAACCCAGAGGTCCCACTGAATGAGTAGCCCTGTGGCTCCCTCACTCCAGAGTAGGATGCCAGGACTGGGCAGGTGGCCCCAAGTACCCCAACGGCTTCTGGCCATTGTCATGCTAACATGACCCAGTGGGCAGAACACGGGTTTTAGAGCCAGACGTGACGTCCAGTTCCAACCTGCCCACTTACCAACATAAATCCTGAACAGATGATGGTGAATAGATCACCCAATCTTCCAAAACTTCGATTTCACCATCTGTAAAATGGGAACGAAATAGTTTATTGAGTTGCTGCAAGGATTCTTATAATGAACGCAAAGCATCAAAAATGTGCCTGGTACTTGGAAACCTCTATAAATGGTAACTATAATTACCACTAAGATGTGGGAGCAGGCTGGAAATATCTCCTGCATGAGGTCACCTCGGATGTTATTTTGCCCAAAGAGCCCTGGTGGCGGTACCAGGCAGGCCCTGCTCTGGAGAGGCAGTAGGGCTAAAACGCCAAGATGCGTTAGATTACAACAACCTTAACCATCCTCTTTTGCTTCAGAAGATCAGTTTGCTAAATATTATTCTGAAAAAAAATTATTCTGTATTATTATTATGTATTGTATACCATACGCTTACTTTATTAAATATGTGCCTTATCTTCTGGTTGTCTGATCTATAATGATGTGTATCAACGAAGATAAAAGAGGCAGCTCAATTTCCCTGTTGAAAATTAAAGCAGAGCTACTTGGTGGCCTGTGCACCAGCTGGCTTGCTCCATAGCCCCGGCTTCCTGATTAGACTCTGTGCACGAGAGGGTTCCCGTCCTAGCATTTCCCCATGATGGTCGCAGCCACAGCATGAGCACTGCCACATTATTGAAGGCTTCCCCTTGGCTCCACCAACCATTCTGCCTGGAAGAAGCTTTGCTGTAGCAGAATTCTTCCTCCAGCTTCAGCCATGGGCCTCCAGATGTGTCATGCCTTCTTTTGTGCATGGTAGATACCTTGGGGCGTGTGCCTTTGTGAAAAGACCAAAGATTATCAAGACGTGAGCTGTGCACCTGTGAGGCCATTGGAGGACTTCTGGGGGTCTTCCAACCTTTTGCCACAGTTGTTTTGTTAGGGAAGCAATCAGCCAACAATAGCCTTATAAACTCCCACCCAGTACAAAGTCATTGGTGAGTGTGTAGGTAATAACAAGAAAGGGTGTTCCATGAGAAAAAGGGAGGAGTGCAGAACTCTAGCTCCCTGCCTATACTTACGCCCAGGCTGTGCTGCTGAGCTCAGAGGATCCCTGCTTGGGGGTCCTCTGAGCACCCCTGGGTTGGACCTGACAGCGAGATTTACACCCGAGACACCTCACCAATTCAGCTGCAGGTGCAGAAACAGGGCCACACTGCACAGAACAGGAAAATCCCATTCAGTTCAACAGACGAGTGTTGAGCTCCCTGCTGTTGAAAAGGAAGACTGCTGCTTTGGGCCCAGCTGAGTGTGGCTCCAGCCTTGACTGTGGTGTGTTTTAGGAAAGTCTGCAGAGTTACCTTACTTCTCTCTCACATCCCCCACATCAGATCTAGCCGGAGCCTAGTCACCTCCCTTCCCCAACAGGCTTGTCACTGGGATACAAGCAAACATGTCAGCAAATTCTTTAGTACAGGCCAGGCACATAGTAGGTTCTCAGAGAAGGACAGGTTTTATTTTTAATAAAACTGGAATCTGTGCAGTGCTCACACATCAGCGAGGTGACACACACACCTGAATAGGGAGCTGTACAGAAATACACAAGAAACATCTGTTGTATTACTCTTCTAGGTCGTCCTGATGCATATGTGCCCAGTACTCGAGGGTGCAGCCTGGGGTACGGGGTCTGCCTGAGCCCCTGAGTACTGCAGGGGGGATGGGTGTTGAAGGGGGTGGTCCAGTGCTGCGCTGGCACCACTGCTCTTTGTATTTGAAGCCACACAGGGTTGACCTCCAGATCTGCGTGACCCTCAGGAATCAGTCTCTAAACTCATGACGAATCCAAACCATATCTTACCATCGTTTCTTCTTTTCATGATTTTTGCACCGATAGTTTGGGACTCCCCTAAGTTCTGCCCATCAGCCAGTGTACCCCGCATTTGTGTCTTAACACTGTCTGGTGTCCTGTGTCCCTCTGGCCAATTTCTCCCAGAAGCTGTCCTCCGAGTGGAAACCAGAAATCAGGCTCCCGTCGGGCAGTGACCACGTCATGCTCAAGTCCCTGGACTGGAATGCCGAGTATGAGGTCTACGTGGTGGCTGAGAACCAGCAGGGGAAGTCCAAGGCGGCTCATTTTGTCTTCAGGACCTCGGCGCAGCCCACAGCCATCCCAGGTACGGCTGCTTCTGCTCTCTTGTTAGTTTCCCGCTTCGAAGTAATGCACAGTGCTGCCCCTCCTAATGTGCCTGAACAGCCCTGACAACTTGCTTGCTTACGGCCATCCTCATGATCGGTTGCCCATGCAAAGCTTAGTTTTGCCTTGTACCTATCTGTGCAGTGGGTTGAGATGTACTGGACCCCCAGGAAGGCTTGGCCAAGCATCCTGGGGAAAAGGTCCTGTCTCATTCAACTTGGAAGGACTGATAACTACCTACCAGTCCATGGGACCCCACAGATGGGCAGCGCCCTGGCTCCCGCCTCGCCTTGGAAGCTGGTTGAGTACGGATCCTTTCATGAGATCTTGTCTGCCATCCGCCTTTCCGTGCTAGGACCACAGAACTTGTTTTTTGCGCCCTCTATCTGATGCTTGCTTTACCTGCACAACCATGGTCCAGTTCTCTTCTCTCTGGTAACTCCAAGAGAAGGAGGAGATGGTGCCCAATGAGCCGTGCACCCTATCTGCCAAGGGCCTCTCAATTGAAGCAAAGTTGAAATTGAACCTCTCGTAACAGAGCAAGTGTCTGGAAAGCACCATCAAGGAAAGGCAGTCCGTCTGCTAGAGACCATGATGGCAGCGGATCTGCTGGAGATGCAGATCCGTCTCTAGGGATCCAGGACCAACTCAGGTGTGGGAATAAAGTGAGAGCTCTACTGCCTGGGCCAGCTACCTGGCCACTGTCAGCCAGTCTCCTCACGGCCCCAGTCTCGCAGAGAACTCTCAACACCACTCTCTGCTCTTCCAGTGCAGCCGAATGCTAACCACAGGCAGGAGGAGGGGTCCCCATAGCCTCCCTGCCATGGCCAACCATGGAAGACAGATGGGCCTACCCTGTCTGTAGTGCTCCCCAGTTCTCAGATCAGTTGTCATGATTGCCCCTCCCAGAAGGAGACAGGCCAGACAGGGCGTGGGCCACCTATGTGTGCAGCAGTGAGAGACACCAGCGGTTGGTGGTGAGAATGTGTGTGTGTGTGTGTGTGTGTGTAGGGGAGACGTGTGGGGCCTCCAGCGAGTTGACAGGTGAGTCCTCAGCTGTGGACCAGAAGTGTCCTTTGTCAGGAAGGCTCCTAGGGCAGGGATGCTGGGGTGGGGATGTCTCCCCAGGCGCTGGTCAGATGGTTGGTGCTGAAGACCAGGCATGTGGGTGTGGCTGCAGGAAGTGTCCTAATTGCTGCCTAGCAGGCTGTCTCCGTGGAGATAGCCCGGCTGAAGTGCCCTTTCTTCCTTTGCACTCCTTGGTCAGTTCATCCTTAAAATCAACAGTCCAGAGTGAGTGAGCAGATCTTTGTGGGACGCCTAGGAGGTGGGGGAATATGGGGCTAAGTAAGCTCTTTACCGCAAAGTCGACTCCTTGTTGTTCCCTGGGCAGGTGGCTCAGGTGTGCTGCATCAGCTTGTGGGGTTTGGCTGTCCAAGTCAGGAATTCTGGGGAGACTTTGTCCTCCAGAGTCATGGCAGCTGGAGACATCACAGTTGTGGGAGTCGCCCAGGTGCCCACTTAAGCTAGAGAGGGTAGGGGGATCGCTTGCCTCCCCCACAGTGGGCTGCGTGGCTCCACACTCAGGTCTCAGAAGGCTGTGGCTCCATGCTTGGTTGGGCTTTCCTGGCCATCGTGTTGGGATTCAAGAGGAAAAGCTCTCTGAGTTACGAGACAGACGAGTGTGGCTGCACTCTGTGGTCAGGACGGTGGCAGGAGGAGAGGGGTGCGGGACTGGACATGTGAACAGCCCAATGACAGGGACTTGTACAGTGGAAGCAAGTCAGTGGCATCTCTGTGCAGGCCATGCGCTGTCCTGAGCACAGCCTAGTGCAGCCATCCAATGCATCTCCACCACCACGGGCAAAAACGCTAGACGCTAGAAGACCACACTCGTTGACCGCATCTAAAAGACCTCACTTAGCCAAAGGTAACACGCTCCTAATCCAACTCCTGTGTCTTCCTGTGGAGGCTCCCGTTCTCTCACTTTAATTTCATTTGCTCGCTGACCCCTAACCCCAGAGTTAACCCCGCTGTGCTGCTTCTGGCATTGCTAAGCTTCTGAACTGGCCTTTGGTATTGAGACCGCACTGAACTCCTCTCTAACCTGTGTCGGTTTAATTGACTAAGTTGAATTAACCTTGGATTCCTGTGTTTTCTATATTTGACCTAATTTTTTTTTCTTTTTATCTATTTGTTTTTCTCTGTTTCTGTCTCTACCCCCTCTCTCCTTCTCTCCCCCTCCCCTTCCTGTGTCTGTTGTCACACTTGCCACCTTGGACGTCACTGGGACATCCCCACTGCCACCTATGTTTGTAAACAACCACATTCTCTCCGGGGCCCCACTGCTTGGCTCTACAGCCACACTGGGAGGGAATTCTGCGTCCTACACTTTTGTCTCCTTGCTTCTCTCTGCAGTGACTCTTGTCTTGCTCTGTTAGGAACTTGAACACAAAAAATTTGCTTAAAAGCCCAGTTCCTATGAAAATGATCAGTACCCCCTTTGGATGAGCCTGTCAGGACCACCACGGGCACTCACTGGCCACCGAGCAAGCCCTCTGTGTGGAAGAGGAAGGTTTTGCAATTGGAAAAAGCTTTACCTCCAGACATTTTGCCATCCACAGATACCTTCGTGCCACTTCGGAAGGAGTTCGCCCCCTTTTTCATGGCAGTTCAAAATTTCAGAGCTCTTTCTTTAAATACTATTTTTTAAACAAAGAAAAAGCATAATACTAGGTTTACAGAGAAGTTTCTGCATATCTGCTGCTTGTTGCATTTTTTTTGTTCATGCCTAAAATGTAGCAGAGGAAGAACTCTTAAGTACCTGACAAAGCTTGCATCAAATTGTTAAAATCACTCATGTCCCCCCCAGTTCTAACTCTGTGCTCCTCTTCCCCCTCCCTTCAGTAGGTAGTTGGCTTAGCTTGCCTTTAAATACTGAAGTGCCCGCGTGGAGAGAGCCAGACTGTAGTGATTCGTTTGAGCACTTCGCTGGCATGATAGGCAAAGATTACGTCCCCCGAAGCCCATCCCGTGGAAACTGTTGCATTTGCTGGGATTTTCTGGGGCTGATGAAACATTCTGCGAGATGCTCTGATGCCGGTAGCATAACCAGCTCCTTGTGCCGGCTCTGTGAACAGAGTCAAGCCATGATGGGCCCAGCATGTGTCGGTTTTGAAAGGGGCTTGTCCCCAGGTCGGGCTGCATCCCCTGCTGCGTGGACAGCACGTCACAGATCAGCACAGAGGCTCCGTGTCCTGGGCATGTGGTCCAGCTGAGACCTGTGTAATCACTGTATGTTGTCAGTCCTCCAGGCAGGCTGGAACCGTCCCCTGTGAGCCAGGCGTGAGTCCTGTCCATGCCCAGATACGTGGCAGGGGAGGGATTGGCCATCCGGACAGCCCAGCCCCAGAGGGCCAGCACACGGGGGCCGAGTCAGCCTGCCTGCACCTTCTGAATGTCCCAGCTGCTCTGTTGGGCACTTGGGTTGGTAACACTTTTAAAACACTCCTGCAAAGCCAAGTGCTCCCTGGCTTCAGCCTGCTGTTGGGGACCCACGCAGGAGAGGCAGTGGGTGTGCTTGAAGGTCCTGCAGAGACCCAGGGCCGGATCCCGTCCGGATGTGTGTGCTTGGGGCTGGCCTTCTCCTGAATAAAGGCTCCCTCCGGTCACTGTGGTCCCCTGTCATCCTACACATCTCATCGCTGAGTGTCTCCATGCCAGTTTGATTTTTGTTCCTTTTGGTTCTTTGTGTGTGTGTGTGTGTGTGTTTTCTGTTGTTGTTTGTTAATGTTCAAAGACTGGCCTTTCCCTCTGGGGATCCTCGTGGCCCCTAACTGTGCTGGCACAGGCCCGTGTCCCCGGCGTTCAGTGTGCAGGCTCACGTGCAGCCACAGGGGCTGCACACAGCTCAGCAGCTCCCACGGGCGAGTGCCCCTCACCCCCGCCACAGGCCTCTCCCCGGACTCCCTCACCGCGCTTCTCCCCAGGGCAACAGATGCAGCCGGGGAGGAAGCTGGCACCTGCAGGGCCCAGTGTGAGAATCACAGGGCAGGGCGGGAGAGCGCCAGGGAAGGCAGAAGAGGCCCCCACCAGGTCCTCCCCACTGCTGTGGTTGTCTTAGGCAGGCATCATGGGTACTTACCCTAGGGGACCGGCTCAGGGGTCTGCCTCACCCTGGTCCCAGGTTCACCCACAGGGGAGAGACAGGGTCAGGGTCTCTCAAGGGACCCTTTGTTGATGTGGCCCTAAGTATGCAGCGACCTGGCGTGGACCCTGTCCCCTCAGCACATCCAGGGGCCAGGCAGACCTGAGCTGGGGCAACTTGGGGGTCACTGCCATGGGCCCATTCTTTCAGACAGGCCTTGGCCGTGATGGTAGCCCTCTGGGAGACAGCATAGTGCACCCCAGCCCCCACTGCACCCTGGGTTCCCGGTGAAGCCTGTGGCACACCTGCAGGAGTGAGCACCTTGCTCTGTGCCCTTCCCACGCTCCATAGAGCTATCCACAGGCCACACACCATAGGGTTCCTCTGCTTGTTTTTTTTTTTTTTTCGGGGGGGAGGGCATATTTATATAGCAGGTTTGGATCACGTTTTTCTACTAACAAGAATGCTAACGTGTAGATAATCAGCAAGGCCTTTATGAAGTTGACATCTTTGCATTATTAAAGAGAATAACAGTTCATGTGAACTCACCAGCGTCTTTGGATTTTATTTGGTAGTTGTGTGTCCAACAGAGTTTCCAATGTCCCTTCCCTCTACTTCCATGTGCCTGGCTGTCTGATAACCCAGAGAGACCTCACGTTTCTAGCTTGGCGAATGCAGTACTAGCCCAAAGAAACAGACGCCCTTCCTAAAGAGGAGCAGCAGGCTTCTCAGCTCTCCTGGGAGTCAGCCAAGAGTCCCAGCGGGGGGAGGGGGAGGAGGGTTGCCCTTGCAGACTGGGGAGGGTCGTCCCCATGGAAACAGGGGCACGTTTGCAGCCATCAGATGCACCACTCTGTAGCAAGGTCTCCTTCCTGCCCTCACGGAGGCTGCAGAGAGTGATCTTGCCTTTGAGAAAATCCGGGAAGGTTTTAGGGACCTGTGTGCTGCTTGTCATCACACTTAGTCAGACACGTCCTGCAAGCCCCTGCCGTCAGCTGATTCTAGGGAGGACCAGCATGCATGGAAAGGTTTATGAGTAAACCAGAACCCCTCTCGACAGTTCTGAGAATCTGACAGTCAGATTGGGGAGGAAAGAGTGGGAAGGGAACTTCTGCTCCAGGCTCCTGTAGGACCGTAACTCAGGCCCATTGGGCATGTAAAATGCAAGCCCTTGGTCCCATCTGAAGGTTGAGGAAGTGGACATATGTGGGTCTCATCTAGGGGCCAGCCAGTTACCTCTTGAGTGCTAGTTCCTCTCTCAAGCCAGGAGACACAGAAGACAGCCCAGCCCTGTAATCTCACCTCCAGGGTGGCTGTGACCTCTGAGGTTTGGAGGAAGCTCTCCCAGGAAGCCTTCTTTGTGTGCGAGATGCAAGGGTGTGTGAGCCAGGGGAGGTCAGGGGGAGGGTCATAGCACACACACGCCACGGAAGGGGCTTTATTTTTCCTTCTGCAGGATGTTAGCCAGGACTCAGGAGACAGTCGGTCCTCTGGCTTTCCTGGACTAAGCAGTTCTGTAACATTCGCAAGAGGGAATGAACGTGGACTTACCTTGGATACCCTTTTCTCTGTACCATGGCATGCCCTCTTATGGATTCTTCTCGGGAAAATGGCAAGCCTTCTCTCGCCAGCTTGAGGAGAGCCTTGCTTGCTCCAGATGTCTAGAGTCTGGGCAGTCAGCAGTGGTCAGGGTCGCCCCTTTTTTGGAGGGGGAGAGTATCTGTTCTCTCGCAATACATCTGGCTCATCAGGGCAAGATGGTAACAGCTCACGGCTGGGTGCGGATCACCGGCCAGCTGCAATACACTGTGGTGCAGGGGAGGGAGAACCCAGGAGGGCTGGTTCTCCTTTGGATCCCCGGGCTTGCTTGTTCCAATCCTGATGCTGAGCCTGAGCCCAGCGATCTTGATTCCATGGCAATGGGGAGCCCCAGATTCTGGATCTGTAATAAGGCACCCCAGAAAGTCCACTGCAGGTGGAAAAATCCATGAGTTGTAAGGTATTTCTTTTTCATGCAAAAACAAAAGCTCTAGAAACCATGATTAAAGATAGGACTGAGCGAGCATTTTAGTCTTCCAGGAGAAAACCCTGGTGCACACCACGGAGGAGGACACTGGCACTAGGGAATCTATAGCTGTGCCCAGATCTGTAGAACACTGACCTGGAGAGCCAGGCTCTGTGGTTGAAGAGAACCTGAAGGCACCCCCTCCCCCAGGCTCAGCCCCAGCTCAAAGGCCTCCAGCAACAGGGAAGTCAGCTCCCACGCTGTGTTTGAACAGCTCGTCCTGTCTCAGTGGAGCTGCACCCTGTCCCCGGGCCCCTCGTTGCCAGCCACTGGTGCCATGCCCAGTTAGATGCTTCTGTCTTCTCATGACACACCTTTAAATTACGAAGCGGCCTTCTCATCCCCGGGGGAGATACTCATTCATGTGTGCAGCAAGTATTCTCGGAACATTTTCTATGAGTTAAGGTCCATTCTAGATGCTGGGGAGACAGAGAGGCAGGCCCCTGTGGGATGTTCTAGGGAAGAGGTCCAGAGAGAATGGGCTGTGAATGCGTGGAAGGCAGCAGGCAGTGGTAAGAGGAGAAAATGAGGGGCTGTGGGAGACTTGGGGGAAAGTTCCTCCCTCGGTGAGCTACTGGGGGATGCCTCTCCGAGAGCTGCACCCAGAGGCCTGCAGGATGACAAAGAGCCACCGAGGAAGGAGCCCAGTCCTGGGTGGGCACAGGCTGTGTGTTCACCACCCATCCGGGTTTGTACCATGAGTCACCGTGGTCCAAGGGGTTATCAGAGTCCCCAGCATGTACAGGCCAGGAGAAAGACTTTGGATTTCACAGCAAATCAAAGGGGAGACCACTGCCCTGCTCTTGGCTTATGGTGCAGTTCAGAGTCTTATCCTCCTGCCTGTGCTCAGAGCAAGTGTGGGCCTCTGGACTGGGTCTGACGAGCACAGAGCAAACACTGCCCCAGCTGCCATCCTCTTGGGCACAGAGAGCGGCTTTTCAGCAGTTTCTTTTCCTCTTTAGACCTGTGATTAGTCCCGCAATCTCACCTTCACGCATAAACATCAGTATGCAGACTTGGTGCCACAGAATCAAACACAAACCAAAAAGTACAGACATATCTCCTCCACCACCACTACCAAAATAAAAAACAGCCTGCTTCCGATCCCCTCTTGAGGATACAGACATGCCACACTCATCAGATACTAAAGTCGGGGGTTGCAGAGGCTCCGCACCCAGCGTCATGGGCTGGAGAGCAAACCCAAGACTGAAATGCCTTCCTTATTACGGGGAACACGATCCTGTTGGCCATGCTGGGCTTGCACCCTCTACCCTAAACTGAAGTTTGAAATGAGGATCAGTGGGTGGGCCTGTCGCTGGGGAAGACCACAGTGCCTGGGCAGAGATCCCTGGGGCAGTGAGGGAAGCCCCCCAACAATGAGACAGATAGATGCATGAAAAATGAGGCCTGGGTGGCCCATGTCTGCACTGGATCCCCTGGGCCACGTCCATGATCTGTGTGACTTGTGGCTAGAGGGCCCCTGGGCCTGGCCTGGAGCTCAGCAAAGCACAGAGTTAGGTGGGGCCGAGCTCCAGGTAGCATTGGCTACAGTCCCCGCCCCCAGTGCACTGAGCTAATTAATGCCAGGGAGCTCTGAGAGCCTAGGAAGCTTCAGACAGGGTCTGCTTGGTGGGGTGAGGTTGTTAGTTCCGTGCCCATGTCCTTCGACCAGGGAGGAGGAACCTTTGCTCTGCTAAGGGCCATTAGGATAGTTATAACATCATTCACAGCCCATACAAAATTATCAACTTTAAAAAATTAGCCTGCCATGTAGATGTATTGAATTTTGGGTCCTGCCAGCAGTTCCCTTGACAGGGCCAGGCCACTTGGTTGCAAGGCCTTTCCCCACCCCTAAACACGGAATGGCAAGTGCTCATATTTCTGCTGGGGTCACTGCGTCCACATTCACCAATCAGCAGAGCTGCTCATGGGCTCTTGCTTCCTGCAGCACAACCATTTGTCTCCTAGCCGCATAGAACCCACCAAGGTCAGCCGGTCCACCCTCACGGCTCCCGGGGCCCCCGAGCACTGAGCCCCGGCCCTTCCGGGACAGCACCAATAGCCTCGGGCCCTGGGGGACTCTGCAGAGGACACCAAGGGAGTTAGTCTCAGGGGCTGGTGCGTCCAGCCAGAACCAGGGTGCTGGGTGCTGCTGGACTGACTGTGAGAACGGGTGTCTGTGTGTGTGGACGCTTGCTCTGTGTGTGAGCGTGCCTGTCTGGGAGTGTGCATCTCTGGTGAGTCTGCGGGTTTCCCCGAAGTCTGAGCCAAGCGTGCCGGAGCTCCCAGACGGTGAGTATTCCCAGACGGGTCACCATGCCCTCCAGGCCTGGGCAGCTTCCATGTCTCCAGAGCTAGGTGGACTTTGTTCATCCTCCTGGGTACTGTGCAGGAGGGTGAACCAGGAAGAATGAGGTCCTCTGGCGCCATTCCTCAGGCAGGGCAGGGAGGAAGTAGGGAGCAGATTCAGCACCTCCTGGCACCTGATGTCCCCGAGGACAGCCTGGAGCCCTCCTCCGCCTTGTCCCAGGCTGCTGTCGGGAGCCACAGCCCAGCCTGAAACTAGTGAGCACCACCTGCTGCGGAGGAGACAGCCACACCGCCCCCCAGCTGCTTCATCCCCTGTCCCAGCCTGCTCCCAGGACTCATGGGAGGCCTGCAGAGGGTGGCTCTGGGGAAGGCTCATGACCCTGTCCCTAAGTCTGTGACATGAGATTGTCATCCCTCCCTCAAGATGTAGAGAGACCCTGTCATCTCAACACCAGAGTGTAGGAAGGCCCCACGGAAGGTGTCCCTCTGGACACGAACACCCTGGCTCTGTCCTGTGGGCCCAACCCCAACCCCAAGGGCTATTGCTTTGTAGGGTCCAGGGTTCCCATGTCTCCACCTATTAACCACCAGCCCCCTCTCTCTCTTACGTAAGCCAACGGCAGCCCCACCTCAGGCCTGAGCACCGGCGCCATCGTGGGCATCCTCATTGTCATCTTTGTCCTGCTCCTGGTGGTTGTGGACATCACCTGCTACTTCCTGAACAAGTGTGGCCTGCTTATGTGTATCGCCGTCAACCTGTGTGGGAAAGCCGGGCCCGGAGCCAAGGGCAAGGACATGGAGGAGGGCAAAGCCGCCTTCTCGTGAGTGCAGACACCCACCCCTGCGGGCCCTGGCCTAGAGCCCTGGCAGCTGTCCCCACTCTGAGCATCCACTGCACCCGGGGGTGGCCTTCCCTTCAACTGCACCCTTGGTGGAGAGAAGCATTGCCTATTTGCAAAGTAGATTGGGAGGCCCAGCCCCAGATCTGGTGTATTCAAATCTCTCTGTGAAGATAAGGGGAATTGTCAGAGCTGACCCTGCACGGAGCTACAGCAGAGGAGTGGGTGTCTCAGGCACACACTTGCCTTGCTTCCAATTCCTCCGTGTTGTCATTCACTCATACATCACTCAACAAGTATTTATCCAGGCTCTCCCGCACAACAGGAAACAATGAACCAAAAGTCCTGTCCTTGCAGAGCTGACAATCTAGATGCTGTCCCCTCCAGCAGCAGCTGGCGAGCCAGTTAGTGGGCACCTTGGAAGACTGGCTGACCTGCAGCCAGCCAGAAAGGGGGGCAGAAGGAGATAAGTGTTTTAGCACCCCACGCACGGCAGGTACTGCCGGAACACACACCCACGGGAGGACTGCACAAAGTCCTCGTCACCACCAGGAGAGGTAGGAACTGGTCCTTGCCCCATTTCCCCAATGAAGGCACCGAGGCGGCAGTGAGCAGGTCAGAGACTCTAGGTCACACCACTAGCCCAGGTGCCACCGAGACAGATTCTGGTGCCCGGCTCTAGAAGCCCGTCTTGCCTGGGGCCCCTGAGGCATCGCTGTTCTCCCTGGGATGTAACCCCCAGAACTCTCTCTCTGCAGGAAAGACGAGTCCAAGGAGCCCATCGTGGAGGTTCGAACCGAGGAGGAGCGGACCCCAAACCATGATGGTGGGAAACACACAGAGCCCAATGAGACCACGCCGCTGACGGAGCCCGAGTACGTGGGCAGGGCGGGGCTGGCACCTCCTCTACAGAGCCCCACACCCATCTCCACCTCCTGCCCCACGTTCCTTGCTCCCCGTCCTCAGTCCGGAGCCCTACAGTGCAGGCCAGGACCCCGGAGCCCTTGGCTGGAAGACCCACATGGCTAGGAGCTGCCTGGCCCCCTCTCTCCTTAGAGAGAAGGCACTCTTGGTTCCATTGAGGGTGGCTGCATGGGTGCCCCTGCAGGGCTCCTTGCCCGAGAAGGGATCCTGTTCCAGGCTATACACATACTCTGGGAACTGCTCGTGGAGAGAGGCTAGGCAGGTTCTGTATAGGATGTCTTAGAGTGCTAGGATTTTTTGGTTTTCTGCCTAAAAGAGTGAGGGAAACTGGTGATGCAGAACAGCTCCCCAGCTGTATTGTTATTGGAAGCCTGGGTACCCTCAGTGACCTTGACCAGCCGTGGCTGTGACGTGCACCTGTGGGTTTGAAGGGAATGGCGTCTCTCGGGACCACAGAACCTGTGGCTTCTAGGAGCCCTTTGGGGCACTCATGCTCTGCCTTATTCCTGCCTGTCCCCATCCCTGTCCCCTGGGGCCCTGCACGGTGGCTGGCCCAGGTCCCAGTGCAGGCAGACACTGAACCGAGGCCTGGCTCTGGTTCAGTGGAGCTCTGGGTGGGGATCCGAAGGCCCCAGCAGGTGTGTGAGGAAGGGAGCCCGCTGCAGCGAGCTGGAGGGACAGCAGCAGGAGGAAGGGCTGGCCGGGCCCTTTGCGACCGCCACGTTCTTTGTCGTCTCCCCGTGTCCTCTTCTGCCCGCCTGGGCGTGTGCTTCTCTCGGCGTCCTTGTCTCTCTGTGGGGCTGCGTCCGTGCCTGTGCGTCACCGCATGCCCACCCACGGCCCCCTCTGCTCGGCTCCAGCCCTCCTCCCGGCCTCTCTGTCAGTCTCCGCCTCATTGTCTATTCTCTTCTACTTCCTGTCCTCCCCACAGGCTGCCTGCCGATACCACAGCCACTGTCGAGGACATGCTGCCTTCTGTCACCACCGTCACCACTAACTCTGACACTATCACCGAAACCTTTGCCACTGCTCAGAACAGCCCCACCAGTGAAACCACCACCCTGACCTCCAGTCTTGCCCCGCCGGCCACAGCCGCGCCAGACTTGAACTCTGTGCCCGCTGGCCAGGCCACCCCTTCCAAGGGGCCCAGCGTCTCGGCCGCCTCCCCTCCCCCGGCCTCGGCCCCCAAAGTCGCCCCCCTCGTTGACCTGAGCGACACCCCGACCTCAGCCCCCGCGGCGAGCAGTTTGTCCTCTAGTGTCCTGGCCAACCAGGGGGCCGTGCTCAGCCCCAGCGCCCCCACCGGCGTGGGGGACGCCTCCACGGCCCCTGCGGCCAGCAAGCCGGCCCCCACTGGTGCAGCCAGTCCCCTGGCAGCCCCGGCTGCTCCTGCTACAGAAGCCTCCCAGGCCAAGCAGGAGGCTCCCAGCACCAAAGGCCCGGACCCGGAGCCCACCCAGCCCGGCGCCGCGAAGAGCCTGCCCGAGGCAGCCACAGCCCCCGCTAGCCCGAAGAGCGAGGCTGCCTCCGTCAGCGCCACAAACCCTTCCCAGGGCGAGGACTTTAAAATGGACGAAGGGAACTTCAAGACCCCAGATATTGACCTTGCAAAGGATGTTTTTGCAGCCCTGGGCTCTCCTGCTCCCGCCGCTGGGGCCAGTGGACAAGCCCCTGAGCTTGCTCCTTCCACTGCAGACAGCTCTGTGTCGCCTGCGCCAGCAAAGACCGAGTACGGCCTCTCTCTGTGTGCTGTCGTCGGGGTGTGTCCTGTGGTGGTGTGTGTCTGTGCTGTGCTGTGTCCTCCTGGTCGGACGTCTGCAGCCTCCCCTGGGGCTTCTCTGACGCCACTGTCAGCCCTGGGCCTGGGACCGGCAGACAGAGTCCGGGGCAGGCAGCTGGGCCCCGGCCAGCAGAGCAGCCGCTGCTCACTAATTAGGCCGTGTTAATTACGTTTCATCCTTATCATCCGAGCAGCGGCTTCTGGTTTACCCTAGGGAGCCCTGGCGGTCGGGCCCCTGACAAGCATAGCAGGGGGAGGCAGCGAAGGAGGCCAAGGTGCCCTTCTCAGTTATGCCAGGGCCACTGTCGGGTGCTACCGAGTGCCAGGCTGAGCCCCCACCGCTCGGGAGGAAGAGAGGCAGCCCCCGGGCTCGGGGACTGGGAGGGGGGAGAGGGTGTGGTCCAGAGGTCCTGTGACCTCCTGCTGAGATGCCCACCCTTCCTCCCACCGCGCTCCTGGGGTGGCGGGGAAGACCCAGGCCACCCACACACCTCTCAGCTACCAGGTCTACAAGGTCAAGGCAAAGCCTTCAGTCTTTTGGGTTTCTTCCGTGTAACGCCAGAATGCAGTGGTGCCAGCTTAGGCTTGAATCTCATGGAGACAGGGCCAGACTTGGGGTTTTCTGGAAGCTTCTATGGCTGCCAAACAACCTCACCAGGAAGCCCACAGGTCAGTGTCCAGAGGGAACAGAACTCTGAGAGCCCTGCCCGTGCAGCTCCCCTGTGGCCAGCAGGCCATGGAGGCTCCACCCTGAGACGCAGAGCCCGGGCAGGGTGGGGAGGGGAAGATCCTAGAGGAGCCAGCTGTGTGCCTCAGGTGCAGCACGCCCAGCTGCACGGCAGCCCTAGTCAGGGCGCAGAGGTGGCAGTGGCCTCCACTGCCCCTTCTCCTGCCGCGAGTACAAGCAGAGTCCCCGGCACCCATGGAACTGGAAAGGGCTTGTTCTCTGGGTGTTTCTCCACTCGGGCCACACATGAGAGTCACCTGGGTGCTTCTAAAATACATCCAGATCCGTTCTGGGGACGCAGCCCAGGTGATGCACAGGTGCATCCAAAGTTGGAGACCCCAGGCAGAGGGGAGGCGTGTGCAAGCCACTGTCTCAGCGGCGCTGTTTTCCTGATTCTCCGCAGGAAGGGCCCTGTGGAAGCCAAGTCGGAGAGCCAGGAGTCAGAAACGAAGCCAGCGCCAGCCGAAGCCCAGACGGTCCCCAACGACGCCACACAGACAAAGGAGAACGAGAGCAAAGCATGATGGGCGAGCGGCCAGGAGCAGAGAGCAAAACATGACGCGGCACAGCAGCTTCCCCGGAGTGATTCCTGCATCCCACGCACGCGCGCGCACACCACACACACACACACACACACACACACACACACACCTCATTCCTCTAGTGTCTTTTGCCTTTAAAAAATTAACTAAAACAGATAAATACAGGATATCCTTTTTGTAGGTTTATAGAAAGGGTCCCTTTCTTGCGCACTCACTTGTAAGAAAATGAGACAATAAGGTTAAACCCACAGCCAAACTAGGACACTCTGTTCCCTGAAACCATTTAAAAAATCAAACAAAAGGACCCCAAATTAAGAATCTAGGAAGCTCAGAAAAAGAAAGAAAAAAGTCTAGGTTCGGGAAGACCACACTTGGTGTTACCCAATTGGCACAGACCTGTTTTAGAGAAACCCTTTCAGGCACTAAGACTAACCGAATGAACAAAGTCCACAGTTTATTTTTGTACTTTCAGTCGAGTTCGAACTCTGTAAAACCTCATAAATAAGTTATCATTTCTGTTCACTTTGTATTTGTTCAGTATGCAAAGTGTGTCACCCTTTCTAGCTGAATTCGATTCCCACGTAGACTCTTGTTTTGTAGGAAGAATGCCAAATCGCAGCTTCTGGGGGTAGATCTCAATTTGCAGTATTTGGACTTTTTATGTTTCTCTTTGGTTCTCTCTCTCTCTCTCTCTCTTCCTTTCTGCCAACTTTGTTTGCCAGTGTTTACAAGTTGATAAATGTTTGACTTCGGTTGTGTTTATAAAACAGCTGCCTTTTTTTTTTTTTTTTTTTTTTTTTACTTTTTAAGTAACAAATTCTGCCTAGAGGTAGGTGAGATCATCGCAGGATTGCTTTAGCAGAGAACTTGACAAAACATCATCATCCGCAGCGGCTCTCCCTGACGCTCTGATGTGCAGTTTTTACCTGTGTCCGGCCCAGGTGAAAATCTGTCTCGTCCTGGAAGGGTTTTGTGTTTTGGTTTCAATTCTTTCTGTGTTCCTTCCGGGGGGGTCAAACCACTTTCTGATTAGCCGCCACCCACCTGCATCGGTGAACAAGGCTCTGCTCCCCAGGTGTTGGTGCCCTCGCATTTGAAGGACTCCTTTGGCTTTGCTGAATGAAGCAGAGAAGATTGTATAGTTGGGGCTGGTCTTGGTGAACACACATTTTTACCCCAAACATCCCCTTTTTTTGTAGAAAGCCAAATAAAACACATCCATACCATCTCCTTTTGAGCCCAGAATCTAGATTTGAGCGGAAGAGCATGTGTGCTTCAGGGAATTAGTGTCATTTTTTGGAAATCTATGGAAGTCAAATAACATCAGCCTTCTGTTCACTTAGGCAGCATTTGTAGGGAAAAAAAGCAACAGTGACAACAACCACCGACTGTCTGGAATCATAACACAACTTCCTGGATCGGAAACCAAGCGGGGGAAAACATAACAGAAACTTTAAGGGGAATGGGAGGGGGGAGAAGGGAAAAGCCAGCCCTTTGTATAGAAATTTTGCTTTTGTTTTTCTCATTCTACTTTAGAACTGCAAGCTTGTGCACTGTGGATGCGTGACTATCTTAGTGTGAAACGTGTTTTTGTCATAGTATTGAAATAAAAACTTCAACATAGTTTGGTTGTGGAAGGTATAGCAGATAGTTCAGAAAAAAAATATTCAGGAAACAAAAAGAGTTCTTAAAAGGAATTGAAGCCTTTAAACAAAGCAGATGAAATACAGATGATGATGAAGGTGACGCTAAGTAAACAGAAACCAGTCCTCCGGCATGCATTCCCTTCCTAAGGTACAAAGCAGCAGAGCTTAGGGTGGTGCGGCTGCCTCTGCCTCTGGACCCTCTCCCCCATGTTCTGACACTTCTGCGGTCTGCCCAGTGGCGATGCTAGATTATCATTTCAAACTGTGAAAACTAATGGTCTTGTCATTTGCTCAACTTGGGGTTATTTTGCATTTTCTCACCTCCTGGGGATGGAAATGGAGGATCCCAGAACCCACAGCCTTGGTTGGTCTCTCTGATTGTACGGCCTTGTGCAACGTCTGTGGTGCAAATGCACGGGTTCCAGGGGGAAAAGAAGGCAGAGACAGATCTTGGAGCAGGCAGCAGAATGGGAGAGGCTGGGTGCCTGGGACGGGGAGGGGGACGGGCAGGCTCTTCCGGTCACCAGGCTGTTCAGTGGAATTAGTTCCTCCTCTGTTGATATTAATGGCTTTGACCAAGTAGGCCAAAGCCCACGCTGTACCTCGCGGAAAACGTGCATTTCACTCCAGGCCGTTGCCATCAGGCAAACTGATTTTGGTTGTGATGGTTCGGAAGAGACAGAGGTTGAGGGAGCCCTCAGATAACCTGGCCCAGGGCAGCTGACCCCCCTCCCACACCCCCTAGAACCCTGGCTCCACCACCAGCCGGAACCCAAGACTGCCCACACGCTGGCCTGCCTCTCTCCCATCACACATACGTGTGTCTCTGCATGCGTGAGCGTTCCTTTCCTCTTCTTTTATTTTAAAGAGCAATGCTTTCTCTAAGATCAAAGAGGGAGTTACTTTATTTTCAAGATGTTCTATCTTTATCAATACTTTTCCTTTCTTAATTCTTTGAAGGAGGGATCCACTCCCCAAGTTTCCAGTGTCAATGTGTCTATGTGTGTATGTGCCATACGTATGTATTCACATAGAGACCGGCATGGCCAGGTGGTGCGGGAGGGGCGCCCGGGGCCGCGAGCAGGGCCTCCCAGTCCTGCAGGGCCGCCGTGTATATAGCGCAGCTTTTCGCCGTGGAAGTCTCTTTTCACACTTTTGTACGGCGCCTTCCACAGCCCAGGGTCGCCCAGCCCGGCTGGCTGGCTGGATGGTGGTTCTCAGAGCCCTCCGTGAGCATCCCCCGCCCAGCACTCCGTATCCGGGGGCCTTCTCTCTTGTTACGAAACTTTTTACCGAGTGAAACACCGATGCCACCTTTGTTTCCATTCTCACTGGTGTAAATACTGAGTACTAACTGAGAATTTTGACTTTGCATTCTGTCAGAATACTTGTGTTCAATAAAAATTGAAAGAAAAAAAAAAAGCTGTCATGGTCCGGCTGGGATTTATTTCCGTTCAGTGAGACTCTGTCGTGGAGTCCAGTGTGCGCGTGCCTGTGCCCTTTGATTCTGAAACCTGGTGAGAAAGATCCAGGAAACCCTGGTGTTTTGAGTTCTGTTGCCTGAATGCAGGCTTTTGTCCCCCTTTTGTTTCTCATGGGCTGGTAGTAGAGTCCTGGTCTGGAAGGACCACACATCGGATTCAGAAAGATTGATTCTGCCATTTTTTTATTTATTTACCTGAAAGTCAGAGTTACACAGAGAGAGAGAGAGAGAGAGAGAGGTCTTCCATCTGCTGGTTCACTCTCCAATTGGCCACAACAGCTGAAGCTGCACCAATCTGAAGCCAGGCGCCAGGAGCTTCCTCCAGGTCTCTCATGTGGGTGCAGGAGCCCAAGAACTTGGGCCATCTTCCACTGCTTTCCCAGACCATAGCAGCGCCAGCCCCATCTGCCATTCCCTGATTGCTCTCAGAAGAATGACGTCATCTCCCTGGGACTCAGCTTCCCCTTTTGGGGGACAGGAACTACCCAGGAAGGGAACGGAGCTGACACCCTGGTTGATGAGTGAGACACTGCAGAAGGCCTAGTGTAATTTTTTTTTTTTTTTTTTTTTTTTGCACAAGGCAGCTCCTCTCTCCATGGGAGTGTGTGCCGCTGGCTGCCGTGGGTAGGACACAACACACTTGCCACAGCCATCAACACCTGAGCCTCAGCACTGCCACAGTGGGGCAGTGTCACAGTGCAGCAGGCTCAGCTTCTGCTTGTGACCCCAGCGTTCCGTATCAGAGTGACGTTTCAAGCCCCGGCCACTCTGCTTCCAATCCAGCTCCCTGCTAACGTGCCTGGGGAGGCAGCACGTGATGGCCCAAGTCCTGGGGCCCCTGCCGGCCTTGCGGAAGACTTGGATGGAGTTCCTGGCTCCTGGCTTCCGCTGGACCCAGTCCTAGCTGCTGTGGCCACTTGGGGGGGGGGGTGACACTGAATGAGAGGTTTCTGTCTCTCCCTCCCTCCCTCCCTCTCTCTCTCTGCCTACTTAAAAGAATTCAACTAAAGCAGACGCACAAGGATTCTTCTAGAAAGAATGCCCCTCTCCTGTAGCTTCACCCTCAGCACTTAAGCTGTAACTGGAGCTGACCAAAGCCTCCAGCTAGACAGTGATGACAACTATACCTCATCTCCACATCCCGAACGCGAGCCGCTGTCTGGCTGTGTCTGGAAGCAGCAGCTGCTGGCGCTGGGATGGGGAATTCCTGGAGGAGGCCCGGCTGCAGGGCCGGAGGAGGCCTCAGGACACCGCACGGTGGTTAAAACACGGCTTGCCTTGCTCGCACCTGTATCGGAGCGCTCCTTTCAGTACTGCCACCACGCTTGTAGGAATCCGAGGGGGACGCCTCCGCATTCTGCATCCCCTGGGCCTTGCTAGTGCCCCTGGCCCTTAGCAGACTGAGCCATCTCCTCCAGGTTCCTTTCTACTCAGACTCATCCAGTAAGGATCTACGGGGCATCTCCGTTGCTCTCGCCGTCTTTCTCCACTGAAGTTATGGTCAGGTGAGGGGTGGGGCAGACGGTAAACACGTAAGCATCCTAGTAGGTCCTGATGGTTATCGGGGCTGTGTGCATAGAGTCCAGGCCTCCTTTCCTCCTTCCAGGAACATGACAGCATCACACTTCTCTGCTCACATGCAGGTGGGCACGGCATGCGACTTGCGACAGCCAGTGGGATACAAGCAAAGTAGCACTGTTTCGCAGGTCTAGGCAGAGCTTTTGATAGATACCCTCGGTTCTGGCCACAGCAGTCAGCGGTGCTTTGGGTGGTAGATGTGCCAGGACCTGAGTGTAGGGTCTGGACAGGTGGCCCAAGATCATCCAGTGGATAAAAAGCATCAGTTGGAGCCGGCGCTGTGGTGTAGTGGGCTAAGCCTCCGCCTGCAGCGCCAGCATCCCAGATGGGCACTGGTTCAGATTCCAGCTGCTCCTCTTCTGACCCCATTCCCTGCTAAGAGCCTGGGAAAGAAGCGGAAGGTGGCCCAAATGCTTGGGCCCCTGCACCCATGTGGGAGACCTGGAAGAAGCTCCTGGCTCCTGGTTGTTACAGCCATTTGGGGAAGTGAATTGGGAGATGGAGGACCTCTGTGTGTGGTGTGTCTCCCTCACTCTGTTGCTCTGTTTTTTAAATAAATACATAAAAATAAAAATAAATAAAGTAAGCATCAACCAACAGTGGCAGGGGAGAAGGAGAGCTGTGTGTGTGTGTGTGCACGTGCGTGCTATCAACCTTACTGATATAAGGGATGCAATTTACAAGTAATAAAGCAGAGAGTACTCTAAACTGAAATTATATGCAAAGGCCGGCGCCGCGGCTCACTTGGCTAATCCTCCGCTTGCGGCGCCGGCACCCCAGGTTCTAGTGCCAGTTGGGGCGCCGGTTCTGTCCCGGTTGCTCCTCTTCCAGTCCAGCTCTCTGCTGTGGCCCAGGAGTGCAGTGGAGGATGGCCCAGGTCCTTGGGCCCTGCACCTGCATGGGAGACCAGGAGAAGCACCTGGCTCCTGGCTTTGGATCGGCGTAGCGCCGGCCATAGCAGCCGTTTGGGGGGTGAACCAACGAAAAGAAGACCTTTCTCTCTGTGTCTCTCTCTCTCATTGTCTAACTCTGCCTGTCAAAAAGAAAAAAAAAAAGAAATTATATACAGCCAGTTAAAATGAGAATCTTTGTGCTATAGCACTGAATCCAAAATCAGCCCACGGTTCCCACTCAAAACAGGGTAGTTCCCACCTGAGTGCTGTCTGCTACCTTCCTTGATGCTAACGGGAAGATGAAGGGGAAGCCACAGAGACTCGTATTCGGAGGGCCCCGGACTCTCTCCTCACCAGCGCTGCGGGGGTGCTTCCCTGTGGAATTGGGCACACGTTTCTGCGTACGAGCAGAGCCCTGTCTCAATGTTTTGGTGCCATTCACAGTGTTAACAGCTGCAGGCATGGCACACTGTAAACTTAATCTGCATCATAAATATTTTCCCATCACTTCCTTACGTCTAGACAGGCACTAAAAAATAAATAAATAAACTCTGATTTGTAGCATTTACTGATTTCAGCAGTGTGTAAATACGCACAATCTGGCTCTTTGCAATCTGGCATCTGCAGCCGGGGAGTAGGTAGGATGCACAGCCATCCGTATCCATCACCCAGGTTCACGGGCACGAGGACGCGTAGGCAGGTAGGTAAGAGTAACGTGTCATGGTAACAGGCCACTGCCTTCAACAGAGTGAATATAATAACAAGTAGCACAATAAAGAAGAGCTGAACTTGGGGTATTAAAGTCTTAAAGCTGCTTCTGCTTTAAGACTTTATTTTATTTGAAAGGCAGTGTTAGAGAGAAGGAGAGACAAAGCAAGAGAGGTCTTCCATCTGCTGGTTCATTCCCCAAGGGCTGGGCCAGGCCAAAGCAGGAGCCTGGACCTCCTTCTGGGTCTCCTGTGTGGGCAGCAAGGACCCAAGGTCTTGGGCCGTCTTCTGCTGCTCTCCCAGGTGCGTTAGCAGGGAGCTGGATCGGAAGTGGAGCAGCCAGGACTCCAGTGGGTGCCCCTCTGGGATGCTGGCTTCACAGGCGGCAACTTAACCAGCTGCACCACCACGCCGGCCCTGTTTTTCCCATGATTCAGTTAATTGTAAGCTAATTTAATGTAACTTTCAAAACATTGTTCTGATTTCTTTTATTTGAGAGACAGCGAGCGAGCTCTGGAGTCAGTACAAGCTGTTCTCAGCACATCACTGAATAACCCTTCCTTCAGAGTTGTCACGAGTCCCTTAATTTGGGATTTTTTTTTTTTTACCATAGCATTATCTAATTTATCTCGGCTAAGTCAGAGAACAGCAAATGCCATGGATAACAATAAGTCCAGGTACAGAGCAGCCACAGCAGACATGTCTAAAACGGTGAATCTGAGCAAAAACCTGAAAGAACTGAGTCACTGTTCAGAAAGAGGGAGCAGCAGGTGCAAAGGTCCTGAGGTGAGGACTCCACTGGTGTCTTGGAAGAACAAAAAGTCCACGTGGCTGGACAGAGAGCAAGAGATGAGGCAGGGTAGAGAGTGAAGAGGCGCCCCTCCCACCTAAATGACCCCCCAGCTCTGCTCAACTCCCTGTGAGCCCTAAAGTGCTCCATGCTCCTGCCCGTCTCTGCCCCCAAGAACTTTACACAGCTATGTTCCATGTCCCTTCCATGCCTGGGTTGTTCAACTGCCTGACTAGTGTGAACAGGCGAATACGGCCAGGCTGGGGTAAAGGGAACACTGGGATTCCGTCTGAGCACAGGCTGTGAAGCTCACGGAGCCCAGTCTGCTCTCGGCTCAGATGGCAAGTGGCAGGGGACAAACACTCAGGGTCTGGGGCAAGGGATCACATGCCGTTCAGTGGGGCAAGTGGTCAGTGGGACGTACAGGGATGGCAAGAGAGGTCCCTTGGGAAGCCGGACTACAATGCTGTTCTATCCCAGAAAGCTGGTTGGTAGAATTTTCTCGGTGCTGTGGCAGGTGCAGAGCTAAGCCATGGAGCTTATCTCTCTCTGTCGTCTCCCTGTGTGAGTGCAACCTGTTCTCCAACAACACAAGGAAGAAAGAGAAGGTGAGGGCACGCTGCCTTCCCTGACACACGTGGCTGTGCAACAGCGAGGACTAATTCAACAGGACAGAAGCCCGGGAGAGGCGCACGGGGCAGGCAAACATCCATTCCCCCCGTTTCTCCCTCCTAAACTCTGCTGGGCTCTGGGACTCCCAGGCTTCCGCCTCCTCCATCAGCCGGCGCCTCTGCTGCCCTCCTTAATGGGTTCTCCCCTCCCAGCATTGCGACTCACTTTGCATTCCAGGTGCCCTAGCGCTCGGGGCTAGGGGCCGAGTCTCGGTGGCTCCTGCTGGTCACCTCCAGGCTGCCAGTGTCCCTGCCCCCCAGAAGGCTGGCCGTCCCCCCGGGGCCATGCTAACCATGGGCACACCCTCGGGGGGTCCTTGGCTTTTTAGCCCACAGCCCTGCAGATGACGGTGCGGTTCTACCACACTCCGGGTGACGTCAGTGCTTTGGGTGGACACCTCCTCCAACACACCAGTCCCCCAGCTGGACCCCGTCTCCTCTCCGCCACCCACCCATGTCACAGCGTCAGTTCCCCTGAGGTCTCCCGGACTCCGCCGGCTCCCGCACTCAGAAGCTCCCATCCTTGGCTCTTGAGCCTGGCAAAGTCCCCTGCTGATCGACTCCCAGACTTTTCCGCTTACTGCCTGCCGATGTCACCTGCTTTGGCCCCCTGGCCCAACACGCCCACTGCGACGCTCCTGCCACCACCGTGTCCTCATGCTGCAGCCCTGCTCAAAGACTCCCGCCTCGCAGTTACCTGGCTGCCATCTGCCCCCCACACCTGGTCAGGGGGTGCTGCCCGAGAAAAGCCAGGTAAGCAGGCGCAGTGGCACCGAGAGGTAACCGGGGTCCCGCTCAGGCTGGCCGCCAGCACCGCCCCACAATCCTGCTGACACTTCTCAACAACTCCTGGCTGCACCCCTCCACGAAAGCACTTCATTTCCCCCAAAACAGCCCCTCCACCAGCCTCAGCCAAGCGCCTATCACTTCCTGCGAGGGAAAAGAGAAGCCGTCAGAGGGGACACGCTCAGCCCCGCGGCCGCCCACGCCCGCCTGCCTAGCTCCCTTCCGCCTCCACCCACGCGGCCCCGCAGCGCCTCCTCTGTCTGAACCGACCCCTCCCCCGGGGCCCTGGCCTTTGGCTTCTGCTTGCAAGGCCCTTTCTTCATCTACTCAATGTCCCTTCAACAAATTGTTTTTTCTTTTTCATTTTATTTGAAAGTCAGAGAGACAGAGAGCGAGATCTTCCATCTGCTGGTTCACTCCTCAAATGCCCACAACAGCCAGGTCTGGGCCAGGCCAAAGCCAAGAACCCGGAAGTCAATCCGGGTCTCTCATGTTACCTCCCAGGGTGCACACCAGCAGGAAACTGGATGACAGTGGAGTAGGGACTCAAACCCAGGCCCTTCACGGTGGGACACAGGCGTCCCAAGTGACGACTTACCCACTGTGCTGCACGCCTGCCCCCAGTCATCACACTGGCTCGCTCAAAGAGCCCCTTCCCACCGAGGAGGGCCAAGGCCTAGTCTAGGTGCTGAGGCGCTAAGACCTGACCTCTGGGGCTTGCGTTCTAGGTCTAATTGCATGTGTGAGTTTAGGGGGTGAGAAACTCATGAGCAGGGAGCGCCAGTTTACAAGGGCCAATCAGGGAAGACCTCCTTGAGGAGGTGGCCTTTAAGCAGAGACCTAAAACTGTGAGGGAGCCTGTGTTCTAAGCACAGAGCCCTCTGCTGGTGCCTTCCCTCTAAGTAAGGATAAGACTCCCTGGAGAAAATGCAATGAATATTTTCTAACATTCAACTCAATTTCTCTTTTACTCCACCATTGCATTGGAGCAGTAGAAGTTTTATCTCCATCAACTTGGGGTCCCCCCTCAACTCTCTCAGTGTTGCTCGTGAGCCCCTTAATTACCAGGCCCAGACCTGGCTGTGGTGGGCATTTGAGGAGTGAACCAGCAGGTGGAAGATCTCACTCTCTGTCTCTCTACACGATTCCCCCATCGCACACAACGCCACGCTCTTTCCAACCTCCAGCGCCCACGTGCCCAAGGGGACTCGGCTTTCCCTGCACCGCGTTGCAGCTCCCTGCTGTACCCCTGGCCCGGCTTCACTTTCACTCCAGCCTCCGTCTCAGGATCTTCTGTCTCTGGGTCCAGCCTGCAGCCTGCTGTCCTAGGTTCCATCCAAGGTCAGGACAGGGCTGGCCTCGCTGCTTTTGAAAATCTCAAGGTGCTTTTGTGCTGTTGCCCGCGCCGTCGCCTTTCACACAAGAATCTGCAGGTGGCCCTGGGATTCCACCACTGGCGCACCCCTGACCCTGTGAAATGCAGTCTATAGAATGTTCCTTACATACCCTTTGGCCATATGCTAAGGCTCCACGCTTTATTTAATCTCTAATTCCATGTTTTTCTTTCCCACTGAATTCTCAACTCCCCCAGGGCAGAGTCTGCCTGTTGTATTCATTTTTTTCCTGTACCTTGCAGCACCTTGCACACATCGGGAATGCCTGATCATGTGAGTGAAGCAGTGATACAAGGGAGCTTCGAAATTGAAAATACAAGGGAGCTTTGAAAAGTTTGTGGAAAACGGAATTAAAACATAAGTTTATTTTTGTGTAAAATATTGAGATTCCCACATAGTTTTTAATAATATGCATATTCATGAATTATTTGACGACCCCTAAAATTTTTGCACCAGAGTAGATTTTTTTAAATTCCATTTTCATGAACTTCATGAAGAACCACATTCATCTGTGTGTGCATACAGGGTCTACATCTGGCCAGAGAGGGCGCCTTTGAGCCACAGCCTCGCCAGAGACCCTGCAGCCTGCACCCTGGAGAAGTCTGTATGGGGCAGGGGAGGCGTCAGGGCACAGGGCTCCCATGCGGCTGCGGAGGGACTCTGCTTGCCCCAGCTTCTGCTCGTGGGTCACCACCCTCCCCTTCTCCCCGGCTGGTGGCAATGTCCAGCCAATGAGAGTGCCTCTCTGATTGATCCTGACGGTCAGGATCAATGCTCCCCGGTCTGCCGTGTCTGTCTCAAAGTCACGGTTATTCAATGGACAAGGCTGGCCCGGCAAAGCCTGGGAGCCTCCTTCCTTGGGATCTTCCTACTGAGCAGGTGGCTCTCTAGGTTGGGAGACCAGGAACCAGCAAACAGGGGTCGGGGTGTGAACCAGCCAAGGGTGTACCAGTCCCCAGGTTGAGGCGCCAGTGACCAGGGGACAGCCCTGTGCTGTTTCTAACCAGGGGAGCCCAGGACCATGGCTGGTCGCCAGGAGCCTCCTAGGGGTGATGGGCTGCGACCCGAGGGACAAAGCCAAAAGCTCTCTCAGGCTGACGGGGGACAGTGTGGCGCACCAAGGAAATCCTGCCACATCTGTGTCCTGATGTTGGCAAAGGGAAGCAGGTCCCCCGGATGAGGAGAGGGTCTCCCGTGCGCAGCCACCATGCCCCACACGGCCCAGGCTGGGAGGCAGCAGTGGAGCCCCGCCCTGGCCCAGGTTCCCCTCATCCCACACCAGCGTCTAGGCTCCTGCGCATTTGTTTGAACTAAGCATTTCCAGAACCCACCCCCAGAGACCCCGCGGCTGAGGATCTGGGCCTGTGGGACTCCACCGGAGGTGGTCCTTGGGCAGAGGGTGGAGACACACCAGCAGGCAGGTGCCTGGGGAACGTGGCAGCTGTGGGGTGAGGCCCAGCCCTGCAGGCTAAGGGCTGGGGACAGGGTCCCCCCACAGACAGGAAGTATGGTAGACACAGTGTGCGTCTGGGATCTTGCAGGCAAGACGAGCCAGCCTCCGCCGCCCCAGGCGGCCAGCAGCCAAGATGACGTCATGCCAGAGGGCCAGGTGCAGACTCCTGCACAGCTCTGAAAACCCAGCCCGCCCGCAGCACACCAGACGGGGATGGGCTTAATGGCAGACTATGCTTTAAATAGAATCAAGCAGACCACGGCCTTTAAATCGGCTTTGAATTCAGTCCGACAGGCAACGCAGCAGGGACGATCAAAAACACCTGCGGGGTGGGCGTATGGCACAGGGCTTAAGATGCTGTTTGGGACTGCTCACATGCAGTGTCCTGGGTTCGAGTCCTGCCTCTCCTGTCAATCCCAGCTTCCTGCTCAAGAGCACCCTGGGAGGCAGCAGGTGATGGCTCAACTAGCTGGGATCCCGACACCCACGTGGGAGCCGCAGATGGAGTTCCTGGCTCCTGGCTTCCACCTATGGCAGCCCCAGCTGTTGTGGGCATTTGGGAAGCGGATTGAAGACCTCTGTCTGTCAGTCGGTCTGTCTCTGTCTTTCTGCCTTTCAAATAAACAAAATAAGCAAATAGATAAAACTACTCGGGATGTTGACATTGACAGCTTGATTTTTTTAAACACTCTGTAACACTGTAACGATCACGGTTCTAAGTGCCTTATAAATATTTACTCATTGAGTCGTTAGAATAACCCTGTGAGATGGGTGCCGTTATTAACCCCATTTCACTGAGGAGGCAAATGCAGCTGGGATGGGCTGGGTAACTTGCCCAAAGTCACACCAAGAAGCAGAGCCCAGATTTGAACCCAGACATAAGGGATCCACAGGGGAGAATGTAGGAGCCATCGGTCTGTCCGGTGCTGGTCAGGCCACGTCTGTGGGGCGGCTCTCCTGTCCCTTGCCACACCCCAGGAGGAGCAGCGTCCAGAGGAGGGCAGTTGAAGCAAACGTTGGCCGATTGTACCAAACCGGAAGTTTGCTGAAGGCTGTCAAGTGTGTCCCACACCTGCAGGAGGCCTGGAGAACACAGCTAAGGTCAGACTCCCAGCCACTCATTGGGCCTCTCTGTCACTGCCCACTGTCCTCTCTGAGTTGAGAATTTGGTCCTTCGTTGGCAGCCAATGGCACAGTAGAGCAAGGATGCTCCAAGCGCTGGGCAGCGGGAACATGACCAGGATCTGCGCCCCAGGCCCCTGCCCAATCACCAAAGCCACACCCACCTCCTGTCCAGCCGGTGAGGACGCTCCAGGCTTGGCAAAACCTCCCTGCGACCCCGACGCACGCATCCACCAACACGTGGGCGCCTCCATCCCCAACTAGAGCGAGTCTCGGGCAGCAGGGGTGAGTAGGGCGGGGTCCCTGAGACTCCCCAAGAACGCGCGGAGGAGCAGACCCGCTGGGCGGGCTCCGGCTGGGAAGGGCACAGAGTGGGCGAAGGCTGCCACCAAGTGGCCGTCCTGAGACGCACAGGCGCGCGGGGCCTGGCGGCCAACCCGCCCAGCCCAGACAGAAAGCCCCGCCTCCCCTCCGCCCTGCTCCGGGATTGAGCTGTCTGCTGACCTTGGAAGGAGATAAGACATCTGGGTTTGGCGCCCTGCTGTGTACAAACGCTCTCAGGGAGTGAGGACGAGTACGTGATTGGATTACTGTGGAAACTCCTTAACTGAGGCCTTCCTGTGTACCAGAAACCTGATGTCGCCTCAGCCCTCGCCACGCGTCTGTGCTGAACCAATGTATTCACCCAGCCATACCCGTTTTAATCCACTGAAGGTTTTTTTCTCTTCAGTTTTTTATTTTTTACGTTTTATCAGCAAGGCCGACAGAGAATTCCCATCTGCTAAGCCACTCCACAAATGCCTGCAACAGCCGGGACCTGGGCCAGAGCCAGGAGCTGGGAGCTCAGCCCAGGTCTCCCATGTGGGTGGCAGGACCCCAACCACTTCAGCCGTCACTGCTGCCTCCCAGGGTTGTGCATCAGCAGGAAGCCGGAGTCGGGAGCGGAGCCAGGGCTCCATCCGGGGACTCTGACAGGGGTGTGGGCATCCGAAGCAGCGTCTCAACCACTCCTCCACATGCCTGCCCCAAAGACAGGTCTTGAGCTTCCTGGTGCCACCCCACAGGGAGAGGCTGGCTGAGACCAGGGCAGGCCACGGTCAGCAGTGTAGCAAACAGCAGCTCCGCAGGGAATCCAGCGCCGGTGTGGCTTCTTCAGACTGTGGATGGTACACTGAAAGTGTTCTGTGTGCATGCGTGTGTGTGTGTGCGTGTGTAAAAAGATTTATTTATTTATTTAAGAGGCAGATTTAGAAAGAGAGAGGAGAGAGAGAGAGAAAATCTTCTACCTCTGGCTTACTCCTCAAGTGGCTGCAACAGATAGGGCTGGGTCAGACCAGGAGTCTAGAACTCCATCCGGGTCTCCCACATAGATATCGGGGCCCCAAGCACTTGGACCATCTTCCACTGTTTTCCCAGGTGCATTAGCAGAGACCTGGATCGGAAGCAGAGCAGCCGGGCCTTGAACCAGGGATCATATGGGACCCCAGCATCATAGGCCGTGACTTTACCCACTGTGCCACAATGTTGGCCCCCAAATGTCCCCTGTTGATTAGGAGCTACATGCGTTTTCCAGAACCCCCTCCTTGCTCCGTTCCAGTTAGAGTTGGCAGAAAGGACTGCAGTGAGCTGGGAAGGCGGAAGTGACGCAGTCGCCTGCAGAGATGCGCAAGCTCCCTGAGCTTCTTTACTTTATGACTGACCCAGTCTGGGGTATTCCATTATAGCCGCAGGAAAGGGGCTAAGACACAGAATACTAGAAATATGCTATTTATTCCAGTTCCAAAATGCTCCTCCTGAATGAGTATCTGGACCAACAACCGTTTCCCTAGCACCGTGGAGTCCATCCTTCGAAGGATTCAGTCCTGCTCATTATCACTTTCCTCGTCCCTCCTCCCCCTCCTCCTTCTCTTCCTCCATTCCCAGTCCCAGAGAGGAGCACAGGTCCCCACTCACTTCCCAAAGCCAAATTAGCTCATCGGCCCAGAAATCTTCCTTTCTCTTCCTCTCCACTTCCAATTAATCAATGTTTCTATTGATTTTCTCTACTATTAACGTCTCTTGTATCCACTTCCTCCTTGTCACCCACGTGACTGTTGACCTGGTCAGGCTCCCATCAGCCCTTTCTGTGTCTTTGTAAGCTCACAGATCCTCCCCCACAGGCTGGCACCCAGGTTGAGCACCTGCCAGGGAGCAAGGAGTCAGGGAGCGAGAGCTGGTAAAGGACAGGAGTGTGTGGTCTGCGGAGCCGTCTCCACAGCAGTCAGCATGTTCAGCCCCACGATTCTCAACCCGGGCTGCACATCTCCGAGAAGACAGGCAGGGAAGGTGGCTCATGGTGTGTGGACAGAGAAGCCCAGACCAGGGAGGGCAAGGCAAGAGAGAACTCAAAGCAGATGGCAAGAGACAAGGCCTGGGGTACTTCCTCTGCCTACAGCCAGAAAGCCTCCCGCCTCTCTCCGTCCTTTCCTATCTTCCTGGAGTGCAAATCTGGGACTGGCTGGCTCAGAGCACCTCAGTCCTTCACCTTCACCTTCACCCACACGTTAAAACCAAAGAAGGCTCACCTGCCTGCCCCTCTGGCCTCCCTCAGTGCAACCTCCCCTCGCTCTCTACTCTCCCTCCTCCGAAAGGGAACTACCTCAGGACCCCTGTGACACCATGCTGTCACACCTGTGTGCCTTCACACACTCTGACCACGGTGCCAACACCTTCCTTTCTCCCCTCTCCCATGCTCTTTTTTTTTTTTTTTTTTTTTTTTTTTTTTTTTTTGACAGGCAGAGTGGACAGTGAGAGACAAAGAGAAAGGTCTTCCTTTGCTGTTGGTTCACCCTCCAATGGCACTGCGCTGATCCAATGGCAGGAGCCAGGAGCCAGGTGCTTCTCCTGGTCTCCCATGGGGTGCAGGGCCCAAGCACTTGGGCCATCCTCCACTGCACTCCCTGGCCACAGCAGAGAGCTGGCCTGGAAGAGGGGCAACCAGGACAGAATCCGGCGCCCCGACCGGGACTAGAACCCAGTGAGCCGGCGCCGCAAGGCGGAGGATTAGCCTAGTGAGCCACGGCGCCAGCTCTCCCATGCTCTTGTTGTGCACGGTGCACAGCTCCCCAGAAGCTTCCAGGCCATTGCATCGAGCCTGTCTGTGGCCCTGGCAGGTTTTCCTGGAAGACCATATGCTCCCTGAAGCCACTGTCTTTCCATTCTCTCCTCCTCATCGTCACACCCCGGTCTAATTCTCTGGCTACCAAGTAGCTGCTCAAGACGTTTGGTCACTGGATGAACTAGAAACTGAAGATGAGAATGGTTCTGGCATATTTTGTTCACATTTTTCAAAATATTTTATTTTGGAATATTATTACATTGACAGAGAGTTTCAGTGATAGTACAGAGAGTTCTTATATACCCTTCACCCAGGTCCTGTTAATGTTAGTATCTTATTTGACCAGGGAAGGTTTCCTAAAACTCAAGAAGTGTCATTGGCACAATACAAAGGGTTTTTTAAAAGCTCACAGAAGATGGGCCTGGCATTGTGGTGTAACAGGTAAAGCCACCACCTGCGGTGCCAGCATCCCATATGGGCACCGGTTCAAGTCCCAGCCGCTCCACTTCCCATCCAGCTCTCTGCTATGGCCTGGGAAAGCAGTAGAAAATGGCCCAAGTCTTGGGCCCCTGTACCTGCGTGGGAAACCCAGAAGAGGCTCCTGGCTCTTGACTTTGGATCAGCCCAGCTCTGGCTGTTGCAGCCATTTAGGGAGTGAGCCATCAGATGAAAGACTGCTCTCTCTCTCTCTGCCTCTCCCACTCTGTCTGTAACTCTACCTCCCAAATAAGTAAATAAAATCTTAGAAAAAAATTTCACAGAAGATGCATATTATGAAAAAACAATGCAAATATTTTTGCACCAAAATAAACATCTTTTAACTCATTCTTTCACAAACATTTTGAAATACCCTCCTCTTACCAAAGTCACTGTGCACTTACTCCCCATGTAGGACCTCTGTCCTTAATGAGTTGTAATATGAGAATCAACTGCAAATCTTGTTCTCAAATGGTACTCTATATGTTATGTGTGTGTGTGCACACTGTTGAAATCTTTGCTTAACACGGAGTTGGTCTATAAAATCAAACTAAAAATGAACCATAACAAAGAAGGGGAGGGAAGGGGAGAGGGAGAGGGAGGAGGGATGGGAGTCAGGGTGGGAGGGTGGGTATGGGGGAAAGAACTGCTATATTCCTAAAGTTGTAGCTATGAAAAAATGCATCATTAAATAAAAACTTAAAAAAAAGAAATACCCTCCTCCTACGAACTAAACTACACAGTCTTTACATTTCACATTTGCGACCAGTGTCTTCTCACCTACTCATGGGTACCATGCTCCGTTGAGTAATCTGCCTCCTTAGTCTCCTCCTATCTGTGGCAGTTTCTCAGTCTTTCCTTGTGTTTCATGACCTTGGCCCCTTTGAAGAAACTTGTCAAGTGTTTTGTAGAATGTCTCTCTGGGGCTGGCACCATGGCGCAGTGGGTTAAGCCTCCACCTGTGGCACCAGCATCCCATATGGGTGCTGGTTCTAGTCCCGGCTGCTCCACTTCCAATCCATCTCTCTGCTGTTGGCCTGGAAAAGCAACAGAAGATGGTCCAAGTCCTTGGGCCCCTGCACCCATGTAGGAGACCTAGAGGAAGCTCCTGGCTCCTGGCTTTGGCCTGGCTCAGTCCCAGCCATTGCAGCCATTTGGGGGGTGAACCAGTGGTCAGAAAACCTTTCTCTCTGTCTCTCCCTCTCTCTGTCTGTAACTCTGCCTCTCAAATAAATAAGACGCTTCTTCATGATCTGACTATGATTATCTATTCTGGGGGAGGAATACCCTTCTCTTAGCGGCACGTGACATCACTGCTGGGGTTAGCTCTGGTCACTTGGTTAAAGCGGTGTCAGCCACATCTCGTCACTGTAGACTCATCACACTCCTCTTTAGAAGTACACCACTCAGCTCAGTGGACACTCAAGGGTGAGGGACTGAGCTCCACCCCATAGAAGGGGCGCTGCCTTCCCTGAGCATTTGGGATTCTCCTATAAGACTTGTAGGGCAGGAGCTTTAGGTTTTGTTTTGTTACAACCCACGACCGACAGGTGGTAAAGTAAAGCCTCTAGACCTCTTCTCAGAGTAAGATTTTTAAATGTAAAACGCATGCAAAAGCAGGCATTTGGCCTTGTGGTTAAACCCACCAGTTGGGACACCCACATCCCGTACTGGAGAGCCTGGGTTCAAGTCCCAGCTCCACTCCCGATTCTGACTTCCTGCTAATGTGCACCCTGGAGGCAGCAGGTCATGGCTCAAGTGCTTGGGTCCCTGCCACACGTGTGGGAGACCCAGAGGGAGTTCTGGGCTCCTGGACCAGCCCAAGTTGTTGCCACCATTTGAGAAGTGGACAAGAAGATGAAAGCTTTCTCTGTCTCTATAACTCTGCCTTTCAAATGAATTAATTTTTAAAATTCTCTAGAGAGCCTGAATTGTGGACATCATTTAATTCCCTATCCAGAGAAGGCATCTCAGTAGTTGCAACAGCAGCGGAGGGAGCCTAGTCAAGCACAGGACACACAGTAGGTGCACAACGCACATCAAATAAATGCAGAAGCAGCTGGCCCCTGACTTGCCTGGTCTTTTTCTGCCACCCCAGTTGCCCGCGCATAGCCAGGCTGCCCACACGGTGGCAGTGCTGCTCCACTCTAGGCAGGATTGGGCGGCACTGGCGCGCCGCGATCCATAGAGAGGCCGCCCTGGCTTTCTTAATGGAGCAAGAACACACCCTCTTGGTTATAGGAAAAATCTGAAGCTGATGGAGCAGCCTAGGTGAGGTTTATACACCACAAGGCTCACGCCAGGATAAGAGGCCCCAGAAATGGTCACCGACCACAGGGGTTTGCAAACAGGACTCCCCAGGGAAGGGGGTACACGGGAGGCAGTGCCCCAAGGTGGTGACACAATGGGACACAGGCCAGGGCTCACATCACGGCTCAGCCTCTGAAAATCACTTAGCCTCCCCGGCTTCATTTTCCTCTCTGTGAAATGGGAATAAGACTGTTGTTGCTAATAACTGCAATGTCATTAATGGATCACAGAAATCCCAAGGAAGATTCTCGCCCCCATGGCCACAGATTAAGCATGTGACTAGAGTCTTCAATGATTCCTTGATCTATGATGAGGAGGGAACCAAGGTCCAAAAAGCTAGAATTGCTGCTACCGTTTTTACAATTTTTAGTAGGACATATGGGGGGGAGGCTCAAACGTGATTTTTAAATTCTCTCTAGGGAGGGAAAAGACAGTGCTGATCTCCTTCCAAGTCCTCCCTGTTTAATCTTTCCACCAAAATTACCAAAGGACTTGCAGCCCCAGCACCCAGGGGGAAGGGTTTTGTCTAACAGGAAGCCATTGCCGCTCGGCTCCTGGATTCAGGCTAACCTTGTGTGCACCGTTTCGTAGCAGCGGGCAGAGGCTGGCTCATTTTATTCCTCATGCATTGTCTTGGTGAGAAGACTTGTTCTTTAACCTCCTCTAAGCTTATAAGGTCTGATTGATGTGAGAAGTTAAAGAGCTAGGATTGCTTACACAAAAGCGAGCAGGCAGCCTCCAAGTCTCACATTTACTCTACGGTGGAAGGGCACCAAATGTTCTCCAGTTTTTATGGACAGCATAAAGAAAAAGTAAAACTTAAGCACCACATAAGGGATTTAAGTCTGGAGGAAGTGGCGGTTGTGAAAGGATGGTTCATAAAGATCGTCTAGGAGAAGTGTGTTTGCAATGCAAGTAACCAATGCTTTAAACTGCTGTCTTCCCCTGTGTGTCTGAATGGACGTGGAAATACACAGGCATCGACGCTGACCCGCAAATCACAGGAGCAGGCACTTGGCCTACTGGTTGCGACGCCCACATCCCACAGCAGGGAGAGCCTGGGTTTTGGTCCCCCCTCCAGCTCCTGGCTCCAGCTTCCTGCTGAGGCAGACCCTGGGAGGCAGCAGTGGTGGCGCAAGTGTTTGGGTCCCTGCCACCCATGTGGGAGACCTGGGTTGGGTTCCTAGCTCCTGGTTCAGCCCCAGCCATTGCAGATATTTGGGAAGTGAATCAGCAGATGGGAGTGCTCTCTCTCTTTCTTTTCTCTCTCTCTCTCTCTCTCTCACTCGCTCACTCTTTCTCTCTCAATATAGGAGAGTGTAAACCACATGATCACAGTCTACATATGCTTAGGCACATGGATTTTGTCTTTGTAGCAAGTGAAGAAAATTGGTGTGCGTGGCTGTATTACACAGAACAGGCAACGTTATGCTAACAATCAGGCCCAAGTTGTGAAGGATTGTAACAGAAAAGGTCCATTGCTCACTCATCCCGCGGCGAAGGGAGACAGGTGTCTGCTCCACCTCGACTCTCTCAGGCCCCCCAGCAGACACAGCCCCTGCCATCTGCTCCAGGTCCAGGAGAAGGGGCACACGGTGACTCACACACCAGCTCTGCACGTCTCTGTCCGCTTCCCTTCTTTCCACACTGTGTTGGCAAAAGCGAGTCACCAGGCTACAGAGACATGGGACCCTACCAGGAGCCTGGAAGGAGTACAAGTGGAAGGTTTGTGGACAGCCTGCCCGTTACTATGCAGGGTTTACTAGAACTTCGACGCGTTAAAGGGATCCATCCACCTGTCAAAGCTAAGATTCATTCTGAAGGGTGTTACATGACTGTGTTTCCCCTCCACAGTGGCCCACTCGGGGTCCCGAGGCTGAGAGATTGGAAACTCTCATTATTCCTTTTCCAGCTGGAGTAACTTACATAGGGCTTTTCTCAACAGAGAGCAAGAGATTAACTCATGTGTTCAACAGGTCTTTATTTAGCGCCAACTAAGCACCAGGTGCTGGGAATACAAAGATAAAATCCGGCAAAACCCTCGCTGCCGAGAGACTCTAATCATCCTAATTAGCCTGCTGGAGTTACACGGCTGCAGCTTGCAGCAGGGTCTGGGTACACCAGAGAGGCGCGTGGGATGCACAGGAAGCGACGTCCGCAGAGCTGGCCCTGTCCGGGGCTGCTGGGTGTCAGTGCTCCGGAGCAGGCAGGCTCCTCTCCCCTTCTGTAGCCTCTCATCCTCGCCTGCTCTGCTCCTGCCTCGCTGCCTGCCTGCCTCGCTGCGTGCCTGCCTCTCACTCTCCCTACGGCCTCCTCCTGACACGTCTCCCCTGCACCCATGTCTCTGGGCTCACCTGTCACCAATCTTGCCCTACACTTTCCTGCTTTCTCCATCACACGTTTGCTCTTGCTGTCCCTTCTGCCTGGCACCCTCCACACCCCCCAGCCTCCATGCTAACTATGGAAATTCCTCTTCCTATGGGGCCTGGGCCAACGCTGTCTCCTCCTTCCCTCCCCTTTATTTAGGCACGAGACCATCGCTGCCCTTATCACACAGTTCTATAGTGATTTCATCGTGCTTCCGTCTTCCTCATTAGACTATGAGCTCGTCCAGGACCCAGACTGTGTCCTAGGTCAAGCAATCACGCCAGCCATGTTCCCTGGTATTTCTGTGAGAGGAGGGTGACGAAATGATCACCCACGTGGGAGACCAGGAAGAAGCTCCTGGCTCCTGGCTTCGGATTGGCACAGCTCCAGGCGTTGTGGCCATCTGGGGAGTGAACCAGTGGATGGGAGATCTCTCTCTCTCTCTCTGTCTCTACCTCTCTCTTTAACTCTTTCAAATAAATAATAAATCTTAAAAAAAAAAAAAAAAATTGGGGCCAGCGCCATGGCGCACTAGGTTAATCCTCTGCCTGTGGTGCCGGCATCCCATATGGGCTCCGGGTTCTAATCCCGGTTGCTCCTCTTCCAGTCCAGCTCTCTGCTATGGCCTGAGAAAGCAATGGAGGGTGGCCTAAGTCCTTGGGCCCCTGCACCCGCTTGGGAAACTGGGAAGAAGCACCTGGCTCCTGGCTTCAGATTGGCATAGCTCTGGCCGTTGGCAGCCATTTGGGGAGTGAACCAACAGAAGGAAGACCTTTCTGTCTCTCTCTCTCATTGTGTGTAAATCTGCCTGTCAAATAAATAAATAAAAAAAACTTAAAAAAAAAAAGAAATGATCATCAAAGTGTCCTATATTTGGAGAGCATTCTGGGTGTGTATAGGGAGATGGAAGGTGGAAACATGACTTAAGGGTAAATGGTGATAACATAACTTCTAATTATAAAGAAAACACAATTCATTGACTTCTTAACTGTATGACCACAGTATCAAATTACTCTGGTGTTGAAGATCCACTGGCTGAGATGCATTTTAAATGTAACATGTGTGTTATTTTTAAAATGTTAACATTTTTATTATGCTAGTAGAATAACACTTATATTCTTTGAGCTTATGATGAAAAAAATTTAGATATAAACATTAAGAGAATGTTAGCTGAATGAATGAGTAATACCTTCCGTATTTAGTTAACTTATGCTTGGCTGGGAATGATGGGAAACCCAGCATAGCAGTGACTTAAGCAAGAGAAAAGTCTTTGTACTCTCAGCAGCTTGAAGTATTGTTGGAGCTAAATGTCTCTCACACAGAAACTCTGTGTTAGGCAACCCCATGATCAGCCAAGTCCAGGCTCCTTCTAGCCTGTAGCCTTCCATCCTCAACACACTGCTTCTAGCTCAAGGTCAAAAATGGCCAATCCAGCTCTAGCCATGGTGTCCACATTGAAGGAAAGGCCAGGAGAGGGAGGGACCTCCTTTCTTGGGACACTTTTCAGAAGTGGCACCACCATTTCCTCCTCTATCTGATTGCCCAGAACCTAGTCATGTATAATGACAGCTGGGAAACTCCTGTTCTAGGTGCTGTGTACATTACTAAAGAGCAGAGGATCTGAAGAAGAGGACAATAGCTAATTTTTTAAATATTTATTTTTTACTTATTTGAAGAGTTATGGAGAGAAAAAGAGACAGAAACAGAGACAGAGATAGAGAGCAACAGAGAGATCTTCCATCTTCTGGTGTATTCCCCAAATGGCTGCAACAGCCAGGGTTGGGCTATGCTGGGCTGGAGCCAAGAGCCTGTAGCTTTATCTGGGTCTCCCATGTGGATGAAGGGGTCAGTGTACTTGGACCATCTTCTGCTGCTCTCCCAGGCACATCAGAAGGGAGCTGGATCAGAAATGGAGCAGCCGAGTCTTGAACACGCGCCCATATGGGATGCTGGCATCACAGGCAGAGGCTTAACCTGTTATGCCACAACGCTGGCCCCAAGGACAGTAACAATTAAGGGACAAGCCTCATTGTACTCACCATCTAGATGCAGATAATACACAGGCATACGACACGCCTGAGCTCATCTTTTCTCCAAACCTAGTTCTCCTCTGATCTCTCCACCAACAGAGGGCTCCAGTCTGGCACAGTCTAGAAACCTGATGTTACTGTGGATGCTTCTCTGCTGTCAATTCTCCCTCTAACATGCATCCCAAGTTCATCTCCGTTCTCTTGCCAATACCCATTGTCCACAACTTCCTACCTTGTCTCCTAATGTCTCTCTTCTCTTCTCCCAGATTATTCTACACACTGCAGCCAGAAAAGCCAAGAAAGCAAAAAGATCTGAGCATGTTGCTGTTCTACTAAAACCCCACAAAGGCTGCCCAAGGGACGTAGGACAAGGACCCAAAACTTCCACCAGGCTTTCAAAGCCCTACTGTGATCTGGCCCCTGCTCCGTCTCGCACTGCTCCCCTCTCGCTGTCAGGCAGCAGGCCGGCCTGGCCTCCTGCTGGCCCCTTCCTCACTGCCCAGGCCGCTCCCTCCGCTTCTGCCTCCTCCTGCAACTGGCCGGTGCCCACTCCATGACAGGTCACGGTGTCGGGGAGACTTCCAAGGTTTGAGGCCAGACTTTCTCAGCACCCTTTGGCTTTTCACCCTTGACTTCCAACATTGAGCAGGAGATGGGTACTTGCTGGGTGACCTTTACCCCAGCTTGGTCGCCAATGCCTGGAGCCTGTAACAAAGTCTCTGTACCTTGCTGCTCTGACCACATCCAGCAGACCAGTGTCCCTGCAGAAGCACAGCTCCAACACCTGCCGACTAAGAATCTGCCTTTAACAAGATCTCTGGGCAATTCCCACGCACAGTCAGCGTTCACAGGCCCTGGCCTCAGGCTTGCCTATCATACTAGTAGCAAAAATGGTTCCATTTACCAGGCATTGATAATGCTCTAGGCCTTATTCCAATCATATTAACTCTCGAACTTTTCACAGCAAACCTATGGGATAGCAATCATTTGTTATCCCATTTTACAGATAAAGAAACTAAAGTACAGAGAGACTAAGTAACTTGCTGAGGGTCACATACCTGGTCACAATCAGAGGAGTACTAGTTAGTACTAGTTAGTAATAAAAGAGGAGAGATATGATCTCCAGTGTGCAGCAGGGTATGAGGGTGTGAGGTAGTGCTTAAGGACATTTTAATAAATGTTACTAAGAAGAGAGCTGAGATTCAAATCAGACTGGCCTCAGAGCCTGTCACTCTTATCTACTCAGCACCCGAGACACTTGTCAGGTGCACCCAGAACCTGGAACCCTGTGGCCCACTCACATTCGATAAATGGAGTGTGTGAATGAATGAATGTGTGATGTGGTTGGTTAGGAGTAGGTCCCTCCAGAAAGAGTTTGGTGAAAGAGTTGTGAAATAAGAAGCAGGTGGTTTGGACCGATCAGCCCCAAAGTGACAAGGAACACCCTGAGGCCAAAGACCCTGCTGTGATGTGCTCAAGGCCTAACACAGCTGAGAGGAAAATGGAACGACACTGACAGTAATGGCCCGGATGTCACTGATTCTCATCGCCATCAATTCCCACGGGCTCTCAAGTCGCTGTGGGCAGCCCAGGTGGGAACCCCCAGGGTGTGCTGACTTGTGCTCACCAACAACCTGGCACGTTCATGCTCTGCCCCCGCCCCTCTGAACAGCCGCTGTCGGCCACCACCACCTGCTACAGCTGGTGTGCTGAAAGCTCACACTGCTGAAGCTGCACACACTCCACTGCTGTGAGCCCCTTGGTGCTGTAACTCCACCAGGGGTACCCACGTGGTGTGTGTATCAGTGCCTGCTGGAGCCTTCAGCCAAGCAGCCCTCCTGTTCTCCACAGGGCTCAGGTATGCATCTCTGGGACCAGCCCACAAGACGTCCCAGAGTCAACATTGGATCTGGCTGGCCATCCGGGACCTCGCTCCGCTTCTGGTAAGTTCTAGCCCCAGGTACTACTCAGTCCCCATCAGGTTTCCATCAAGTACCCACAGATTGGACAAGAATTCTCAGAGGCTTCTGAGCTTCAGTTTACATTGTCCCTACACCTGATTTTCCCCCTTGGCAATCCAGCACAACGTACATTGAGCTTTTGTTCAAAAACTAGATGGAGGGGTGCACTTGGGGCAGAGGGAAAGACACCGCTTTGGAGGCCTGCATGCCCATCAGAGTGCCCGGGTTCTAATCCAGCTTCCTGCTCCTGTATGCCCTGCGATGCATCAGTGATGGCTCAAGCACTTGAGTCCCGACTGCCCACATGGGAGACCTGGATGGGGCTCCTGGCTTCAGCCTGGCCTAGGCCTGGCTGTTGCGGGCATTTGAGGAGTGACTTAGAAGATGGAAGATCTCTGCTTCTCACTGCATTTCAAGTACATAAAAGTAAATAAATAAAAATATACTGGAATGGATGTGTCCACTAGCTCTTTTTGCTCCAAATCCTATGATTTCCAAGATATGCATTACCACTTATTCCTGCCCACTAGGCTCCAGGCCATTTAACCATGAACCTTATGAGAAAGTGCCATCTCTCTGACAGATGAGAGATCTGAGAGTCAAATAAATTATTCAATTCTCTGAAGGTCACACATTTATCAATAAAACCAGATTCAAGCCCAAACCTGTCTCTCCCAGGTATGCTGCCGGCTGACCTTTTGGGTTAAGGATATTAAATTAACGGGAAAGAGGCTCCCTCTCTTTAGAGTTAAAACAAAAACAAGAACCTTGACTCTCGCCTTAGAGGCCAGCGCTTTGCTTCCTCCAACTTCCATGTGCCCTCACTGGAAATCTTGGCCCTCAATTTAGCCTTGAACTTGGCAACTGGAGAGCGCTCCACGCCCCATCCCGTCGCTTGGCCCCGCCCCCAGCCACGCCCCTGGCCTCTAGCCCCGCCTCCCTTGGCTCCAGCAGAGGCCCTGTTCCCCTCCACCCCAACTGCCATTTCCTGTCCTACTCTGGAGTCAGGTCAGTGCCGTGGGTAACGCTGAGGTCTCCCCCAGGATCTGGCCCTCGACTGGCCCTCAGAGCCGGGCAGAGGGCGCTGGGTTGGGTCCCGGCGGACGGGATGGTGGCGCTGCGGGCTGGGACCTCCGTGGGGCACCGCGGCGGGAGGACGCGGTGAGCAGTTGCTGAGCAACGGCGCGGCCCCGTCCCCCGCGCGCGGCCCGGACGCGAGTGGCGCATGCGCTGCCCTGGACGCGGGCCGGGCCCACTGCTGCTGCAAGCTGGCCTTCGCCGTCGGTCCGTGCCCGCTTCTTGCCCTGGGGACGCCGGCCGGGCGGTGGGCGCCCCGAGACCGGTGCCCTGGTGCGGGGCGCTGGTGCGGGGCGTTGGTCCGGGTCGGTGCGGGTGTGGAGCCTTACTTGGTTCGGGCGCGCGTTCCGCGGGAGTTTCAAAGGCCGCGCGGCCCTTCGGGGAGGCCACGTCCTCGGGCCTGGGGCTTCTGTTAACCCCTGGGGCGCGCCCCGTTTGTGTTACCGTTTCCATAGCACCGAGGAGGCCTCGGCCCAGAGGGCCGGTGATCTGTGGAGATTAAGGACACTGACAGCTTGTAAGCGCGATTTCTAGTTGCTGCTCATAGGTGGGTTCTACTCCCACTCCTTGTAAATTGGAAGCAGCTGGGCAGTGTCTGCACTACACATGAATGGAGGTGGGTGTCTGGTGCAGTGTGGTTAAAATGCCCGCGATCCCATAGCCCAGTCCCTGGGTCCCATTCCCTGCATGGCCTCCAATTCCAGCTTCTTGCTAATGCCCATCGCGGGAGGTGGCAGATGATGGCTCAGATACTTGGGCCCCTGCCACCCCATGTGGGATACCCGGATGGAGTTCCTGGCTCCTAACCCAGCCCCAGCTGTTGTAGGCATCTGGGGAGTGAACCAGCAGATAGAAGATCTCTCTCTCTCTCTCTCTCTCTCTCTCTCTCTCTCTCTTGTCTCCGCCTTTCAAGTAGATAAATAAAAAATTTTAAATGTGCATTCCTGAGCACCATCCCAGGCGTACTGAGAGTCCCTGGGGCTGAGCCTAAAGATTCTGCACATTTCACAAGCCTCTGCATGCTATTTTCATGGTGGTGGGTGAACTTGTGGGTGCTATTGGGGATACCGCGTGTCCCCTTCACTGGGAAACAGCTGTGACGTTTTAAATCCAGAGTCGCTGGAGAGGAGCAGAGCACTGTGGCATCAGGTTCTAATCCCATCAGCCAATGTGTAGCTTCTCTTCACTCCTCCGAAACAAGCCAGAGGCTCCTATTTTAAGCGAGTATGGACATTCAGATGCCGACTGTCCCATCCCTGGGTACCTGTGACGCCTGCAGGTGCAAGCTGCAGACTAGGCCGAGCTGTCGTCCCGCCAGGCATTAGCTTCCTCCTCTGTTCCTGGCTGCCTGTCAGCGGCTCGCCTGGCCTTCCTGCAGGTCCCTGAATCACAGCCGATAACATTGGCTTTGGAGGAATGTTTTGCCGAGTGATTTCCCCAGCGGAGGGAGGGCTGGCAGCTTTCTGGAAGCATTGCCACAAATAATGAGTGTCCCTTGGCCTCAGACAGCAGGCAGAGTGAAAATGAATCACCCTGCTCTTGCTCATGACATTAATACACACAAATCTGTCTCAGAAATAATCATTTGGCTTAGCTTTAGAAGACTAATAAGCCTGACAGTTCTGTTTAGTGTTTTATTGTTATTAATTTCATCATTTATCCTGCACCCCTCAGGGATTCTGGTCCACAATGGCTGACAATCAAGATAAAGATTTGCAGAGATTTCTTAAAAACGTGGATGAAGTCGGTAAGTACTGATAAATCGTAAACAAATGAAATACTTTGGAGAGTTGGAGTGGGTAAACAAATGATCGCCCCGAGATGGTTCCGAGGTTGCGTGACAACATGATGACTCTGAAGGAAAAAAAAAAATGAAATTAAAATTAAACAGAGCATTGAGGAGCAAATTATATTATAGTCTCGCAGCAGAATGTTCTGGCTAATTGGTAGCACAAAAGCTGTTAAACCTTCTGATTGGAATTCAGGTGGACAGCTCTTTCGGGTCAAAAGGAGCGTCTGTTTCCATTGTGGGTATAAGAGGCCTCATCTTTATTCCAAGCTCCTGCCCCCACAGAGAGAATTCAAAGCAGAGGTGGAAATGCAGTGTGCAGGGGAGTGCAGGACATATTTAGAGAGAATGAATATGAATATACATCCACGTGTGAGTGTAGCCGCCCCCCACGGGGAGATAGCCGTCACTGGGCAAGAGTGTTGTTGCCCAGTGGAGGAGTGTTGGAGGAGGCCAGAGAAGGCCCAAAAGCTAGGGCCAGAAGCTAAGAGCAGAAGAGGGTGTCCCTGTGTATCAGTGTCTCTTATAAGCCAGGGGGTGGTGCCCTTTGTGTGCGGCTTTCTGGAAGTTTCCTGGCGTTCCTCCTTCCTGGTTCCGGATGAGACACAGGGGCCTCATGGGAAAGTCCGCCTGCCAGATTGACAGGTAAGAAAGAGGGTGGAGTGCCAATGCAATGCTACAGAGAAATTATAGGAAAAAAATTCCAGCTCAGCTTCTCCTACCTAAGCTTCCTGCCTGGTTCTCCGTGTCATTTTCTTACTGCCGAAGAGCCTGGCCGCTCCCTTCAGGATCACGCCCGAGCCTTCTCGATCAGTTCCAGGTCACTCTGTCTTCAGGCGGGGCCGTTTCTGGTTTTGAACTGGAGACACAAATCAAGTGGCTTCCCTTCACATGCAGCATGTTAGATGGATGGCTTATGGTTGTCATCCCCTTCTCTGCCCTTCTCAGCAAGAGGAGTGGGGGTCCAGAGAAAGTACTCTACACCCCCAGATCCTGTTCAGGAGATTCCAAACCCCGTCTCTGTTTGGACTTCAGGGATCTGGTTTGAGGACAGAAACCAACCAACCGGCAGACATCACATAGCAAATACGAAAGGTCTTCATGGGAAATGCGTTGTATGAAAAAACATGGATTCCAAAAAAATTTTGTGCCAAAATAAACTTACCCATTAATTACATTTTTCCTCAGACTTTTGATGTGTTTAAATTGCTCTTCCTGGCCATGACTGTATGAACCCAAAGAATAAAGTAGTTTTAAGGGTTGGGATACTTTTCTAAACGATCCATCCCTAGTGTGCTCCTTCTGTTCCTCATTGGCCTCCCTTCTGCTCCTCCCTGGACGCTGTTCTCGAGCGTGAGGCTTACGGCTCACCTTTCTCTCCAAGGGGTCCAGGCTAAGCACGTGGCTTCACCACCTGTTTGCTGGTGACCCTCACACCTAAAGTGCCACCCGGCTTTCTTGTCCAGGCCTCAGCCTCTGTGGCTAACTGTCATGTCCACTGTAAATAACCTCAAACGGTGTGTTCAAATGGAGTCGTCCTGGCTTTCCTCCCCCTGCCTTCCCATCCCAAACAAAACCTACAACCTGATCTTGGTTGGTGGCACCACCACCCAGAATGTACGAGTCCTGCCCTACATCCAATCAGATATCTAGTTTTCACTTGTGTCTGCCACGCCATCCTCGCCCACCCTCCCCTTGTTCCAGTCCCTCTTACCCAGACTGCTTCAACAACCCCCTAATTGTTTTCCTGCCTCCAGGCTTTTACTCCCCACAGAGTAATGTATCTAAAATGCAGATCTGGCCCAGACACTTCTCTGCTTGGATCCTTCCCAATCAGTCAATTCCAAGCTCTCATCAGGACTGAAGTCCTCGCATGACCTTGTCCTTAGCGCTCGCCTCTCCCTGCCTCGCACTTGAGCAGCAACAGGCCACTTCTAGTTTCCCACTCATGTTCTGATTCACATGGTCCTTGTCATTCCCTCTGCCTCCCTGGCTTTCTTTACCTGAGGTTTTCGTACTTGAAGTTCTTGCAGATGTCTTAAATGCCACTGCTATCCAAGAGAACGTTCTGTGATGATGGAGATGTTCTGTAGTCTGTACCACCCATCACGATGATCAGTGGCCACATGTGACTGTTGAACATTTACAGTGTGGCTGGTGTGAAGAACGGAGTTTCGAATTTTATTTTATGCTTTCTTAGTTGAAGTGTACATAGCCATGTGTGTAGAGATTCTGTACTTGCATTTCTTGGGCACTTGCCTTGTGTTGAGTGTTTCTAGGCATTGCAAGGTACAGTAAAAGAAATCACCTTCTTTCAGGAGATCTACGGGCCAGTGGGGCAAACAGATACTAAACAAGTAACTTGGAGTGTGATTAGTGATATAAAGAGAGCCTCAAAATATGTACAGGAGAATCTAACCCAACTTAGGCATTGTATTAGTCGTATCAGTCTATTATGGCTGTTATACCAAAATACCACTGACTGGGTGGCTTAAATAACAGAAACTGATTTTCTGTAGTCTAGAAGTCCAAGATCTAAGTGTTGCCAGGGTTGGGTTTTCCTGAGGCCTCTCCTTGGCTTGCAGATGGCCATCTCTCCATACATGGCCATCTCTGTGTGTGTTCTTCCAAAGATACCAGCCACATTGAATTAGGGCTCCACTCTTCAAAGGTCCTATTTTGAATCCAGTCCCACTGGGGCTAGGGTTTCAACATATGAATTTTGGGGAGATACAATCAGTTTATAACAGAGGCCGGATACAGTTTCCCTGAAGAAGGAAAATTTAAGCCAGAATCTGAAGTGGTTAGGACGTGGCCATGGATGAGAAGCCCAGAGAGTTTTCTAGCTGGGACAGAAGGAAACTGGCAGTTAAGATGGGGGAAAATGAAGGAGTAGAAAGCCTGTCTGGCCCGAGAGAAGAAGAGTTCACTCAGCGAGAGCTCTCGCCAGGGTGTAGGGAGCCCAGAGCAGGGAAGACTTTGGAAGCTGCAGTAGGAATTTGTTTCTCCTGAGAGCGATGAGAATCCTTGGAAAGGTTTGCTTAGGGCAGAAACATGACCAGATTCCTGGCTTATAAAGTCACTCCAGCTGTGGTGTAGAATGTAGGTTATAGTTAGGCCCTATTAGAATATTCCAAGGAAAGGAGACTGGTAGCTTGGTTTAGAGTTTGGTGGTGGGAATGAACATAGTAGGTCGATGTGAGGTGTGCTTCAGAGTCATCCTTGACAAGCTTTGGTGTTTGATGGCTTTGAGGTCTGAGAGAGAATAAAGACCAGGGTGAGTTTTGAGAGTTTTTGGTGAAATGACAGGTGGATGGTTAGGCCATTGACTGAGACAGGCATTTGAAGCGGGAACAGACTTGGAAGGAAAACGAACGTGTTGAGTTTGATGAGTAAGACATACTAGTGCAGACGTTCAGAAGGCCGGATTCCAGGAGAGAGAATGGAGCGAAGATGTCAGTTAGGAGGGGTTGGCTTTTGATTAGTGTTTGGAGCCATCAGAGAGAATGGGAATACCTGGAAAGAGATATCAGAAAAGAGGGCCTCAGGCAGAGACTCGAGTGTCAGTGCAGCTTAAAAGATGCACAGGAGACGGGCTGGCATTGTGGTGCAGTGGGGGAGGCGGCAGCTGCAGCTGATGCACCCAGACAGGCAGCAGAGGATGGCCCTGGTACCTGGGGCCCCTGCCACCCAAGTGGGACAGCAGGATGGGGGTCCTGGCTTTGGCCTGACCTAGACCTAGTTTTTGTGCCCATTTTGGGGGTGAGCTAATAGATGAAAGAAGAGATCTCGCTGTGTGTCCCTGCCTTTCCAATAAATACATAAATCTTAAACAAACAAACAAACCAAAAGAATATAGACAGGAGAGGGAGAGGAGAAGCAAACAAAGGAAGCCTAAAAATGATGACTGAGAGGTAGGAGGAAAACTGGAAGCATTCAGTTATGGGAGCCAAATGAAAAAGATTCATAGAAAACATCATGGTTAGCGTCATCTGTTTCAGAGAGCTCTATCAAAACAAGGACTAAAAAGTGACCACTAAATTTAGCAACCTGGGGGTCTTTGTAATTGATGGGAACAACTTTGGAGCAGTAGTGAGAAGAGAAACTAAATTTTGAAGAGGAAGTGGGGGCTTCCATTTCCAGCAGTCTGGCTGATGAGATAATCCAAAACCCTTCCCACTATAAAACATGGAGAAAGGCTGGATAAAACATGGTAGCTGCTGGGAGTTTAGATTTTGTTTAGCGTGTTGGTTACAATTGTCAGAGTTACCACTACAGGAACAGAAAAAGAAGGTACAACACCTAAGCTTGTACAGGCCACAGAGCGAATAAAGAAAGCTCCATGAATCCAATGAGGAGAGGAAAACATAGAAAGGTTTGGGTAAATAGAAGGCATCAAACCCAACTAATACTAGAACTCAGTCCAAATACTGTTTCAGGAACCATAGTAAAACAAACTACTCTCCAGTTAAGCCACATTGTCAGACTGGGTTCTCAAACTCCAGGTAACACAATGCAGACACACCTGAGCTTGAGGACATAGGAAAAGTTGAAACTTTGAAAATGGAAAAATATTGCCAAGCAAAGATTGTCTCGAAGAAAGTCCATGTTGAACATTAAAATCAGATGGTAAAGATTTCAAAGAAGACCGTAATTAAATTTTTCTTTATTACGGTTTAACTGACAAATAAAAGTGTATCTATTTATAGGGTATAACTTGATGTTTTGATTAATGTGTACATTGTGAAGTGCTCAAATCAAGGTGATTTACATATTCCTCACCTCACATACGTACCATTTCTTGTAGTAAGAACGTTCATCTCCTGTTTTAGCTGTTTTAGAGACTCCAAAGCACTAATGCAGTCACCACGCTGTATGGGAGATCACCAGAACTCATTCCTGCTGACACTCAGTGCCCTGTGACCGACATCCCTTCCTCTCCACCCCTGTGACCCTTGGTAACCAGCCTTCTACTCTCCACATCTGTTCAGCTTTTTAGAATCCACGTATGAAAGAGATCATGCAGAAGTCGTCTTCCTTGGCCAGCTTGTAACTGGGATGTTAAGACACATGGCGGGGTAGCCTGCCTTTTTCAGGTCCAATAGGATTCCATTGTGTGTCCATCCTCTGTTCATCTGCTGATGGATACTCAGGGAAGTTCTGGATCATTTTTTTTTTTTTTTTTTTTTTTTGACAGGCAGAGTGGACAGTGAGAGAGACAGAGAGAAAGGTTTTCCTTTTCCTTTGGTTCACCCCCCAATGGCCGCTGGCGCACTGCGCTGATCCGAAGCCAGGAGCCAGGTACTTATCCTGGTCTCCCATGGGGTGCAGGGCCCAAGGACTTGGGCCATCCTCCACTGCACTCCCTGGCCACAGCAGAGAGCTGGCCTGGAAGAGGGACAACCAGGACAGAATCCGGCGCCCCGACCGGGACTAGAACCTGGTGTGCCGGCGCCGCAGGTGGAGGATTAGCCTAGTGAGCCGCAGCGCCAGCCAATCTTTCCTATTTTGAATAATACTTCCCTTTGATGTACTGATCTAATTTCCTTTGGTTACATACCTATAAGTGAGATTGCTGCATCGTATGATAGTTTTTTTTAAACTTTTATTTAGTAGATATAAATTTCCAAAGTACAGTTTATGGGTTACAATGGCTTTTCCCCCCCATAACTTCCCACCCACCCACAGCCCTCCCATCTCCCGCTCCCTCTCCCATTCCATTCATATCAAGATTCATTTTCGATTATCTTTATATATAGAAGATCAATTTAGTATATATTAAGTAAAGATTTCATCAGTTTGCCCCCACACAGAACACAAATTGCCAAATACTGTTTGAGCACTAGTCATATCATTAATTCACATTGAACTACACATTAAGGACAGAGATCCTACATGAGGAGTAAGTGCACAGTGACTCCTGTTGTTGACTTAACAAATTGACACTCTTGTTTAAGGTGTCAGCAATCTCCCCAGGCTCTAGTCATGAGTTGCCAAGGCCATGGAGCCCCCTGAGCTCGCCGACTCCGATCTTATGTAGACAAGGCCATAGTCAAAGTAGAAGTTCTCTCCTCCCTTCAGAGAAAGGTACCTCCTTCTTTGATGGCCCGTTCTTTCCACTGGGATCTCACTTGCAGAGATCTTTCATTTAGGTCCTTTTTTTTTTCATATGATAGTTTTGTTTTTAATTTTTGTCCTCAAGAAAGCCTTCATTCACAACACCAAAGTAAAGCAAATATATACAAGACATTTATGGAGAAAAATTATAAAATTTAACTGAAAGAGCTTCCAGCGGTCAAAGGTAGAACCATTTGAACAACAAAATAAATCCAGAGTGAGAAATAAATGTCCACAGATCTATCCTGATCTAAATAAGTGATTGAATAAATAAGTAACCAAATAGAAAATTTCCCATAACAGATAATTTATGTAGATGATCCCTAATCAAGAAGGTGCATAACTTTTACACCCTTAAATTTGAGAGACATTTAGTGACTTGCTTCCAAAGTGTAGAAAGGGAGGGGAGAAATTAACTTTACAGTGGGAAAAGCTGACCAATGCAACTTTCAGCAGAAGGTCAAGGTTAACATTGTGATAAATCATGTTGACAGCATGTGCCCTCAATACAATGTGCTGTGGTCTTCCTCCCCAAGTCCTGTAGCTCTGTTTTACCCATGAGAAAAATACCAGATAACTCAAATTGTGTGTGCATCCCATATTTCCCTTCTCTGTTAATCTGTTCATACTATCAGATATGTGAGCAGCAGCCCTCAGAATCATCAAGGTCATCAGAAACAAGGAAAGCGAGAAATTGTCACAGCCAGAAGCAGCCTAGGGTTACACAACCAAGTGTAATGTGATATCTTGGGATTGAGAAGGGATATTCCTTTTTTTTTTTTTTTTTTTAAGATTATTTATTTATTTGAGAAGCAGAGTTACAGAGAGCGGGAAAGACACAGAAAGGTCTTTCATCCGCTGGCCAACTCCACAAATGGCCTCAGTGGCCAGAGCTGGGCCGATCAGGAGCCAGGAGCTGCTTCTGGGTCTCCCATGTGGGTGCAGGGGCCCAAGCATTTGGGCCACCTTCTACTGCTTTCCCAGGCCACAAGCGGGAAGCTGGATTGGAAGAGGAGCAGCCAGGACACAAACCAGTGCCCTTATGAGATGCTGGCACCACAGAGAGAGGCTTAGCCTACTACACCACAGCACTGGCCCTGAGAAGGGATATTCTAATGAAGTTATAGTTAAATATCGAATTGGTTTAATGAAAAACTTAATTAGTTAAAAGATATTTATCTAAATAAATGGAGACTTTTATCATAGAAGGGAAGATTTATTTGGCAAATATGCCAATTCTGGTATTATTCTATGTAGTCAATTACTATTTAGATCAAAATTCCAAAGGTGCTTTGTGCTCAAATTCAACAAGCAGTTGCCAGAGTTCACATGGAAGAGCAAAGGACAAAGAATAACCAAGAAAATTCAGCAGGGCAAAAAAAAAAAAAAAAAAAAAAAAGAGTGGGACAACCTGCACTACCCAATGTCCAAGATTTATTGCAAGGCTATTGGGACTACTGCGTGGGTGTTTTGGTGTTGGAAAAGACAATCGATCCAGGAGGGGAGGAGAGAAGAGCCTAGAGTAGATCCATGCTCACACCCAGGACAACAAGGTGCATCAGCAGAGAGGCAGGGACCCTTTCACAAATAACGTTCCTGCCGTACACAAGAATCAACTCCAGGTGGACTAAATACCTTAAAATGAAAAAGGAAATTTCAACAGAAGATCCCATAAAAACAAATGAAGAGGGGCCGGCGTTGTGGCGCAGCGGGTTAACGCCCTGGCCTGAAATGCCAGCATCCCCTATGGGCGCTGGTTTGAGACCCGGCTGCTCCACTTCCAATGCAGCTCTCTGCTATGGCCTGGGAAAGCAGTAGAAGATGGCCCAAGTCCTTCGGCCCCTGCACCCATATGAGAGACCCAGAAGAAGCTCCTGGCTCCTTGCTTCAATTTGGCACAGTTCTGGCCATTGCAGCCAGTTAGGGAGTGAACCATAGATGGAAGACAACCCCCACCCCCCGTCTCTTCTCTGTGTAACTCTGACTTTCAAATGAATAAATAAATCTTTAAAAAAATCTTTTAAAAAAAGTTCAACTCCAGTAATGACCAAAGAGATACAAATAAAAAAATAAATAAAGACTATAAAGTATTCTCACACAAAAAAAATGAAGAAACAGATGGTATTCAAGAAGACAATGTTTGTAAATACATGTAACCAGTCCAGACTATCTAAAGGAATCCTAAATTAACAGAGACAAATGATCCAATAGAAAAGTGGCCAAGAATAGGAGCAGGCACTTCACAGAAGAAATCCAAATGGCCTGCAAACCAGTGAAAAAATATTCAGTCCCAATCATACTCAGCAGACTGAATCAGAACATTGAGATACCATTCTCATCCATTATGGTGGCAGCAATTTAAAAATTTGACAATAGCAGATGTTGACAAGAACGTGGAGGGATGGGAACTGTTTTTGTATACTGCTTGGAGAACTTAGTACAGTCATATCCTGAATTATAGATAACAGATATACACAAGGAAATATGCTTACACATACCAGTATTCAACTTGGCATTTATCTACTGTTTAAAGACAAAAATTAAACATCTGGCTATCCATCAATAAGAGTAGATTAACTGGTATATATAATGATTGATTAAAGTGAATCACCTGAGACCATATGTATCAGAACAAATCTCTAATGTACACTGAGAGAAAAAATGGTTGCAAGAGAATGCACTTCTATAACCATTTATTTAAAATGTTTAAATATGTACATATAATACTCTAGTAGACTGAAAAAAAAAATCCTTTCATTATAACAATAGCAGGGTCTCTTTCTCCACCCCATGAATCTGGACTGGCCATGTGACTCTGCTTTGGCCAAAGGGATGTTTGCAAACATGGCACAAGCAGAGGCTGGAAAAGTGCTCATGAACTGGGCAGTGCTCTCCTGCTCCTCTTGGGAACTCCTGTCAGGGGATAAGGTACACTTTGCCTGTTTGTTCTTATTGCGTGGGACAGCAGCCAGATAGCTTTGAAAAAATTTATTTATGTACTTACTTGAAAGAATTACAGAAAGAGAGAGAGGTCTTCCATTCGCTGGTTCATTCCCCAAATGGCCACAACAGCCAGGGCTGGGCCTGGATGAAGCCAGGAGCCAGGATCTTCTTCCGAGTCTCCTACATGGGTGTAGGAGCCCAAGCACTTGGGCCATCTTCTGCTGCTTTCCCAGGCGCATTAGCAGGGAGCTGGATGGGAAGTGGAGCGGCTGGGACTTGAACCAATGCTCATATGGGATGCCTGCAGATAGTGGCTTAACCTACTATGCCATAGTGCTGGCCCCAACCAGATATCTTTCCAAAGTAGAGCCACTTAGGTGACTGATGGCTGACCATAGATATGATCTGTGAGCCCAGCTGAAACCAAAAGAACAATTAGCCAGTATGACCAGCTCAAATTGCCAACCCAAAGGATTGTGAACTAAATGCAGTTAAGCCACTAAGGTTTAAGGTGGTGTCTTATGCAACAAAAGCCGAGTGATTTAAATGTTAGAGAAAGGATACAAACTCGCAGGTGGAAGCAGAAATGCTATTAGATTATTTTCTGTGTGTTTGAAAGATTTATGGCTAAAAATTTTCAAGACAAGTTTGCCAAGGGTCAGGTGGGAAATGAAGGAATGGAAACGGGACAGTGTCTTTGAGAAGTTTAGATGTGAAGGGCAGGAGTCAGGACTTTGGGATAAATTTAAAGGGGACAAAGCCCTTTAGGGAGAACACTGATCAACTGGGAGAGGCTGAAAACATTGCGAACTGGGCTCATTCATTGGTGTGTAGGTTCCTGGTTACACAAAACAGGCTGATGGGATGCTGAGCACAGGAGGAGGGACAGCTCTTCCTTGGAGTAGGTGGGGAGGAAAGATGCAGACACGTATCCACTAGTAGTTTTGATGTCAGGAAGTTGAAAGAGTTCCTTTCTGATGTTCGTCTCTGAATTGGTCGGGTCACCTGTGTGAAATGGTCAGGTTTAGATTCAATGCCTTTGGGAGATTAATAGGACAACTTGCCTAGGATAACAATAAGGGTTGCTGTGCCTCATTGAAGGTTCAGTTGAGGACTAGTTCCCCCAAGCATCTGTCTTTCTCCATCCTTACTCAGTATCCCTCTACCAAGGGCTCACAGGTAGATAGTTGGATTCATCTGAAGTTGGAGTTTTGTCTGTGTGGTGGAGTTGGAGGTATGTGGGCAGGATCACCACCAAGTGATGGGGCATAGAACCGAAGCTGGGTAGGCAGTAAAGTGAAGGCAGGTGGGGGAGTTTTCAAGGTTGTTTTGTGATGTCAGAGCTGTCTGTACTTACACGTTTATCTCCCACACAAAATTATCAGTTTTTTTTTAAATAGAAACCTTTTTTATTCCATCATTGTTATCTATAGTGTTCAGCATAATAGCATAATATCTAACTCATAATAAGCTCCCCTGTAGGTTATTGTTGAATTAAATAATATCTCACACTGTGCTCCTTGAAGTCCCTTGTTAAATTCTCCTGCAGTCTTTTCTAGGCAAAATAGATCCTGGTTTTGGTTGTTTCACGTTGGTTCTGATCGCTCTGTATTGCTTGCCTCTGCCTTGTTGTTCCCTCGTTGAGCTTGTCTCCATTAATCGTCTGCACCATCCTCTCGCGCGGATGGAATCTTGTGAAGACCTTGTTTGTTTGATTCACATCTGTTTCCTCCTCTAGCCAATTTAATTCAGGAGATGAATTCCGATGACCCAGCTGTGCAGCAGAAAGCCGTCCTGGAGACAGAAAAGAGACTACTGCTCATGGAGGGGGCCCGGGAGGAGGAGGACGGGTGCAGGACCACCTTGAACAAGACCACGATCAGCCCTCCGCAAGCTCCGACGGAGGTGTCCCTTCCTGTAGGGTGGGGATCTAAGTGGGTGCAGCAAGAACACAGGCACTGAGGCTGTGGGTGAATCTCAGACTGCCTGGGGGAGCCTGGGCCCCTTCACCTGCCCAGCGTTGGTTCTGCACAGGTCAGGCCCGCGGATATAAACCAAGCCCGCTGAGTCCTGGGCCCTTCCAAATTAGTGGGGAACCACCTCGCCCTCCTTGTACTTTATCTCCCTTCTTAGTTTAAAAGTTTAAATCAGGCAGTGGTTTTTAAACTTTGTTTCTTTGTTTTTATGACAACCTGTGTCCTGTAGAATACAGAGGAAATAAACCCAGGTAAGGACAGAATCTCTCTCTCCCATATCTGCCATTTATTATTTAAGATCAGTTTTTAATGATCGTACATCCAGACCCTTAAATGATAGCCTCTGGGCTTACACACAACCCACAGATGAAAACCCTTCCTGCCACAACTGGTCAGAGGGGGACTGCACACGGAGGTTTTTCTGTATTTTCTCCTGGCCAGTCTCTGATACACTGAATTCAGTTATTTTGTCATCCAATTTACTTGGAGCTGCTCGAGGGACCCAGATATTTTCTGTTGCTCAGCACAGAGGCTCATTATGCTAAATGAAACAAAAAAAAAGTCTCTCTTC